>NC_047073.1:15697025-16002911 GCF_902459465.1 Asterias rubens
TCCTTTATTGTTCAACATGGCCTCTGCTGTGTTGACATAAGTCACATGATAAATTCGTCCAGTGGGCTGGTGCCTCTACCTGAGAACTATTTGAATATTAACTTTGTACACCCTTCACTAAGGTACCAGACAAGTTAGTACATAGCATTATAAATACATGCTATGCAGTTCATTTACATATCCATACACAAAACA
Organism: Asterias rubens; assembly: GCF_902459465.1. NCBI lineage: Eukaryota > Metazoa > Echinodermata > Asteroidea > Forcipulatida > Asteriidae > Asterias > Asterias rubens. Next base: position 15,697,221 of record NC_047073.1, read on the forward strand.
GCCATCTTCGACAAACATTGTCCAAAAATACCTTAGTTGGAACTTTACAGTAATGTACGCCTGGAAAAAAAGATGGCTGCTGCGTAAAATCCAGGCCCGTAAGGCTGTGCAATTTGGCGCCCTTTATCAGAATTTACCATGTGATTCACATCCTTATCTGTCACAGCACCAGAAATCGCAGTCTTTTTTATTAAGGTGCATGGCACCAGGGCTGCGGGTGGGTGTGTGCTTGGGTATTTGTATATGTGGGCGTGTGGCTAGGGTTGATGCATAAAGTAGTCAGGATGCTCGCCAGGGGTGTCCTTCTCAAATCTTTTTGCCTCTTCCTGCATTGTTTCTTTAATCTTAAGTATCGCCGCTGACTCATTCTGGTCCTGCATAAACAAGAGAAAAAGTTTCTTACACAGAGACGAAGACAACACCTCAAGTATCATATAACGAATGTAAACAATTCCACTAAAAGTGATCTAAACATATCAATGCACCGAATTTTTGAGCGCGCGAGGGCGCTCTCAATCGTTTTTTTTATCACTTCCGGGGTTAAACGTGATTAGTCCTGCACAGTTTTAATAGGCGTTCTGTCACTTTTGTTGCACCGTAGTTTGAAGTTGCTTCAGAGGTGGATTAAAACGGCTTCTTTAAAAGTCTTATTGTCCATGACAAATTAGATTTCTGGGGTGGTAATGTGTTCCAGTAATTAATAACTGTTTTGGATATGAACGAATATAACCCCGGAAGTGACTGAGAGCGCCCTCACACGGTAAAAAATATGGCCCATTAAAGTTGAATGAAGCTGCCCAAGCAGGTTTTCTCTGGAACAAACCAAATGCCACATGAGAGAAATATGGAACACCCTTTGGATGAACAGAATTTCAATTCCTGCACCAATGAACCTTTCAATCAAGTTGCATCTTAGTGAAGGCATTGATAAAGGTAGTAAGTAGTTGACAAAATGGAGATGAAGAAATGACAGTGCATTTATTTCACCTCTAAACCAGATGTTTTCAGTGCCTGGTTTGCAAAAGTCTTCAAAATTTATGTTGGCATGACATTTGGCTTTTAATGAATGAAAAAAACAAAAACTCTTACTACAAAGAAATTACAAACTGATAAAAAAATAACAGTCCTAAATGTACTTACATTATCCTGGAAGTTTGTAAACAGCTGCCCGCCCATATCCCCATTGTCTTCCCTAGGTGTGCCCGGCCCGCCTGGCCCTTGATTGCTTGCTGGCGAGCTTTTCATACCGTCCATTTCACCTGAAAGATCAACAATAAAGAAAACTCTTTACATCAGACATGCTAGTTTGAAGTTGCCAAAAATAAAGAACATGGTTTTCTAGCTTTCTGTGACATTAGGCTGTGTAAGTTTTGCGCATATTTAAACATTGTTACCCCTTAGAGCGTGTTTCCTTCGATGCTTTAAAGCACTTTACATGGGAACTAAGTGGTCCAACATTTTTAACACCTGCCAGACTTGTACAGTATATTAACAGCTAATCCACAGATTTTGAAACAAATGTTTCGCAGAAGTTGATTACAGCACAGCTCAACTCTTCCGAATTATTTGATACAAATTTGTGACTTCCAAAAATTATTACTTGAATTAACTTTCAAACATATCAAAAAAGGTGATATTTTCTGTCTCCAGTGACTTACCGTTCATAACTGGAGGAATGTCCTGTGATCCCATAGGCATAGGTCCATCTGGTCCTGATCCCATTGGGAAATTCTGGGGGAAAAATGGTTGATTATTCAATGTTTACCCTAAAGCTCCACCATACCTCATAAAGGCTAATGGAGTTTACCCAACAAGTGAAAGCCATGTTCAAAATGCTAGCCTTGAAGGTGTGGTACTTTATGGAAATCTTGGCAACAATGTACCAAACGATTCTTATGTTGTAGTTCATAAGTGGTTATGGCTTTTAAATATACAGGCAACTTACCCCTGGTCCCATACTGCCACCCGGTACTGGTTTCATCATTGTGTACATGTTGTCACCCGAGTTGGTTGAATCTGAGTTGGATAAAGTTTGTTAAAATTCATGATGAGATATTGTTTCAGTCAGTAAATACACAAAAACAAACAAACAAACAAACAAACAAACAAACAAACAAACAAACAAACAAACAAACCAATAAACAAGCAAACTAACAAACAATATATCTAGCAGTTGCAACCAATAACTATTTTGAATGTGGCTTAATGAAAACTCTTGGTGTTTACAAAAGAAAGAAAAACAATTTTAACTGTGAAAACACAACCAGTGAAAACACCAGCAGATGAAAGAAAATCAATAACTTTCAAAAACCAGCTGTACCAACAAGATTGTCCATTGACAATTTCTTTTTGGAAGATCAAAATTTCTTCCACAGTACATTAAGCCACATTCTACTATCTCTGCCGAAAGTGCTCTTTTGAAAACTGCTTAAACTATATACTAAGAAATTTGACTAACTGATTTTTTACTGGTCCTCTACTGTTTGAACTACACATAGCCTTTGGACAACAAAAACAAAATAAACACAACTTTCTTCAGCAAATGTGATTAAAACCTACATAAAGTTAGGCATACAATAAAGAACATTTGTAAACTAACAGTTTTGTGTCATTTACATATTTTATGTTGCACAAACATATGAATCAGACTTGAACAAAGCCTACCTAAAATGAACGTACTGAAAAAACATCACACTAAATTAAGCACATCCCCCAAAGCAAACTTTACCTAATATCAAATCTGACATTAAATTCCCCATCAGTTGATTGCTTCAAGATATTTTCCTAAAATTGTAACTCATTTTCTTTCCACAACTGTTCCTACTTACTAATTCTTCCACAACAATTAATGCAATAACTTCCAGTTAAAAAAAAAAAAAAAATATTCCCCCTTGATTTCTAAATTGTAACTAATTTACATGGATATTGCCAATTCAAATTTAGCATTTAATCTATAAGCCCTTCAAGATAAAAATATGAGTTTTGTTTTGTCACCTCTTCTTGAGCTACCCTGTGACATACGCCGGTCCGTAGACATGGCTTGGGGGGTGCCTGCATACAAAAACAGTCATATTTAATCTCCTGCTAGTCCTTGTCCAAACATGTGCTTTTTATGTTTGTGGATCCGTTCTGTGCCTGTGCGCCCCCGGGCGGCGAGGAAAAATAGCCATTGTGATACAGTGAGGGGAATGACTTCACACAAGCGGGTCGAAGATGAATTTAGCTACACAGAGCAGTTTACGATCAACAATTTAAAATGCTTTTCTGCGTTTTTTCTTCAATGGGCATATGTAAGATCTCCATAGATAAGTTTCAATAAAGGGAGAAACATTTGTGGAAGACTTCATATCAATTATTTTCAAGATATGGTTCAAAGAGTTGTTGTTGATTTTTGGAGAAAGTTACTCTAAAAATTTAACATTTCAGTTTTGTTTTATTCAGGTACTTTATCCAAAATTGAACAATTTGAATAACACAATAATTTTGAAATAAGCTTTGATCTTGAATGTTTGTGTGAAGTCTTTTACATCAGCAATCACATATGGATAAAATGTGAATTTTGGTACTTCATCAGGGCCCACACACACATAACGGATAATAATGGTGTAAAATGTATATTGGTCTGAGTTGAGTCATTGTTGTGTTAACAGTGGTATGCATTCGTATTTGAGTTATGTTAACTTGTTATGTAACACCACAGAATGTGCTCACTTCAGTGGAAATGCTCTAGAAGTGTTTGGGATCGATAGAGGGGTCAATGAACATTTTGAACATAATTTGTTCTCATTTTCAAGACAAAATTCTAATATATTTCAATCGCTTTGGTAGTGTAACCAATCAGTGTTTTACTTAAAATAAGCAAATTCAACGAGGGCAGCCATCTTGGTGTTTTTTTTTCCAGTCCAAACCGAGGATTGTAGGTAAATACTCTGGCCCTGTGTGATACACTGCAACTAGTGGCAAACAGGGAACTTGAAAAGTTATAGATATTAACTTTCTTCAGGTATTAAGCTTTTAGTTTTGTAAAAGAAACCATTTGAGGCATACCGATTAGATTGAACACCACTTTAAGTTAATAAACGCTTCTGCAGGTTACACTTTGTCTGTAAGTTTGTCAAAAACAATCACACCGTTCTCACCAGTGAAGAGAATTTCACCAAACAAAGATTATCGAATTATTAGAATTAGTTGTGTAAAACTTGGTGTGCATATAAACCATATCACTGGTTAGTGCTAAGATTCAAAATGTCATATAGTTGGTTGCTTGTGTTTGGAAGTTTGTGTTGTTAAAAGGAATTCAGTGAAATAGTGTGTATTTTGTAAACTTTGAATTAAATGTGTTATAAATGTCTCAGCACTCAAAATTAAGGATTATTAAATAGTGTTAAAATTTGTTTATGAATATGTATTCGTTTGTCTGGTTAGTACCTCCATCCATAAATATATGCATGTATCAAAACGTCATGTACATGTAACTAGTTGGATTATTATGTAGCATTTTTGCAGAATTTGTTTGGCTAATATTTAGCCTTTGAGAGAGACTCTGCTATGGTCAGAAAAGTCAGGTCATAAACTTTCTGCGGTTCGTGTAGATTTGAAATATGCATTGAAATGTATCAGTATTTGTATGCATAACTGAACTGCTTTAGCATCAATTTGACAACATACATGTGTTTTTTTTACTCGCTTAAAGCAGCACAACAATTTGGTTTGTACATGTATATAGTTTGACTGATGTAATGCACTGGTATTATTTCTGAATTTTTGTTTTCTTTCTGAAATGGTGGTACATGTATTGGTAGTAATAATTCCACACAAATAACTTTCTTCCAAGCTTTCAAATGGGATCACTGCAGTAATTAAGTGAAACTCATCCTGCATACAAATAAGCCAGATTGCGTGTTAGATTTGAATATTGTCTGGTACAATGAATTGCTTTGTCACAAGTTATCACTTAAATTTAAATTCTTTAGACTATCGAGACTTTGCTATGTCACATGATTAGGGGCGAGCTTTTGCGTAGTTATGTAAGAGACGGTGAGCACCCATACCCAATTCTGAATGGATGTGTATGGCTCAATGGTACCAGGGTTTGCTCATCTGGAGGTTGCTATGCAAAAGCTTGCCCCGAACCATGTGACATAGCAACTATCTGTATAGTCTGAGGAATTCAAATTTAAGCGGTACATTGTGATTAAGCAAGTCACTGTACCAGACATTATCCAGATCTAACTCGCAAATGGCTTATTGGATGGAGTACGGAGAAAAGCGCCCTCTCTTGGTCTTCCTCAAAGCAGTTTCAAGCAGAAAGCATCAAGCCAGACAGTGAGCCGTCACTTGCGGTGACAAATCACTAGGGTACCGGAATCGGGGCAATGGAGAAATGATAGGCTCTTTGCTTAAGCAATGATTTAAAACAAAATAAATAATGCATTTGCATGATGTTGTTACTGTTTGCGTTGGTTTTGTAGAAGCATATGAGGACTTTGGTTGGTGGAAAATAAAAAAATTGCACTTGTTAGAGCAGGCACCCCTCAGAGCAATAGCTGCAACTTAGAGTCACAGTTTTTGGTTCTGAATCTTTACCCTTCCTGAAGAGTTACGTAGCCCCCCCCCCCCCCCCATAGGATTTTATTTAAAATGAACAACTATATTCAAGCTTCACATTTGGTCATCTTCAAAATCAACAAATTCAGAAATTCAAATTAGCAACAGGGATGTTAAAAATGTTTCAAATGACGGTGAAGTTATGTGCACTAACACTATCTAAAAAAAAAAGTCCCTCTGAGTGTTACACTACACTGGTTTAGTACATAACACATCATCGGCAGTTGGGAAGAATTATAACCTAAAAATAATAAAGTCTATTCCGACCCAAAACTTCCCTGAAAATACTTCCAACTCCCTTTGAAAAAAGTGAAATAGTAGTTGTTTTAAATCACACTATGTACATACTGATTAGGAAATCAAGTTACTAAGTCCATGTACATGTATTCGTATAATAGAGAAAGAAGGGTTATATCAACGGTGGGTGTTAGACTATGAGTTAGATTTTAAAAAGTTAACTAAGCTGTTAGTTGATTAATAAGCAGAAGCCATTAGTAATGATTATAATATGAAAAGAGAGACAACATGACAAAAACACCTTAACTAGTGAAATCTAAAAGCTTTACTTCTTATGAGTGGAAGCACAAGACAGTATCATAGCTGCTTGTGGCAATTTATGCCGACTTGGTCGGCACTTGAGCGAGAATGTTTAGATCGTCTTAATGTTCCAAACGATGATTGCTTCGAGGGAGAAATGTGAGAAGCATTTTGTTTTGAACTCCAGGCAATGACACATGTTCGTTTAGCATCATGACACAATTGCTGTGTTTGACATATAACTTGCTGATGTCAAAAAGCATGGGGTTTGTGTTTAGAGGCAAGCAGCGTATGCATGGGGGTTTCATGTGTGGGAAGTCAGCTAAAGCCAAGCATGGTGTGGTTAAAAACATCAGCAATTCCACAGTTAATAGGTAGGCTCTATTTTATCAAATAGTGTTTAGTCTCGTTAAAGCAACAACCTGAAGCACCAAGCTTTGTGAGTTCTTAAAAACCTCTAAACCTCAAATTGATAATGATTAATGCTTGAATGAACATTTCCACTTCTTTGTGAGAATAAAACAGAAACTACTGGGCCTACCCAGAGTGGAATCAAGCTGTTTCAGCATTGAGGTGGAAATTGGGCCAAACTGAGGCCAACACAGGAAAACCAGAGGAATATACTTCATCCCCAAATAGCCAATTGCATACTGAATGAATTTTAAGGCAGCCAGTGTTTGAGTACTGCTGAAGTGATGGTGCAATGCTTCAAGATACATTTCTTGAAAACTTTTGTTTTCATGTGGTGCATCAAAAAGTGTATGTGGTGGCACTGAGTTCTTCCTCTAGATAGCAAAGGCCGTAGTGCCAAGGAGGTAGTAAGGTTATGAATGTAACTTTGTGCATCTTTGATTGCCTTTGGTGCTACAACCTAACATGCATAGCTAACTACTACAGTTCCTGCTAGGAGCATGCAGGGGAATTAGGATACTGCAACCTCTGAGGGCTGGATTGGGGAGAACGGATTTTAAGTTTAATGATGAAACAACACCTTTACTGAACAACAAATTTTGGTTGTACTTCACATGTCATGTGATTCATAATAACTTATAGTGCTTCACAGTTCAAGTTGGAAAAGTGTCCTTCGGAGAACCTTCCAAATTATTAAAAAGAAGGTGAAATTTTGAGTTTACCTTGTGGACTTGGCATGATGGGTGTACCAGGTTGACCCCCTCCCCCAGGTGGGCCCTGCAATATGGTAAAAACAAAAACATATACACTTAAATGGTTACCAGCACAAGAAAAATACGATGTCTTTACATGAACATACACAGCACAATAATAATTTCTACAACAGATCAATGCAACAACCATTAACAACAATAAATACTGAAAAGACACCTTTTCTCTAACAAAACTACGATTCTAAATCCAGTGAAAGACTCATGCATCTTGAACTCCAAATCATATTCTACATCAAGAAATAAAGAGTGTTAACAAAAAGGTGCATGAAAATTGTACAAACTCCTTTCAAATCCAGGATGGGGTGCCAGTCAGAAGCCAATGAAACTTTTGATGGCTGTTTAGCCAAGGATAACACCAAAGTTTATGATACATGTACAATATGGGACGTGGCAGCAAAGGGAACACCTACGAAGATATGGGACTTTTTATTTCACAACAAATTTACTGTGCTGTAAAACTGTTCATGAAAATCTGCAACACATTTTATCTCACATTGGTATTGTAACATTATTTTTACCCCTCCCTTTCCAAAACAGATATCGGCCATTTTCCACCTCTTCCACAACCTTGGAGTGGAGCTCTCAATTGCTCCCTTCATACTACTTAAGGAACATTTATGAGTGACTTAAAAGACTTGGACTTGGTTGACATTCATGAAAATTGTTAAAACTGTGCTAAATTCGGGGAAAAAAGGAGAAAAAAAGATGGCCAAAATAACATGCTCAAAATGTTAACAAAGACCACCTTGACGTTTCAGCTATTTATTGTTCATACGGTGGACTTGATACTCTGTATTAGTTAGTTAACACAACTTCTAAATGAATATAATTATTGCAACTTCTACGTACAGAACAACACTTAACATCCAACATGGTTGCCTGTAGTTTTACTACAGAAGTACATGTCAAAAGAATTTAGTGCAAAAAAAGAAAAGTTAAAATCGAACTCAACAAGAACATTTCTATTCAAAACCCACACCCAACTAAAACAGAAAAAAAACATGTGAATAATCAAATTCTTCCCCCGTGAAATGTACTACACAATTTGGAAAAGAAACAAAGATATGTTCTACTTGTATAGGACAATTGACAATCCATTGTCACATTCCTGTATCATGCAACACAAATCTACATGTGAAAGTGTGGTATAACTAAAAATCCTTATAAGAAAAGAACGAGATGCATATTTTATTGCTAACTTAGACTAAATAAAGGCTCACATCTCCTCAGTAAATTATGCGATCACTGACAGTGCAACATTGTAGTGAAACAGAAGAAAAATGCCCCAGTGTTCTTTTGCTTTCTTTGGCAGAAAAAGGAGGAAAGAAGTTTGTTTTCTGAGAAGGTTTCAAATTTTCATATTTTCGTCTTTTAACATCTACACACAGTTTGTTTCCCTGTGTTGTTTTTACAGTCAAGAACCTAGTCCCTTTCCACACATGCAACAGTTTTGCAATCAAACAATCCACATTCTAGATCAGAAAATAACACTGAAACAACAAAGAGCTAACATTTACACAGATAGAAACAAAATTCTAAGTACACATGATGAATGTTCCCGCAGTGATTTTACTTACAACAAAACCACCTGGTGATGCTCGAGAATAGTTTATCTACATTGAAAGAACAGTTTCATAAAAAAAGTTGTCAAGTTCTGAATGGATTGGTGTCTATTTATTAGAAGGCCCAAGTGAATGTCAACTCAAAAGCTGTAAACCCTCCCAAAGTTACAAGAAAATAAACAAGTACCCCGACTCAACTGGTGGTTAAGTGAATGTAAAAAGCTGTTTGTTGTACATAATAGTAGATGGAGAGATAAACAATACATTTTGTTTTTATTCTTACTCTACATTTTTTAAGAAAAACATTGTTAAACTGACTTGAAGCATTTCAAAAAACCAAAGACAAAGTTTAGAGTGATTGTATTATTGTAAACAATGTATTCTGTAATTACCGTTGATGTGTTGGGATTCCACGGTCTTCCTCCAGGCCTAAAAAAGAACAACAAATAGTCAATAAGGTCATGCCACAAATCACATGAAAATTAATTTGACATCAGTCCCAGAGTTTCCTGTGGCTACAGACTTCGCATGTGCATGTGAAAATTAATGTTCAACCGACATTCCTACTGAATCAGTTTCATAGAGGCAGTTTTTTTCTCGTAATGTCCTTCCCTGGACAGCCATGTTCATTTTCTTGAATGGCCGTTGTTCATTTAATCCAGTGGGGTTGATCTCCACAGCAATTAAAACTGTTATTGAGTTGTTCAGGATTTTACATTTTTTTACAACCTCATACATAGGAAAGAGTTTCAACATTTTAACTTACATTGATAAGGGCATTCCTCCAGGCATTGAGCCAGGGGGCGGTCTCATGCCACCACCGTAGTTCTGTGGAGAAAAGGAACCGTTCTAGAGAAAAAAAGAAAAACAAATTGGGTTTTATTACATTTAAGGGAGGGTGTACCTTTGGCAATTTCTCCAAAAATAAATTACCAAACAAAACAAAAAAAGAGCACTGGAGAGCTGCTGACATTGTTAAAACATTGTTAGAAGTAATGTAGCTTTGAACACAGAACATTTGAATCTGATAAAGGCTTCACACCTAAAATCAATAATCCAAAGCAACAATGGTCTTTTTCGTTCATTATTTTCTTGCAACTTTGATGAACAACAGAGCCAAACTGTTTACGAGTTTGTTTGTTATTGGGGGATCCCAATGTTTTGTAAACTACTTTGTTCAGAGGGTGCCAAACACATTTTTAAAAATGATTCGTAAGCATAGTTGGGATGACATTTTTCATCTTCACCTTAATTTGGAAATACAGGGAAAACTTTGTTAATAGCTGTAGCTATCTATTATACTCACTGGCTGCATTGGCATCCGAGGGTGGTTCATTCTTGGCATTGGGCCCCCCATGCTTGGATGACCTGCAAGATGTGACAGGGAACAAGACCATACAACAATTAGATTTTGAGACAAATACAATCTAAACGATGGGGGGGGGGGATCCTTCTACTATACCAGTAGCCTGAACATCTGACGTTGCACTACGAGGCTCATGATTTACGCTGATGTCCACAACTCCCTTTGACCTATCAATTCATGGGCTTTCATGGTGCTTGAGATTTGTAGTTTAATCCTTGCACATAAGGACAGGGGACCAGTCTAGGTTTGCAGTAACAACCACCCCACCAACAGAGGGCCCCTTCAACTGTATTTTTTTAAACTCAGCCTTATTTTATAAGTTGCACCAGACAATGGGTGTATATACAACAGAAAACTAAAGTCACAAAACTAAAACAGCTTGCTGGCAGCGAAATACACTTTTAAAGGAAATGACAAACAAGAGTAAAGCGAAGCGGCATTTTTTTTTATGGCCAATTGATCGTGGAAATCGTGTTGGCATCATAAATATTCAAGCAGAGAGAGGTTAAGGCAGAAACCTGTAATGATAAAGATCACACGCAGTAAAACTGCCTCCTAATGGATATTGTGTCTGAAAGTCGCTGATGACTATCGGTGGAAACTAACGCCGATGTAGGAAATGGAGATTCCCCTTACCACAGGGGACAGGATGGATACAGCCCAACGAGAACTCCGTACTAGCCCTCAGGGAGGTTCACTGAGTCAATGTTTGTATTGAGAATGTCGTCCACACACGTACACACACGCCGTGTTGTGAGGATCCACCGCTGTGCGTGTACACTTGCCTGATGGCCAAGTATAACATTTATCAAAGTATTCTGTTCCACTTAAATGGCATTTGCCAGAATCAAATAAAATGGCGGTTATTTAGTTAACACGAAACTGAGAGCGCACTCACTGTCAACATCGAAATGAAAACCTCTGAATTCAATGACTTCCTATCCCATTTATGACAGCACCACATCCCAGGAGCCCGACAGAGGTGGAAAACAACTTTGCCCGGGCGTGAACTGCAAAAGCAAACGCCTCCCCGATAATAACGCAAATATATGACATCAGTCGACCACAGGAATCAATGTTCTGTACGTCGAAACTCTGATCAATTCTTCCATTAGTCATATCGCGGAGACCATCGCTTCACCAAACTCCGCAGGTTCCCTGATTCTACCTATCTCCATTTTTTCTTCATCCCTCTTTAAGCCGGCTCCTGCTGTGTCATGTCGTAAACGATACTCCCACCCTTTGGCAAACTGCACCATTTCTATCCATTACTCGGTTCCTTTCTTCACACAGGGCCTCGCCAATAACATTCCAAATCATTCCAAGTTTTCTTTCAGGGGGGTCTTTGAAAGGCTTTTGGTCTTTATTTTTGGAGGCTTTTAGCTTGAGCAGGTGTTTTTCGCAGGGCAAAAACACACTTTGCTGAGTGTGAATCACCGGGAGCAGTTGCCAGTCGCACCCACGGGGTAAGATGCTGACACTAAGTCTGTGCCACAGAAGGATCCATACATTTGTATGTCAATGTTGCGCTTTCTCTTGTTATTTTTGTGGTAGCATTGACAATTACATGCAGAGCGCACTATTAGACCCGCTGGAATGTCTAGGCTATACTATCAGCATCTTTTGAGTATGATCTCGGGGGAGTTACCGATTATGACAAGTTGACAGGCAAAAAGGGTCAAGGATGGTTTTTAACACAATTTAAACGTCACTCTCAGCTTCTGACACCCTCAACATTCTGAGACAACATTCGGTCACCCCCCTCCCCCCCAAAAAAAAATTATCATACCCCAAGGCTCCATAAAGGTGTGCAAAACCATTCCTGTCGGAAGAAACAACCGTATTTAAAAAAAAACATTATCACTTTTAATGACTAAAGGTTACTAAGTGAGTAATTCCAAGACCGCTTATTATTTTCAAACCTCCGTTGCTAGTGTTTCCACAATCCAAAGCATAAATTCCAACCTAATTCTCAGTTAATTTAAAACCTCCCATGACCAATGACTCTTCTGAGTGCACTTAAGTGATAAAAACAAGATCTATTGTCTAACATACCTGGAAAGATTTTGCACCATTCAGAAACCTCTTCAAAACAATTAAGGTTGAGTGTTCAACAATGAACGGTGAGATAAAGGTGCTTGTATTTCAAAAACTTAAATGCATACATTTCCTGATTGATTAAGGGCTAAAGGGACCACAAAAACTGTTTTCTCGGTCACATGATACAAAGACTATTTAAGTTAATGGACCGATTTTAATGGCCGATTGTTAAAAATAAAAGGAAAACAAAATATCTATGCATGATTTAATTAATGAATTAACATTGACTTCCTTCTGTAAAGCAATGTCTCCTTTAGGTAATTCCGTTAAATAAACACATGATTTCCACTCTCTTCAAATCCTCCGTTTCAATTCAATTTTGTCCAATCTCCATCAACTCTGCCCGCTCCATTGTCTAGAATCACGATGCAAAGATTAATTTTGGAAGCTGCAGTTTCCGACAATTGAATTTCCCACACGGATGTGACTTGCTCACAGCACCAGTAGATAATCTTTTTCAAAGATAATTGTAATTTTAAAGGGACTTTATTACTAGTGGGATGAAATGGAACAAGCCACAAATTTTCAATAGAGGAATAAAAGAGACATTATTTCCAACAGGACAAGACAACCTTAAGCAGTTAACTTGGGATTTTGAATAAGTTGCTGTTCCGTAACACTGAAAAACACAGTAGAATGCACTTACATTACTAAGAACAGTGTGGCACAGTAGGAACAAATAAACGCAATGAGCGGATTTAAATTTAAACCAGAATGCAAAGACCTTATACAGTACACATTTTTTTAAATAATAGTTTATTTATTTATTTATTTGCTTTGTAGTTGTTTCCAATCTTTAGGATGCAAACTTTCATTATATTCTGGACACTTAGAAAAACATGTCCTATTGTGTTAAATAGGACCTTTAAAAAATGTTTTTGGTTTAACTCTTACATCAATGAGTACTACGTACTGTATACTCTGCTTGCAAATCCTGTGGAATACAATGCCACAATCATACTACTTGGGTTGGATTTGAACCTAAGACCCCCAAATTCTAGAGCAGATACGCAATACAACCATCAGGCAAACACTGTGACGAGAAGCCAGTTTCTTATTTTATAATCTTCTAACTAGAAACCCCTACTCTAACAGTTTATATGAACAACATTAGGCAGATCATTCGTAGAGCTATCAATAAGCATTCAAATTCGCTAGGTACAGGACAAGCTTGCTTAGCAAAGCAACATTACAAGCTGCTATATATCATAAGGCTGTTGTCTAGTTATTTTTTACTTTCAGTTAGCGATAATTGTTGTCGTTGGTTGCAAACAAAATTGTTGAAGAACAGGACTTTCTCAAGTTCTGGCTATAAGCCATTGCCAATTAAAAGCTACTAATTTGTTTCTGCTGACAACTTTGAAAGAATTTGCTCGCACTTCTTGAGTCTTATAGCAGGTCTTTGTACACATACATCATGTATGCATTTCAACTTCTGTAGTCAAGGTTCTCCAGCAATGACTGACTGCATCGCTGGCGGGCGCTGATGGAATTTCTCCATTTTATTAAGTAACCGAGTGAATGATTTGCACTGGCATATCACTCTGGAGAACAGACAATCTTCTTTAATGGCTAGCGACAAACACATTTCTGCTTCTAAAGTTTCTCATATCAGTGAGTCTGTGTTCACAATCAAAATCTAGACAACATTGCACCCCTGTTTCCTTCGAATGCAGTGGACAGCTGTTAAAAATGATGGTTTAAAATAAACTAGGAATCACATGGTACAATTTGAACAATTATATGAAAGTCTTTCAGAATCTCAAAAGAAGTTCAAGAGAAAAAAATCATGTGAAGGCCACCTCAGGCAAACAAATCAAATTTTGCAATCAGAAAAAACCATTCAAAGACATCAGCTATACAAAAGCAATCTATTATCACTTCGACCAATTTTCAACTACCTTACAAAATCGATTTGCTTTTTACGATACCAGATGTTTCCACCTTTCACCACAGTGACTTTCCACCATTTGAAGAATACCTGAGTATATGCTCGATGTCCAATAATACAAGAAAACCAATTAGTCGTCAAAACTAGACAAATATTTTTCTTATGTTATGAAAAAGCAGCATGCGTCCTCTCACTGACAAAACATCAAATTTCCCCTCACACCCAAAGTCAAATTAATTTCACCCAAAATAATCAAAATGATGAACACGAAGAACAAACTGTCCTCATGGACCATCGCTCTGAGAAAAAAAAAGAGGAGAAAAAAAGCATCCAATCAACTCTCCTCACCCGGAGGATAGATCTAGAAATTCCCCAAAATCCAAACTGCTACTTTCAATTTTGTTTTACGAAGAGGGATTCTACTAATCAAAAACAAGCAGGTTACCCGACTACTTCAAGTAATTCTTTCCATGAATATAAACCCAACAGCCCCCATGGCAAGACGTGCAACTGATACCCCCTCCTCTATTCCATCATTTTCAGCTAAATCCTGTTTTAGTGCAAGGCCCATTTGTTAATATTGCAGTCATGATTCAATTTGCGTCCCGCTTTTTATGGATTAATTTTGTCCTGAGCTGGGAATCTCTTGAAATTCAATATCTGTCACAGCCGGACCCTTTCTTCTGTCTGTCTTTATGTAAAATTGGTTTAATATTACACCTGCCTTTGGTAGACTTGCTCAGTCTGTCACGGTGATGCAGATGTTTGGGGGTGTAATTAAATGCATTGTGGCTAGTCTAAGATGATGAAAATTTTGATTGCTTCTGGAGTGGAGTAAGGGCTGATTGATAGTGACATACATGTACATGTAGCAGTTACATATGTTTGCACAATTGAAAAGACTGCATGCACTTTTGGGAAGAAACTTGAATGTCAAGCAGCCAAGCCGCAGAATATTAGCAAACACTTATCCTGTCACCAATGAATTTACACATCAAATGCTGGCTACGTCTAGCTACAAACTCCATTTCATAAGAAATCAGATCATTTCAGAGAAAGTTGTCTGGAAGCTTAATAATGGTGATAATTTCATAAAGTACTAGGAATTACTACTTTCTAAGGCTTGCCTCTTAACCCTAATTTTCCCCGACTAGTTGACTAGTAAGTATTGTTTGAATTAGCTTTGCATGATGTGGATAAAGAGGTAGAAACAATAAATAAATAGTAAGCGGGTATAACCATGCGTAAATTTCTTGTGTTAGTGTTGGCTCTGACAAGAGCCGGTGTGGTCTCGACAATTCACACAGTATACTCTGTCTCGTCTTTAGGAGAATGCTGAACTAGTTGACTAGTACATGGAAAGTTACTAACAAAAAATTGTTTTCTCAAGTAGACTTCCCATTAAGCAAAAAAAAAAAAGAATCTCATCTGCAGACAATTCAATTATCCTCAACATCTAATAATCAACTCTCAACCCAGAGCTGCATGCACATCCAGCATACCAACATTCCTTTAAAACCTTATTATTAAGCAATCAACTAAAGCAAACACATGATACCTCCAGTAGGATCCATTCATATAAACCCTCCTACTATATATGAAGTGCACCAGGTATTATCCAAGGCCTCTCTCTACTAGGGAATCTTTACTCCCTCACGTAATCCTACACCCAAAGTCCACAGAGTATTTTCTTATTATGTCTTTTTGTGTCGCAAAAATGAGCGAAACCACAAAAAATACACTTTATCGAAGATGTACCACACTCAGATCCAATAAAACTATTTTGCAGAGTTGTTATTATTATTATTATTTCTTTTGCAATTTCATATAAAAATACACAAATATGTACACATAGAAGAATCAACCTTTTTTTTTACTCTAAATCATATATAAATAAATAAAATAAACTTTGAAAAGTTTGTTTCAAAAGGTGGTCGCATTGTTCAGATAATGCTGAAAGTTTGAAGCGAATAATCCCCAATAGAAATACACATTATCTGAAAAAAGTCACTGAAAGTAAACACTTTTCAGGTTCAAATTTTGGGGCATCAAACTGATATCTTTTAACAAAACTACATTCCTTTGAAGTAAAATGTTTTTCAAAATGCTCTGTACTATCAAAGTGTGTAGGCTTCTAACATAATGTGATTCCCAAACGCAAACCTTCCCTTTATGAATTTCTTTTACAAAAAATTTAACAAAATATGTCAACACTAAAGTAAATGGGTTCATTTCTTCATGATTACAAACAAAATAATATAACCCAAGCTCATGTGCAAACCCCTTGTAGTTGATTGATGAAAAACAAACTCGGTCATCGGACTGTCTTCACCTTTTGTGTCTGCGTTAATGAAGTGTCAAATGGGTTCCTAATTTCACATGTAGCTTAATCAACCTTATCACAAAGGTGTTACGGGAGTGTCTACCACAGAGGTTGAGGTTGAGTCTGGGGACAAGGTTGTTTATATAGGACAGGCAAATCAAAATGCAAGTGCCAACAGTTGAATGTGTATTTCTGAGTAACAGAGTTTGTCTTTTTGAACAAATACATCCAAATTAATGTACATAGTCCCCTCAATTCACTATAGCCTCTTTCACACTAACAATGTTCCTAGACATTCCCAGGAGTTTATATGAATGCATTCACACTTGAATTACTAAAATAACCCCTGCAAATTCCTGGGATAAGCCACTTCCTGGGAAAACTGGGTCAAGTGTGAAACAAAGTTTCCAGGAAACAAAGTTTCCAGGAAACTTGTGGGGTGGTTTTTCATGGAAAATGGCCCAGTGGTGTGAACAGGGCTTTACATAAAAATACTTCTTGTTTCCATATCTTCCACAATGCCTTTATACGCTTGACCCATGGTATGTGTTCACTATCGTCAACTTTGTCATAAAAAAACATATTTGTGTTTCAAATTTCATTACTGGAACCTTTTAAGTCACTTCAAGCTTTACTGCTCTCCCAAATCCACTCATAAAATATTCATGAACCACACAAGAGGTCCACAATTGGATAAACAGAAAGGATTCCTTGACTGAACTCATCTCATCAATATTCATGATGCTAATCACCTCACAACCATTCCTTCCACAGCCGACTGGGTCTCTTGGAATCTCAGCAAGTGCAGACGGGATGCAGTAACTGGATGAACTCATAAATATTTACAGGGTTAATCACCTTGCTTTACTTTCACAGTCGATAAAGCCAGAGTGCTTTGGAGAAACTCACACCTGTCCGGTTGAATGCACGTGGCCATCTCAAAGCTGACTTGGTAAACCATTAGTCAGACTCAGACACAAGGCCCATCAATGGATGAGGCACTTTGGCCCATCTCGATTGAATACAATTCCTAAAAATCAAGATATTTACCAGTTGTACAGAGGCCTACATGTAAGTGCCAATGGGGGGGGGGGGGGCACAGCCTCTGTAAATAGCTTTAATTTGACCCAGTCCAGGCATTTCAGACAGTGAGTAAAAGAAGTAATTTGCAGTTTTTGTGCCGCACTGAATAGGTACTTGTATTAAAGGACTTGGAAGGCATACACAATAGAAAAAAGACCAGGCATGTAATACTAAAATGGGTTATGTATGCAGACCCACTGATATACATCCAAGGTATAATTAGCTCCCTGGAGGTTCTATTGCCACACTAATAACTCCCCCAATCCTATTTCTTGATTGGTAATAATACGAGGCCCTAGTCCCCCCTAGGCTTGCATTTCACACACACTAAGATGTCTGATTAGTTCTAGCCTGACTAGAGTTGCTGAAATAACGCATGCGGAGTGAGAGACACAGTGAAGGGCACAGTGACGGATCGTGCCTCGTTTGTTATATTGCCCTCTTAAGGCATGCAGAACAACTCAACCCCCCTGACTGCTGGGCAATTTTCAGATCACTAGCAAACCACCGGCGTCTAACGCCGCAGCAACAACAACAACAACACACTTAGTAGGCAGCGGGCCGGCTTGGTGGCTGGACTCGTGTTCTTGAAAGCTGCGTCTCGTTCCACCTGCAAATTGACAATTCTCTCTGAGGGTTTTTCAAGGGTCCGGGGAAGGCAGTGCAGTGTTCGGAGATACTATCACATCAGCCAGTAAGTACATGTAAATGTAAGATCACTCCAGTGAGATACTGAAATACAGATTTAGACTACAGTTACTGATCAATGCTCCCGATACATATAACTTTGATGTATCTTATTTTCAAGGCACTGTATTTAAGTTTTGTTGTTGTGATGTTAATGCTGGGATAAAATCTTACAACTCGTTGAGGGTTAACATCGTATTTTTCACTTGATGTATAATTAAGTGCAGTTGTGTTTAAGTGCTATGTTCATGTGTATTTTAATTTCCCTGCATGGTGTTCATTTTATATAGACAATGCAAATAGTGTTAAGTTTGTTTATGTCTTTATTATTAGTTAATTTTTATGTTTCCCAACTCTTATCTCATTTTTATGAGGCAGTTTGTGATATACAGCTAAAAAGAAAATGTAAAAGTTGTTTCTTGACACCTCTTTTTAGAGATGCAAGAAAATCTGGATTAACACAAATACAAGCTCCAAAGCCTTCCGCAACAAACTGATGGAGCAGACGAAACGGTTAGGGAACCCTCTCCCTGACTTGATCTAAACCTGTCAGATGCATTAATTTGTTTCCCCCTACCATGAGTGAATCATAAACAATTTCAGACTACAATTGCCAACTCGAGTGTCTCACACTGTGATTGGTATTTTCTTTCTTGAATTCGATGAGCTCCCCGTGTTTTTTAATATCAAAACTGACACAAAGCAAGAAGTGCATAACTCTAAATCACTGATAAAAAAAATAAAAAAATGGGGATAAGCACCATGGAGAAATTGGTCATCGCCATCGCCGTGGCAACCAGACCACATTTGAAGTCAATCAAGGGTGACCGTAGGGAATTCAATGTGTATTCAGGTTTCACTTTCCACAGTAGTTAATTTCAAGCTGTCTCTTCAAAAACCTCATGGATGGGAAATGCAGTCTGGTGTACAGACAAGTGCACCGGACTACTCCAATGCACTTGCACGATAATGTAAACACATGGGGGAAGGATTAGACTTGCTCCATGTCCCCGGACTGTCGGAGACCAAGTTTCGTGACAACCAGACAGAGTAGACATGCGAATTTAATTAATCAAGTCCCGGCTAACATGTCCTGTGACCAGTTAATGATTACGTTACTATATTAAGGGATGATGATGAACGCAACAGTTCCATGAACTCATGAAAATCACGGAGGAAGGATATTGTATTTGATGCCCATCCCATACAGGATCTTCATAACTCTTGAAACACAAAACACAACCTTACTTGTTAGTTTTCTTGTTACCTTGGACGCAGAGCATAATTAGGGCCAGTGAGACTGGCGAACCTAACCAATGGTCCTTAGCTCAGCTGCAATTCAAGTCTGACATTTACTGTTATTTTCAAAAATGAGAATATTTTCAGCTGAAATTTCTGTCATATTTGGTTTTCTTTTTAGCTACCTTTGTGAATGCCCGTCTGATTATTTGAACTAGGGTTGTGAGAACGCTGTTAAACCACAGTAAAAATGTATGCCAATATTGGACTCAAGTCTCGTTACAACTGATGTTAACAAACATCAGGAAACTGAAATTAATAAAACAAATATTATCTTAGGATGCATACTATTGGCTTGGAGGTTAGTAAGATGTGCAGAAACAAAAACATCAACCAGAGCATTACAAAAATTAATTTAAAACTCATAAAATAAAAGACATAGTGCCAGAACATGTAGTCACTCACAGTTGTTTTCAACGAATCATGAGATATATATTTGACATGCTGATCGATGCAAACATGCTTGCTTAGTAACCCGTGCAAACCAACATCGAACTGAGTTGAATATCCAGTACAATGGTCAATGTTCCTTTCAACTAACATTAGAAATTTGAACTATCCATGTTAATAATGAATTCCACCCAGGGCCAAGATTTTAGTTTACCTCCACAAATGATACAATAGCGATCACAAGTACCGGACTTCAGAACATTTATTATTAATTTCAAAACCCACAGTCAGGGACCCAGACGGAAAAAACAAAAAGAACAGAAAGGATGCATTTTGATTAGAGCATACCACAAGGTGTAACCAAAGTAAACACAAAGCCAATAACCCCTCAAGGTTCGGGCTGTCCATGGCAATCTGCTCAGACAAACCCCTAAATGTCATCCTAACTTAGAGGAGTAATGGCGTCCACCAAACTATTACCATGGCAACGCATCTGACTGCTACCTGGCTTTTACAATGGGATCGAAACATCAAAATAAAGCTGGTAACGAAAATGTGCAAACAAACTTGGCCACATGTTGTGTGTGAGAATCTTGATGTTGGAAAGGAATAATGACAACAGAAACAGTTACTATCAGGCATTAGGAAAACAATGTGCATTCAAAATTCCAGCATCAGCAAGGTCAGAGTGGAGAAAATTTCACTTAAAAATCAAGCATTCCAATGCAGTTGTTAACATTTAGAGTGGATTAGCATTAGTGTCCATTAGGGCCCACCAGTGTCACTTAGTTCCTATCGGGTATTAGTTTTTGTCAAGTAGGTTTTTGTCTTTAAGAGCCTGTGTCATTCAGCTCAAAAACATTCTTAGCACAGCCCGATCACAAGCAGGATTTCAACAAAAGCTCAGAACAAAAATGGGTCAATGAATGTTTCTCGCACTCACCTTCCTTCTTGACCGCAAAAAATCCTGAAGAGACAAAGAAACCAACAATAAGTTGGAATAGTTTTTTTGGTTGGGGGGAAGACTGTGTCTTAAAAAATTATTGATCATGTAAAAGATATATGCATTCTAAATAAGACATCATGATTGAATGGTTTTATAAACCAATATTTCTTCTTTTGAGGTTAGTAGTAGAAAGTTAGTTCATACATTCACAAGGGATTACCTATTTATCAACTTCTATTATCATCATAAATTGGACCTTACTAAACCAGACAAGTGACATCCCCCACCCCCTTTGCAGGTCTGTCTTTCCTCACAAACTGAACATCCATTTGTAAACATGTTTGTGATAGCAAATGCAAGTCCTCTAAAACCCATTTCCATAGAAAAAGCACCTCTGCACGCCCAAAGGTTAATTTCATGCCTAAATTTTTCCACCACAATAAGTGGGTGTCAGGCACTTAAGGGGGCCACAATTTTCTTCCGAGATCAATGACAAATCTCCCCTGAGGTGGAAACAAGTTTTTTGTTACAGCCATTAAAAAGCGGGATCATCAGATCAAGTGCCATTTTGAAAATGAAGCCGAGTGCGTTTGTTGAATGTCTAATCTAGTCCCTGGACTATAAAAGACAACAATTACTGGCCAACAAAACAGTCCATTAGGACAGTGGTCACGATGGCTCAAAAGACGTCATTCATGAGAGCTTCCAAATCTGCCCGATGTTTAAAACATACTTCAAATACTGCAGCTAAGAGGTTTTGACAGGCCCAGACACAGGGATGGCGAAAGTAATATCTTTGAAGGGGACTTATTGCCAATCACGAGTTGCCAAAGATATAACCAAAGAAAAAAAAAGCGAGCGAGAAAGAATAAAACCTAGCTATTTACTGCCACTTACGAGGGGGCCAATCCAATTAGAAAAAGGTCTGTCAGCAACATGTGCTTGTGTTTCCAATAGGGGCTGCATGTCACTGGTTTGATGTCAACAGACAACATTCAGAAATTGCTCATTGCTTTGATTACACGCATTGCTTTATCTTCGCTTATTGAACAAGATGTAAGGAATGTGGGGGACCAGGTTCACTAAGCTCATCCAGCTTCACTAAGCTCATTCAGCATAAAATGTATCTCGATGACTAGAAATGCTACAACACTGTATATGAAAAACAGAGCCTCACAAGCTGGCAATCTGGGACTGATTTCATAGAGCTGGTAATGTATCCCCCCCCAAAAAAATGCTTAGCACAACAAAATTAGGTTACCAGCCAAACTACCATATCACTTGTAACATTTGTGACTGGTACCCTGTTCATTTCTGCTTAGCCGAGTTAATAAGCACTATTTTCTGCTTAAGCAGCTCTATAAAATTGGGCTCTGGTTTAATACTTAAAGCATTGACACCCCTATATGAAAGTTGTGTGAGCTAGAGCATAAAACAATAGCAGCCTATCACAGGAGTCAAGTGTCAGAAATCCCCATGTGGGTAAACTCTCTGCCAATCACAGCAGTGAGCAATACCTGTCACAACAGCAGATGCACAATACCCATTGAGCCATCCAGCATAAAGGGTAGTGACACTAGTCACAGGGCTTTATAACATGATGGATATAGTAGAGTACGGAACATGATCAGGCTTCAATGTGGAATATATGTGCTCTGTTCAGCGCAGGACCCAAGGGCCTGTTAAGGGATTGTCTATGAACTGTGGTCACCGGAGTAAAAACCGACAAAGTCAAAGCAATATTTGGTATCGTCAAACTTGAATCATCTTTAAAAGGAGTTCTCTGCATTATCAGGTATGAATAAACAGTGATTATAGTCCAATAAAAAACACGCCAAGGATGGCGTACAATGTAGCTGCGTTGAATACAGATGTCTTGCATCGTCATGTACGCTCACAGTCACAGGACACTTTCTTAATATCACTTCATGGTATGGTAAGTTTCGATGGAACATGCATATTGCTTGCAGTGTTTTCATGTTGCCTAACCTTAACCCAAGTGGGAAATACTTCTACCTTGATTGGATCCCCCTTCTCCCGTTGTGGGTATCAATGTCACCCGATAAGAAAACCCTTGGGTAACAACGCTAGCCTCTGAGTATTATACACAATACACTTAAGATGCACGCTGTATGGCGGGGACCGATGAGGAAATCTTATGAATTAATTTGCGACTTTTTTGAAGGAGTAATCCAATCCAAACTGGAGGAGTTCGTTTACAATTATTCATCTCACGTTCTGATTACTGTAACAACTGGAACGGCAACATATACAGGCCCAAGTTTTTAATAACACCGATAGACACTCCTGAATCCAAATCACATGATCCATCAAGTCAAACTGGGACAGCATCCTTACTTCACCTTTTACAAACTGTCCTTTTTTTCTTCCAAACCATCACATGTTCATTCTTTGAAACGTAAAAAAGGTTTACAGACTAAAAACGAATCGTTTCTAAATTTAGAGTATGTGCTGATAATCATTGGGTCGAAAAGGAAGCTATGTTTCCGCATGGAACCTGACAACTGTGCCGTAAACAATTACAGTGTACATCACTACATACAGTATGTACACTATTTAAAGTGCATTACACTGTGTTGTATTCCAGACAATGACATTGACATCTTGTGCATTGAACATACTGACTTATAGTACTGGCGCCGATTTCACAAAACTTTATGCAACTGCGTAAGTCCACACGGCAACGTTTATGGCAATGAAACTTTACGCAACTGCGTAAGTCCACTTGCGCAACATTTATGGCGCAACGTTTATGGCGCTGCGCCTAACGTTGCGCAGTTGCGTAAAGTTTCGTGAAACCGGCTGCAGGGAGGAGAATTATCTGCTATTGGAATAAACAATCTGAGAAACCTATCTAACATTTTATTTCTCAGATTAAAATTTATTGCGATAAAAAATGATCTTTTTTCATAACCACATTACTTCAAAGTGAAATGATTCTAAGGCAGTAAGTTTTTTTATTGCAATAAATTTAAAGAGTGATTACCAAACATATACCTTGGCTAGATTTTGATAAACAAATTATATTATAGTATGAGAAAAGGAAACATGTTTGTAGCTCAGTTACACTTAGCCATAGATCATGTTCATTGTAAATAACTCCTGAAGAACCTTACAATCTTATAATAAAAAATATACATAATTTACGATCTGCAAAAGAAGTTCATGTGTTTGATCAATACAAACTCATAATTCTGAAGACGAAAAAACTCATAAAAGAAAAGTACAAGAACCTTTGAGTTGACAAGACACTTCTGAGATTTATGCCTTCAGTGAATGCTAGACGAAGTGGTTAAACATCAGGAAGACAGGTAAATATGAGGAGTTACCCGCCTGATTAGCTAGTGTCAGAAAAATATTATGGCTCAATCGAGTGGAACCGATTTGCTCATCACAACTCCTACTCTTAAGTAATGACAATAAGAAAAAAATGATATATTTTAATATGAATAAAAACATCTTTCACATCATATTGCTAAAAAGTCTAGAAATAGTTGACAAAAAATTATTTGCTCTTCTTTTTTTTAAACAATCTTTTTGTCACATGCAAATGCATGCTATTAAGTTCAGAATATATTGAGTTGAGTTGCTTTTTTTAGTGGGTGTCAGGCAACCTTTTAATCAGATGATTTAAATTCACTATTTTGAACCAGAAAACACTCATCTTTAGTAAAATTTTCCTTTGCGTACACTTTATTCATCACCACTTTTGTGACAAAAGCCCATATCTATAAAATCTGAAAACTAAACAATTATTCCCAAACAATCTTTGGGAGACGATTAAAAAGAAGTTATTCCCTCGCCCCAAAATTGAGAAAACTTGCTGTCCGCCGTGCGCTTGTCCCCTGAGTGCGTATTGCCTCCCCATCAACTTGAGTCTACACCTTCATCAAAATTGTGATTAATAAAAACCAATAGCGGGTGCGCCTTAAATTGACCACTCACAAGATTTTTAAGATGTACTTCTCCCCACAGTGTAGGACTTATAACGCCTCCTACCAGCTCAAAGAGGAAGGGGGTAATTGGGTAAAAGCATGGCTTTAATTTGCAGCAGACAAATGCAACCCGCAGCGTGGTGAGAGACGAAAACTCAATCGCAATGCCGGTCCACCTCTGCGCATTTCATTTACAAGAAGAAAAAAACGAGGTGCACTTTAAAATGTCTTTGATTACTGGTGAAGGAAAGTTGTCTTATTGAGTGTTGTACGCTTAGCCCTGGGCAGAGGCCTGGCTAAATGGGAGCCATTCATCATGTTGAGTGTCTATAATGAATCATGAATGCCTCATGAACAATGAAGACGAGGCGAGGTGCCAGACCCCCAGGAAAACAAGATGCCCTTCATCTTCTGCATTCATGTCAGCTGTGTCTTCAGTATCATGCCAAAAGACGAGAAGATTTCTTTCTATTACAGCCTACAGTCAGAATTTGAGCATCATGAAACATAATATTACAATTATCCAAACGTAATGCACATGATTCAAATTAATTAGAAGGATTCGTTTTCAATTAAGTTATGAAATGTGTAGCTTTCTCAGGTTGGACATTCTGTGCAAACAGTCTAACATTGACATTGATTGGGTGTGTAGGTTTTTTATATTAAAGCAGACATGAGATATGTCAAGCGTATTTGCTCTTAAGTGTTATCGCCTTCAGTTCATCTACAACTGTACGATGACAAACCAAAAAACATTTCACACCTTGTGCAAGATACTTCTAGTAGTTCTACCACAACCTCTTGAGATTCAAAAGAAGAAATCGAAAATGGAAAAAAAAGGGTGGAGGTCCCCACCTCCAGACAGCTCACTAACAAGTGACTTTTCCATTTAGAAGAAATCAAAATCAACAAAAAAGAAATCAACAGAAGAAATCGAAAATGGGAAAAAAGGGTGGAGGTCCCCACCTCCAGACAACTCACTAACAAGTGACTTTTCCATTTAGTACATTGAATATATGCAAAGTATCAGCAAGTTAATTTGTTCACAAATCAAAAACACCTTTTCTGGCTTGTTATCTCATCAACATGGATTGCATGAACTCGTCCAAAACAAACCCAAGGTTTGCATAAAAATGTTGAATATTTTTAAGTCAAGGTCTTTGTAGGGAGACAGGTCAAGCACAAAAAATGTAAAGTGTACAACATAAACAGGGTAAATAAACTGTTTCCATACATTCTCCAGTATCGAGTTGAACCCATTCAATTTGCAGAAATGCATCTTTTTAAAGTTGTAGTTCATAAAGAACAAAAATGCTCTTTGATGTTGGTGGTAAGGGGGGAGGAGGTGCGCATTTGGAACAACTCTCTGGTTACTTATATTGTGAATGCAAAAGCGGAGTGAAATTGACATCACACGTTAGCAACCAATCCACTCACATTCTTGCAAAACATTTGTGCGAATAGAGTTTCGCATTTTCCATGTTTGCGTTCGAGTATGAACCGGGCTGTAAAAGGACATGAGTGAGGTACTTGTGTGAAATCAGATCAGAGACGCATCCACCAACATTGAAAAGGTTGGTTCAAACTTAATGTTTGAGTCAAACTTTGAGACTTCTAGACTTGTGGCTATTTCAAGGGAGTCGCAAAGCAAACAAACCTTGTTTTCAACACAAGATGAATCAGACAGAATTAACAACAGGAATCACCTCAGGCCATTAAGCTACTTGCTAAAATAATGACAATTTTTCTTTTCAACATACAATGTTAAATCCCCCCCCCCCCAAAAAAAAAAAAAAATTAAAAAAAATCCTGTGTACTCAATCCCAACATGCAGAAAAACAACCAAGACTCTCCAACAAAAACTAATTTAAAAAGATGACAGATATGAAAAAACCATATCAAATCCCCACAGCTATTCCTCTATTCATAAACGGATAATGCCAGGCAGTAATTACCTGCACATGTTCGCGCTTAACGAGCAATTTCTCGTCAACAGCACACCACCTGTGTAGCGACAATTGCAGCTAAATGAGTCAAATTGCTGTCCCACACTGTCTGACCATGCTGGCACAATTACACTCAATTTGGAGAAGCACGTACCCGCACTTTACCACTGGGGTGTAGAATGGTGTGCACAGAGAGAGCATGGAATTAGCTCTGTCAAGTTTCTTACGATTGGCTTTTTTTTTCCTTTCTATTATTAAATTGTTTTTGCTCTGGCGATGCTATTTTAAAAACGCAAGCTAATAAAGTGAGATTGTGGCTTCACCCCTACCGTGTACTATAGAATAACAGTTAGTCAAGGGTACTTTTATTAGCATCTTACTATCCTACATGAGGGTTTACCTACGCGTCTTTTTATCGTTTATTCTGTTTATAATTTAATGTAGGCTTTTGCTTTTACAGTCGTTCATGGTGGTCTGTTTCTGTTCCCTATTTTATTTTACTTAATCTTCAATGAATGCTTTAATTTTCTTTCCTAAGATGATTCTATTTTAATTGTTAACTTTGTACATATCAGATTGTTTTTATATAGGCTATATGAATATTTCTTATTGGTTTTTTGGGGTATCCTTTCCTGTAATTGGCGGCTCGTCCGCTGTTGGTTTGGTCAATAAATATATAATAAAATATAATATATAATAAATACATGTACTATTGTACACATTATAAAGCCTATACAGTCACTATCAACACTTGTCGCTACTCCTTATTGTATTGGTACACCGCCACATAGGTAAACTTTTTGATAAAAAAATATACTTAGTGGACAATACGCCTCACTTAATATTCATGCATGACATCACCATACTACCCCATAATGAGACCATCAGCACACGTCACGCACGTCCTAGTTGCACTGGCTAAGGCGATGGCCACTTTTTGGGTTGGAATGGTGACGTCATGCATGAATATTAAGAGAGGCGTATAGATAAATATTGAGTAGTTTTTATTCAACAAGCTCAAGTACCTTTAATTCATCATTGACTCAGCAATTTTAAATTGATAATAAATAAGTGCTACATAAGTGGCTTTCGAACTGTTGTTCATAAAATGGACAGGAACGAAACACATGTACCGTAATTGCGGCTGTACAATTGGTAAGCCTCATGTCACTTATTACAACAAACTATTACAAACTGAACTACCCTTTTCATACCAAAAGCCACATTCAATCAATTATCAACAGACAAACGATTAATAAATAACAACAAATAACTAGCACAAAAGCATTGTGATAATATATTTTCCTTGGTTCGGTTAAAAAGTCATTTACAATTTTTAATTGGAAAGTGCACCGTCAGAATTGAAAACCTAGCCCCCATAATGGGATAAGCTCCTTTCATTAATTCAGCATTATTAAAGACTCCTTTACCACACTAATTGAATGTTTATCACACAGCAACGCCTTCCGAACAATACAAATGAGCTGCCAACATGCACTCTGTTATTATTACACCACCTAACAACATCATCAATCTATGGCATGGATATTCAACATGTCACCAAACATCATCATTAGTCTACTGGCCTGACACTGACAGCACGTTTCATGTAGCAATATTGTCTTTACAACAACATTATGAACCCCCTTGATAAATATTCATAATTCCCATCATTTGAAGAGCATCATCGATCTATAGGCCTATGCAGGCCAGCCAGGCAAACAGTTGCAGCCATGCCCTGGTCATTGCCTCTATGTCCCTTGAAATGTTCCTGTAGAAAATGTCATTGCCCTCATAAAGTTGCGCTTTTACTGAGTGGAAAGTGCCTTGCTCTAAGCACATGAATGAAGTATCGGCCTGCCACATGTATCTTATAAAAAGCATGTCAAAGCATGCCTCCACAGGCAGAGCAATTACACCATGAATATTCACAATAATGTCCTCCAATATTGTCATAGGGCAATCATTACCATAAACAGAACAAACAGGTACATACAAACGCTACACAATGGCCCGATGCCATGCATATTCATCTGATCATTGAGACATCAACTGAAACCATAAAACAATCATCAAATCACACACAAACTGAATCTCCTCATGAATATTCATCACATCTCCATAAATCTATCATCCAATCACATGTCAAAGAATCCATCATATTTGTCATCAACATTGCTTGTTCTCACAGCACAGCAGCAAAGGTGCATAGAATGTTGAGTTTATTTTCATTTGGATTTCCGGCGACAGCTGCTTTCAATGTGATTTATAACAGGCCAATTCTTCCTGCCCAACTCAGAGTAATCATGATTTAAGAGCCTGAATGGCAGAAGCAGCCAACATTCTATGGCAAAAGTCCTTGCCATTCACCTAAAAAGTCATGGTTTTATAGTTGCATGGAAAGAGAAGAAGCAGCACTACAAAACGTAAAAAACTTCAACAATTTTGTTACTCATGATTATGACATTTAATGCATTAGTCTCAGATTCATTCCTTGAATTTGCTGCTTAATCTCATCTCATCTCTTTCCTTAACAGTTGGATAGTTTCCCCTCAAGTTTATTGTCATTCTGAAAAGACTGCATTCTTCAGATGATTTCATGTTTTGATTGAACCTTCAAGCAGTGACTGTGTGGCGAATAACGGACCAGTGTTCGAGGCAATCATGAGTAAATCAACAGCTATTCATCTGGAGATATGTACAGTGCACTCGCCACCAGTTGTCATCAAAATAGTCATGCTCAATCAAAGTGATCATTGCACTTCATGGAGCTTTATTGGATAATGTGGTGTCTCGTCCTCTGCCGGGGAGAAAATAATGGTTTGGAATACTACACGAATCTACAGTGCGACGATGGGAATAAACAACTTCTGTTATAAATCTACTCGTAGCACAGGCGTTCAAATATTTAGTGGTTTTCCTGAGCAAGTTTACTTGGGACCTCAGAGGAAGGACGAGATTTCAGAAAGGAATGGATGTGTGAAACTCAACAAACACAGTGATTAGACAGCCATGGTAAAGTTTACTTAATTCTAAATGGATCTTCTATTGGTGTTACTGTTAGCATGCATAACAATCCATTTCACTGCTCCGTTGCATGGTCACCAGCTTTCTCCGTGCCACTTCCGAAACAGAGGGCTACAGATTGTTTCCTCATAGACTTTTTAAGGGCACTCAAGTACACATTTTAAAGTGCAATGTTGGTTCAAAACAAATTTGAAATTACATCTTCCATTTCCCGTCGCTTCAAACAAATCTGCACTTCTCTTAATAGTTGTCTTGCATTAGGTACAATCCCCCTTGCAATATAAAAGACTGCTGACAACTACTATTTCGCCACATTTAAATTACACGCATAATAAGTGCACACTATGTGATTACAACCCCCCTGCCGGATCAAGGGACTAAAATTCAGTGAAACCACCAATACATCAACAAGTCCTCCATCAGGGTTTGTCTGACCACAAAAACCAACTTAAAAAACCTGTGACGACCTCTGGAGGCCCTTCTTAAATCTACCGTGAAGATAAAGTGAGTGCCGATAACTTCAAAATTTGCATTTACCCTTGGGAAGGACTGAACTTTGAAAGTGTTCTCCAAAATGGGCATCTGCATGGTTGTTTCTAGTTTTGAATGATATTATTCCTTGCTTCTGTTACGTGGGAATGAAATGAAGCCATCGGTTGATTTGGAGGCCACAAAATGCAGTCACCAAAATTCAGCTACATTGAATGCACATTGATGTAGAGTAATGAATACAGAAAACTTAGATTGGCTTTTGAATACCCCTGATTCACCAGTCTCAGAATGTCGAGTCAGCTTTGCTTATTTGAAATATTCTCAGGCCTGTATGCTTCGTTTTTTAACGAGCAAGGACAACGAGCAAGGCCACTAAGGCATTTTCTCTATGGCAAAGGGCACCCTATGAGGAAATTATAAATCTCTACTGGAGCATTTCAAGGGCACCAAGGCAATGGCAAGGGGCAACAGAGGCAATCGCCTTTGTTGCCTTCGTGAAGTGTCAGGCCTGTATTCTACTTGTAGCTGATGCTCTCACTGACATGCATGACAAGACCACTGATCCCAAATTATATGCTCGGTCTAATCATATCTCACTTAAGTAATTTCAGTGCACTATGCTGAGAAGCCATTGCCAAAACCCACAAATTTTATTACAACAATTGTATACTTCCAACAATACACACAATGCTATACAAACCATCTGAGCAATAAACTTTTAATCAATCATAATTTGAGGTAATAACAAGACACAGGACTAAGTAATGTTTCGCCCCGTTGGTTCACAGCAACCATGGACAACAAACAAATAGATGCGCAATATCACCAGACAGTATTCCATGTAGTGACCCCCACCCCCCCCCCCCCCCCCCCTCCGAAAAGAGTTTAACTGGGTTGAGTTAACGAAGGCATACCAATTGCACCATGGCTATCCATAGCATATGAACTAGGATTGGTATTATGAAAGTCACCATAGAGGCTGCACACAGACACAGTGTGTCCAATCATGGAGGATGCTCCAATGCAAACGTGGACTTCATTAAGATGGGTCGCTCTTCTGTAATATGGTAATCATGACATGCAATCGTGAGACGATAATCAAGAGTTGTTGCTGCGATTCTGGGAAATGTGGATACTCATGAATGAAGGATCTCTGTCATCGAGTGGTGTGTGTGTTTCTTCATCCCTGGTATGGTTGAAAACTCAAGCTTTGGAATAACTATGGAATAACTACAACTTCCACTGAATGCTGCTGCTGCTGGATTTGGGAAATGAACCTTTGACTTGCCAAGAGTGTCTCTGATGTCTGATCATGTGAGTATAACATCAATCACCTTTGAGTCCCTTGAATTGTTAAGTCATGGACTAGTGTCTTGTCTAGGGTATGTGGTTTTCCTTACTATCAATTTTGACTTGGGATTCTATAAGAGTTAGTAATACTCCTTGGCTAAAGTAGCCCGGTATGGAGATCTAAAGGAGTGAAACATTTATTATATACATTTTGTTATTTATTTATTTTTTATTGCAAAGTTTTACTGTTAAAAGTTGACTGTCCTGCCACTAAAAGCCAAGCCATTTCTAACCAACTCAGCTGTAAAACAAAATAAACAACCCGGCTCGAAATTTCATTCTTATTTAACAATGACTCCGCTGTCTATGGAAAAAGGTCACCACGATTAAAAAATCAGAGGGAAAATTGTTTAAGGGGTCGCAGAAGCAAATGCCAGCAAAATGGCCTACATCGTCTCTGTTAAATGCAGGTCTGCCATCAAAGCCATCAACATTTCCCCAATCAACAACACATCTCACCTGCTTATAGTTTACATGTAAACTTTGACTCAATGGTGCTTCAACAGCATAAACACACTACACGTTATGCTGTACACAAATGGACATTTAGTTGAAACATGTGCAACTCACCAAAGTTTCTTGGAAGTACACAAAACCATCCCTTTCCATAATGCTAATACAATGACCTCTCAAATATCAAACATTTTTGTCAAACCCTCGTAATTTTTTTCTTTTGACACCAAGTCTCAGTTAATAAAACAAAAAAGGAGGCTCTGTTTTGTTGTACTGCAAGCAGGTGATCAATCTAACAGACAACCCGTCTGAGCTTTAGAAAAAGAAAGAAAAAAAAAGAGTTAACATTCCCTGGCCCAACTCTGAAGAGATTTTCAATATTTGTGTTCTGGTCTCTCAACGAGAAGTCTCACTCCTCTCAGCATGAGGTGAGGTTATCCCCCCCCCCCTGTTCACTCCCTCGATTCCCCAACCAATTATTCCAAACACCAAAAAGGAGAAGAGAAGAGGAGGAAAGGAGACCTGCTGAGGGAAGCCTGCCCCCTAGACACTATTAAATTGAAATTTCCATTGGGTCATCAATCATGGCCCGCACTAAAAATGTGGCAATTGCAGCCAGCAAATTTCCACCCATGAAATATAATGGTCGGGTGGAACAGGGGGATGTTCAGTGTCAGTTTGGATTTTGTGTTGCAGGGAGGACGTATGGGGAGTTCTGATTCGCTTGTGAAGGTTGGACTTGTGGACTGGTTGATGGTGCATTCTAAAACTTGAGAAGGTAAGAGTGTTCGATGAATGTGTTGTTAACTAATGCATATCCATGCAATAGTACATGTTGGTTTCAACCTATCTCCCCATCCACTGCCCTGACATTAGCTCATACTTTCTTTTACCCCTTGTGACTTTTGTTTTGCAAGTTGTTTACAGTCATTAATCAAACTTAACAATGTCAACACTCATCAGTCTACCTCCATGGCAGTACACACACCTGCAAGGATAATAACTTTGTTATGACATAAACAGTGTTTGAAGCTTTGTTATGACAGTTTGTTCGTTGTTGAATGGGCCAAGTACACAGTGCAGTAATATGGGTATGGAGACTTCAACATGCACATTTAATATACCTCAGTCACTCACAATCATAAGTTTCAAGTTCATAAAGTAGAGAGCACAAATTTAGTCTTCCATCAGGCATATTGTGGAAGCTTTGAAAACTTAACATAAAAATATCTCATAAAAACCTGAGCCTAAACATTCCAATAGGCCGTTAGGTTGTCAGCCAGTATTTTAGGTTGTTTTTTTTTTCAAGTAGAGTAAAACACTCAATGAGGAAAGTGTACAAAAATGTTCCAATCAATTTAAAGTGGGTCTCTAAGATTATAAAACCTACATGTGGATTGTGGACCCAGTTTATAGCGATCTATACTCAATGTTCACATCCAAAGAACTCCAGTTGCAAAGAAATCAACCCAATGACAGTTTCATTGACGGAGTGGTCGTGGAAAGGTTTGGGAAGATCAAAGGGAACTGGGAGTTCTTTGCCTGTTTTTCTGGTATAATTGACAATTATTTTGTTGGTGATCTGTGTAGCTGAAAGCTTTTACGTGTGTGAGAAAGTACTGGTATTGGGAAAAACTTCTGCAATTCATGTTTTTCAAATATTGTAAAATGTACTGAGATAAGGATATGGGTCAAATTAAAATCTTGATTTTACTCAATCTCATCCGCAATATGAATGATCCTTGAATCATAGAGGTAGAAATAGCTTGAATCTATCCAACAGCTAAAAATTAACACTGGATTGCAGGCCAGTGTTTGTTGCCCTGGGCCAGTAAAGTCACGACCGAACAAGCCAGGTGGTCTTATGTTCTTCAATTTCAAAAAAAATAAAAATAAAAATTGTGTAATAGTAGAATCTTTGTGAAAAAGAGTATGTATAGGCCTATACGAATCGGATAAATGTCTTGCAATTCTGTTCAAGTACCCTTGTAAACATACAATAAATGAAATAATTTTTCTCTCTTTCAGATTTTGGTAATAATAAATAAATTCTGGTACAGTAAATGTTTTGAGCTACAAGCCCTGCTTGTTTTGTGGATTCCTCACCATATTCAAGCCGTGTACCCCAACTCCCACAGAACCCCCTCCAAAAAAAGAGGGTAAATGGGAGAGAAGAAAAAAAAGGGACAATATAAACAATTAAATAAATAACAACATAAATCATAAGTTCATACTCGATTTTTAACAATTAAAAGTCTTTTTCAACATAAATTCTATGCTGAGTTGAAGCATTTATCAAACTGCTTCTGCACCGTATTGTCCTTCCCCTTTGGACTATAACAAAAAGATATAAACTCAGTTAATAAATCAATGTCATGCATACTACACCATCAATTCCATAAAAATAAAAAATAAAAATCTCATGAGCAATTGTTCAGAAAATCATTATTTACAAATATGGTTTTATTAGCCATTACTCCAAGGTGTCACTTGGTAATGTTTACGATGTAAGCGACACATAAATTTCATATGTTTTGCATTCGGTGGACAGGTGTGGCTGTTTAGTTGCAACCTCACTGCCAACCTATGACTTTGAAAGCTGTAAATTCCTTCGTTCTGGTTCCCTGCTTGTCTATTTTTATTGTTGGGGTTGATACAATGACTGAAAGTTGTACAAGTGATGTAAACATTCGACAGGTGTCGTGACCTAGTTAGAAAAAGCTAACACACGGAAGTGCAAGTCTTTTTTGCTCGTAAACTCTCCGTCAGGAACTTTTTTTAATAAATAAAATAGTCTTGATCGGTATTTTATAGTACATTCCCCCTAGCGTACACCCCAATACCTAAGGGTGAACAATGGGAAAGTACAGGGGTGAACATGCCAATATCGTTCCCTCAGTGGCCATTCCAAGACAGAATTATTTTAAGTAACATAAATTTGTATATGTTTAAAGGTTTCTTGTGTTGTGCCTTTGAGAAAGACTCTGCTAGGGTCAAAAAGTCAAGCCACTAACATTTTTTTTGCCTAAATTTGTAGAAAAAAATACAGAACTTACAGGTATGTTCCCACCTGAGTTCAATTTCATAAAGCCTGTAAGCACAACAACGAGTATTGCTTAACAGAAATAGGTAACCAACCATAAATACATTAAGTTTACATAGTCGTGACTGATACCCCACTCTATGTTTGCTTAGGAAAGAAAATTTCTGAGTAGCATTTCCTGCTGAACAGCTTCATGAAATTGGTCCCTGGTTCATTATTTGTTAATTACACAGTTTGATATGACATTATGGACAACGTACATCCTTGAAGAATGTTCACAACAACCTACGGCATTCAGTCTCTGAAACCATCCTCACAACAATCTTCCCTCTCCAAGCCACGGCCAAACCCAGAAGAAGAGGAAAAATGCCCTTCCACATGCCAGCAATCCTGTGTTATTGAAGTGCTTGTAAATTACGCTATCGCCAAATGTGGTGATTTCCCAGTGTCATCTGGCCCTTCCTCTGTAACCCCACAGCATGGCAATTACACCCCAGAGCATCCTGTAATAACTTCCATTTAATTCCTGTCAGGCTAATGGCAAAGAATCTTGAATAAATTGTCCTCATACATACTGTGTGTACCTCACACACCTTTAAAGGGAAGAAGGCGTGCCTTGCTGAGCCACCATATAAAATCTAAAGGAGGGATTCTTTTTAACTTGTTTTCACATTTGAAGACATGAGGTGTTGAATTCTTTACAAAGTGTGTTTTATGTGTGGGTAATGTATTCCAATCAACTCAAATGCAATAACAGCTTGACGTAATCAGTATCAGGCCTCGAAATACAGTCTGAGAGAAACATATACCCAGAAACATTATAGGCCTACAAAATTGTTGCAATTTACCCTCGAGTAGATTCCTGGCTGTAAAGAGTTGAGGAGATAGACTTGCTTGAAAAATAGGCTTGCTTGAAAAATACCAATAGAAAATACATAGTTTTTGTCAATGTACAGGTCTAAGAAGACAGATTTATTCTCAAGCTCACAAACTAAAATCACTGGCCTCAAGCCCTGGTCTCAGGGGATATGTTATTTGTAAAGACCTGTATTTGCAGTTACAGAAGCAAAACCTAATTCAAGATTGCTTAATCAACATGTGAAAACTGCATCAACCAGAACGCATAAACGCCTCGTTGAAAAACAAGTCTACCCGATGAAGGTACAACACATACAGGAAGGTCTCATTTAAACTCCAGCAAGTCCTTTCTGAGTAGATCTCATTACTAGAATTCCAAGTAATTATACGAAACAGTTCCCTTGAAAGGCCAACATGGGGCAACCACCCACATTTAGCTCATGCCTGGCTGGTGTTAAACCCATCTAAATTGGGCGGCCAAAAGCCTTTTATATTTTCAGCCCCGTAAAATCAGACATGGAACCTAAATTGGAGATTAGCAAGGTCAGCAGGAGGAAAGGCACTAAGACCCAACTTCAGAAGCAAACAGCTTGGTGTCACACACAAACTCGTTGAGTAAACAAAAACGTAAAGCTCAAAATAACTTTGAGGTCTTCAGCGAAAACAAATACAAGTGGTGTATTCATTTTGAATGGTGCTTCCGAAAATGTATACACCCAGCTTGTGTTACAGGTTAGCTTGAGTTGGAGTGAGAGGCATTTTTATAAAATGGCAAGAGGTCAAAAACATTAGGGACAAGGTTTACAGCAAGCTTTGCAAAGTTATTATCAACAAGATCATATAAATACAAGGCTTGGAATTATACATGGATGCCAGGCTGGTAGGTTATGCTACTTATGGCACTGTTCCCTAATAAGCAACATACAAAATTATACATATTTAAATGTTAATGTGTTGTTGTTCCTCGGTTGCAATGATTTTGACTTCACTGTGTGCAGGAAAACCATAGAGAAATGTGGTTCTTTCTCTATGGTATACAAATGAGCAATGGCAATTTTCTGAGCAAAACTGAGCAGGATACCTGTCCCAGATGGTGCATGACACATAGCATTTTGACTGGTAACCTACTTCTGGTAATGCTTTGCTAATTTGTGCACTTAGTAGTTCTATATAAGGGCCCAATTTCATGTGAAATTGGAGTGAAGCCTTGCTGTTCATGAATAGTGCCAGCAATTCTCCCCCAGTTAAGGACATTGTGAACAATTTAATGTTGTACTTTGAACTTTTCAAAGGGCAGCGGGGCGAAGGCAATGGACAACAACAGCAATAGACCGTGTAAGTGTCACACATATTTGAACATTGCTTTAATGGTTTGAAGGAAACAGAATGAAAAATGTTAACAGGTCAACAAGTCTGACTTGGCACACTCTATTTGAGACCTATAGTCACTGACAGTATAGGTTTATGAAATATTCAAATACCTTAGAACAAATTTTACTTTTTTCTTCCATATTATATAGATCAACATTTGGACAGTCAGAAGTAGTGTTTATTCTGTTTACCGAAAAGTTACAACCAAATTTTGATATTCCTTTAATCTCTTCATTGGACACTCTTCACAACCACTCTGCACCTCAGATGAACTTAATTAATAACCAAATAAATAAATACACTGCATTGTACACTTCCCAACCCAGAAGAAGATACCCTGCTTGGACAAACAGAGTATGCAATCAAGGCAAGGTGATCAAATTGCGCACTGTACAAGTAACTAAATAAGATGGATCAATAAGAATAATACGAGAGA
Source organism: Asterias rubens (assembly GCF_902459465.1). NCBI lineage: Eukaryota > Metazoa > Echinodermata > Asteroidea > Forcipulatida > Asteriidae > Asterias > Asterias rubens. The sequence goes on from NC_047073.1 coordinate 15,735,128, forward strand.
AGGTATCACACAAGACCTGAGAAATATCCATATTATGTAGATTTGACAATGGAGCCATCTTGCCTGAGGCGCAAGATCTATATGGGGGATTATACTGTTAGAAGATACTGATACATGGAGTGAAAGGTTCTGTGTGCTGTATTGTTGACATCTTTACACAGATTGCTTTAAAAGGGCAGTTGGCTTTGTCAGGAACCTCATCCGATGCTTCACCTCTTATATATTTTTCTGAAAGTGTTTTGAACTCTGTTAAGGATAACAGCTTACCTGATTTTGTGCAGTTATCAAAGCGAATAATAAATAATGGCAAAATTAACCACAAATTAATGATATTTATGAAATTTATGAAGTTTTTACCACTTTGTATAGAGCTTTGTCAATGAAGAAAATTGAAGCTCATCATCATCCTCATGATTTAAAAATCTTATATCCATACAAAGCTATACCTTCATTCAATGCATATGTGTTATGTTTTCTTTATTCAATGCAATTTATTAAAATTCAAATATTCAACGCAAATAAATTTTCTTTATCTTATTCCAGCCTTGAAGATAGATTCTGCTAAGTACCAGATGTCAAGCTGTTAACAATTTGTTTAATCTATATTCTATGCAAATTTGTTTTGTTTATCTTTATTCAATGCAAATTTGTTTTGCTTATCTTTATTCAATGCAAATTTGTTGTGTATGATCATCAGATAGGAAATGCAGACAGAAATCAAACAAATTAACTTGACTGCTCTCTCCAATTAAAGCAAACTCATTACCATCCTACCCAAAACCACCAACTGCAATAATTGCTTGCAACATCAAGCGATATCTCTCCATTAAGAAGAATATGATTTTATCTACACATTATTCCTGCGTCAAAATAACCGTCGTCCAACACACCTCTCCTTCACACCTGTAGGCACCTCACAGCTGTCCAAGGGGGGCTCAGATACAGCGGATGTTTTGATAAATTTCATTAAAATAAAACGAAGAGAAAAAAAATCAGAGAAAGCCGTGTTTGACGTGGGATCACCAGCATAACAAGTCAGACCTGATTCACTTAGTACACGCTTACGATACACCCCGGCAGGTATATCTTAGCGATGTGTTCTGAAAGGAAAAACTTGGATCATGTTCCAACTGGGCGAAATAATTTTTCTCTTCTACTGTGTTCATTAACCATTGGATAAGTTGGCAACCCTGAGGCCCAATCTGTTCTACTTCTAAATTGAATAAAACACAAACAGGTGAAGCGAGAGGTGGTTGATTTAATGGATTTGTGTAAAGGGCTTTGCCGGGCAAGACAAACACATACATCTCACTACATTGTGCACTGATTAAACAAACACTAACTGTTGTACTACATGCATCCTCGGATCCATCCGTTTCCTTCATTATATTTACAGTTAAGAGTTGAGAGCAATCTATTGCAGAGGAAACTGATTGGACTTTGTTTAAAGGGATTGTATACATTTGGTAATTGGAACCAGCTGTTTGTGCCAATCCTATCTAGTTGTCGATACCACCATAAAACTAACCAGTGAAAATTTCATTTCAAAAGGTTGTAGCGTTTTTGAGATATTGATGAAAATCTGGAGTGGTCAGGTTATGTCCATGTAGTAATGAAGAATAATAGGTCATTGGAATACACAATCTGAAGTACTTTTTTAGTACTTCAAATTAAAAAGTCTCACAATATGCATTATAATTTCCAAAGCAGCTGTAATTATTACCAATTAAGTTTGTATTGCCTTAAATTTTCAGAGTCTGTTACCAAACCAAAAGTACCTCTATTCTTATGGGTTCAATTTAAATGTCAAACTTGTACCAATGGAGGAATAAACTAGTGACACAACACTCTAGGAACTTTTTTGTGTAGGAGGTGAATTAAACTTCAAAATATCGCCAGTCACATGTATTATTCATCTTTAATCTTGTGAACAAAATTATGGTTGGTTTTAGTTCGTCCAAGATGGTTTTTATTATTCGTGTGCAATCAGATTTCATAAATCTAGGGACTATTGGAAGACAAGATCCTAACAAAATATTAAAAAACTGACGCTTCAACAACTCACTCGGGTATATATAGCAACACAATCCAAAACCCTCTTCATAAACAAAGTGCTGTCCACTATTTTGTTTTCTAAAACCAACAAGCCATGATCCCTCGACATAAAACATACCACAATGAGTGATTTTTTGTTCAGTTTCTATTGCCCTTAAAAAAGGAGAGGAAATCAGCTGAGACGTTGCATGCCTTGCATTCCTTTCAAAGAAATTGTGTCTGCTGAGAAATGTTGTATTCTACACTATTTCTGACAGGCCAAGAGTCAAATCGCATTACTCATTCTACATACATGTACATGTATGGTTTGTGTACATAATGTAGACCTACGTCAAATCTAGAACATCATTTACCAGTACAAGGTCCTGGGGAAACAAGAAACACACACCAGACTGTCAACATAAAAATTAAGCTGACAACAGAGGTATTCTTAGCTGCCTTGCTGATTTGTCCCCAAAGAGGTTAAATATACAAATCTGAGTGCCTTTGATAAAGAGGAAAAAGCGCTGAGGAAAATTGGCATTAATGGTGCTTTTAGAAGCCAAAGAGAAACAAACCATTGTTTCCTTTTCTAAATGCGGCATTCATATACCTTTGGAACCTGGAAGACATAAAAAAAATATATATGGGGTCGCCAAATTCAATTTATCGACCGATCCAAAATCTGGTGATAAAAAGTGGGGCGCGCTCCGCTTAAAATGAGGCCAAGTAAATTACAAGTTAATGCAGATGCCATTAGGGTAATGTGGTTAATGTTAAAGGATCTGATAGCGGTCACTGGATGTGGATTGAAGACTTTTGGCAGGACAGAGTTAACATGTATCTCAACTTCGTTATTGTACCACGGTCTATGGTGGGACCACAAAACCACTTCTGTACACATCTGGAAAGATTGATAGAGTATACAGTGAGGCTACTTGTTTTTTGATGGATAAATGTCAGGTTTTGTTTATGAGGAATAACTTAAGGTTGTTTTATTGAAAAACCTGCATTACTCATTTTTAAAAGTGAAAGCTTACTTTGTAAATTTATTATATGTTTATGTCATTATTGAGAACCTTACGTTTCAATCTGGTCTTTTGATTGATACCCAGGAGGTTTCATAACTTGTATTTACAACTTTATCATAATTAGCCACAGGACTTGAATTTCTCCCTAAAAAAACAACCCTTTGATTTTTTTATCCCATATAAGTGAAGATATACACACAAAAATTTACCTGAGAAATTTAATTTAAAAAGGTAGGCAGCGTATTCAAGATATTGCTGAAAATTTGAAGTAGGAAAAATAATCCATTATTTGAATACACGATCTGAGAAAACTTTTGAACGGCACACACATTGAGTCAAGGAGCTCCGAGAAATTGATTTGGAAGTGCATTTAAAAAGCTTTCCCTCCCCTTGTTACAACTTCCCCCTAGTAAATAAACCTTGTGAGAAAACCCCCAAAACATAAACCTTCAGCTCGTTACAAACAAAGCATATTACATTGAAAAACAAAAATCTTCAATCTTCTGTTTGGAGCGCAACCTATGCTCATTTATCAGTCGGTACTAAGATGGCTTATACAAGATAAACGGTTCCAAATCAATCCAACGTGAAAATCTCATATCAAAAATAAGATAATTGTCTTCTTGTTTGGATTTAATTGCTCTCTGAGTTCAATAACCTACTTATTTCCTTTACAGGCTTGAAATGAAATCCTATCAATGAGCGAGACAAGAGAGAAAGAGAGAGTAAGGGGGGGGGGAAGTAAAAAATCCCATTAAATCGTCCTGACCTTTTGGCCGTACGGCTGAGTATCTGAAGCTGAAATCTCAGCATTTTATTATTCACTTCCAAATCAATTTCTCGGAGCTCCTTGACTCAATGTGTGTGCCGTTCAAAAGGTTTCGGCCAGATAAACATCAAGTGGTGAAGTTATATTGGGTCCGGCCTGAGGGGATGGGGGGTAAGAGGAAGAGTGGGGGCTCCCCCCGGGGAGGATGTCAAACCCTGCTTCTCTCTTTTGTCTAGCTATAATACTATCTGATGAATGTGTTTCCCTATTATGTACAGTACTTGACACCCACTGCACTTAATCTAAATGTTGGTTGTAAATCTCTTCCTTCTGTTTTGATACCATCTGCTTACTAAGAAGCTTCCTGAGTCTGAAGAGAAAACAGTTATCTTGTTGTCTTCATCTTGTGACAACAACAGTGAAATCTAAGTGTCATCGTACCAGAAAGGGACCAGACTTTTTTCCTTCTTCCCAACATGAGACCTTGTCTAAAAAATCATTAGTGGGTTGGATGTGAATAATGTCTGGTACCTTGACTTGCTTAGTCACAAGGTACTGCTTAAATGTGAGTTCCTCATACTATTAGAGACAGTTTCTACATCACATGATTCTGGGCAAGATGTTGCATAGTTACTAAACAGTTGGCAAACGCCACTATGCAATTTTGACTGAATGTTCATCGCAGAGTGATATAAGGGTTTGCTCATCTGGAGGTTTCTATACAAAAGCTTGCCCTGAGCAATGTGACATAGCAACTGTCTCTATAGTATGGCATTATTCAAATCTAACTTGCAAATGGATTTGTGGTTTCAGTGGTTGCTAAGGATGTTTCTATGGGTAACAGATATTTACATGGCTATTAAGCCACAGTCGCAGCCACTATATTCGCCTCAATTTGGTTACATTGCATTGCATTGGAAAAACAAGATGGCTGTTCTAAATATGATTCTGATGTCAGACCCCTATCAAAGTAAGGATAATTCAGCTTCACATTATGTAGAACTGAATCCTTAAAACAAGGCAATTAAGAAAGGATTACTTTTACTGTACTTGGCAATAGTAATGGCTAGTCTGAAAATCCATATTTATAAATCCTGTTCTTTTGATTTTACAATAACTTAGAAACTTAACTGTTCAAAAACGCTGAGCCAATTTTGTTTTCAAAACATTGACATAGATATTTGTTTTTGCAACAAATTAAGAGGAGTTTGCTTAGTACACAGAACTATGTACAGTGTTTTCCAGTTTTCATACGGCACCAAAAGTAAGAAAATGGATTAAATCTGCTTATCCATCAAACATTGCATGCCATTAAAACGCCAAATTTCCTTTCAAAATGCATGCCTGTAAATAGTATTGGTAAAAAGTAATAATTTTCTTTTCAAAATGTTACAAGTCAAAACAGCTTCCCAGTTTTAAGCCACAACACAAAATCACTCTAGATTCCTCAGTGTTTGTGTGCGTATATTTCTACAACTTTATTATTCCCCGTACAACCCCAATCCTTGTTGCGTTACCCGAGGTACAACTTGCAGAGTCACAGCTTATCAAGGAAATTAAGTCACGACATGAATACAAAACAGCTGAATTCATGCTGACAGGTTTGGCCGTAATCATAAAATGAAATCTTGATTGTATTCTCACAAGCTGTTCCAGGCGCTAACACAATAATCTGATATTGCAAACAGCAAAGGGAGGTGAGGGAATTGCTTCATATTAAAACACAGGGCTCTTGTCCAACCTTTCTTTAAGAAGGGCGAACATCTGAAGATGGTATCAAGATTGATCAATGAAGTAAATTTCCTGCCTGGATGAGATCGCTACAGTATGCAATTTTTGTTTACAATCCAAACATGCTAGCGGCACACTTTCAAAGATAGTTTTGTGAATTGTTCCATTTGCATGAAACACTTAATACTGTGGTAAATTGTTCAGCACAGCTGAATGGCGATCCATTGTGGTATACATCTACTATGTGTTTGCTCCAATTACAAATGAGAGTGAAATTGTAAAAACACTTTTAGACATAGTATAGGATTTGTAATGGGAGTGGGAAGGGAATGGCATGTTTATTAAAGTCTAAATGATGTGAATCAATTAACTCAGTAAGAAAAAAACAAAAATATAAACACAAACAATGAATGATGTACATTCTCTTGAATACGCTGGCTAAAACAAATTTACATGAACACATTGAAATGCATGATGCTTTCACAATGTTCTCCCTCAACTATGGGTGACAATCATTGCTGACAAAAAGGTCTCAAACTAGGTTGCAGTTTATAGGATCGATGTTGAAATATTGACATTTCCAAGTTTTGGAAATAGATTCCAAAGTGGTGTTGGAAATGGTCTCTTTAGCACATGAGCATGACAACCTTTTTCACCAGAAGCCACAAAAACGTCTTAATTCACATCTAAAATTTTCATCCTTACCGAACAGTCGATAAGAAAAATAAATCTATACGCAGCAACACCTGGTTTATACCTCATCCTCCAATTCAAAAACATAATGCAAAAGGTAAATCTTGTATAATAATTTAGAACAGAACCGCAACAAATTTGCATTAATGCTGTATTCGCAGCTATCTCCAGCCTCAAACAACCACCACAACATCGACAGATCCCTCTACACATTATCATTTTGCATCTTAAAAAAATACACTTCCCGAAATTGATTCCATATTATTGCAAGAGTCCTTGTGCGTTTCTATTTTTTCAAACCCTCAAAACGTTGACAAATTCTTGCGTCGTGCCACGTACACACAGCACTGAGCACGATGATTAATAACACCAACACTTACTGTTCTTTTATTCATTGCGTTGGCCCTAATCTACATTGCCGCATAACCTGGAGGCATCTGCCCAATGTTGCCACATCGTCATGCTCTTAACACTATCACAATACATCCTAGTCCTCTTTTATTAATCCATTTCCTCGTGTCCCTAAACTAACAGTTGTCCCCCCACTACCGCGTCAAATTTCCTCTCCCCTTCAATAACTCAATTTCCTGAATTTCATACCCTCGGCAGGCACTTAAGGAAAGTCAGATGTATATTTATATACGTACATTTTTCAACGGGTGCAAATCGTAGATGTAGTGTTGCGCTAATTCACTACATGAATAAATGTTTCAAGTTGGGGTTGGGGGATTTCAACGTGCAATTTTATTTTCCAGGGTTCAGGGATAATTTCCCGAAGTGGTGAACCCACTTAGACTAATGAATCATAACTGCGGTTGTGTCCAGCACCCAAGCCAGCAGCTTTCATCCTTGTCCTTAAAGCAGTTTCTTTTCACATCTTCCAAAAACAAAACCCAAATCACAAAAATGTCTGGATAATGTTAAGGCAGGGCTGATACATGAAGAGGCAACAAAGGTAGTTGCCCCGTGCCCCCAGGTCATTGTCTTTGTGCCCTTGAAATGCTCCAGTAGAAATTTACAATTTCCTCCTAGATTGCCCTTTACCAAGGAGACAATGCCTTGGTGCCCTTGCCATTTGAAAAACAAAGCACATAGGGCTGTTAAGGATTATGACATTTACTATTTCATGAGCTGATTGACCAGTTTAGACAATAATGCATACACAGCACGGCGGTGATAATGATATTGCACGGCGGTGATAATGATATTGCACGGCGGTGATAATGATATTGCACACTATTTAAAATGAAGTACACATGTACATGTACATAGGGACATAATTTCCATGCACAACTCCATGACTTTTTGGGGAAAAAATAGTGTTTAGGTTTGGAGTCAAATGACTGTATAGGTGATGCCAATACATGTAGAACAATCTTCCGACCTTCTTTGGGAGGGCAAGGCCATTTACGTTTTGCTTAGGGTAGTTCAATGGAAAATCTTAGTGTCAATGGGAAATCTTTTGAAAGGGCACCAAGTCCAAGACCAGGGCAACAGAGGACATGACCTCTGTGGCCTGTGTAATTCCAGGCCGAATATATCTATTCAGAATTATCTTGAGCTTTTAAAATTGAACTTTTCAATTGAGTGTTAAAGTTGTGTCTTCTTTCTTCTCCGAACAGCTGATGCTTACACAAAGGACAGGGTTGCATGCAAGTGGATTGTTTTCCTGAGTAAATTGGACACACAATACTAGCCCCGAGGGTAAGCTCTCTAATCCGGTATTGTTAAAAGGTTACACTGTTTATCTCCGATAATTAAATGTCAGTGATGGCATTCTCCAAATACAGCAAGACTGTCACTGTATCAAACAGAGATCCGCGGGCAAGAGGTAAAGAAATAAGAGGAAAGGAATTGAGGGGTACCATGGAAGGAGGTGGAAGCGCCCCGGTACGCCAATGGGAGAAGAGCAAACGTTAACAGCTCACAACTTTCAGTGGGAATCGACTGCAAAGGCCATCATAAATCAAAACATCGCAACCAAGTCATTCAATTTACACGACATGGTACAGTGTAATTGGGGAACGTAACATAATAAATTCAGTTTCAGAAGGTTACCTGTGAGGGAATGACAAGTTCCATGTGTGTGAACTTGAGAACATTAAGGTTTAGGTATTCAAGGACCCAGGTCAATGCAATGACTCTTGCCACTGGGGGATAAAGTGGTGATCGATTCAAGCCAGCCTCAATCACCTATGCAAGAATATTACCCAACAACAACAATACCAGGCAAAAACAGCTGTTTATAAAAGTCGTTTGGGTCTGTTGTTATTGTACCCTCAAAAGGCTTTACACTCCAGTTATAGCTCAGGATCATGCAAATTATATGTTCAGGGTCATTTTCCTTTTTATACTACACAATTTCTTTTGTACAAAGCCATCGGTTAATGGCCGATTATTTCATGAGTAAACAACTTAAAACTCATCAAAATACATCATTTACAAACTCAGAAAAGCCCAAATTATTGATTCATCGCAAGCCCTTTTTCCTTTTTCAAGGGCAAACCATTTCCACATTTAAAAGGTACAAACTTCTTCTCCACATTTAAAACAAAAAAAGCTATCCCCAACCTCTGTTTGCGCAGATGGAAGCTGACATTTTTGTCGCGGCACTTTTGCAACTTCTAGTACTTTCAGTTTGCACAATTGCTAGTGTAATGTCCTTACTGGGGCTTTTAGCACCCTACATCAAAAGGAAAACCAAAAATTGCCTGCTGGCCATCACGTCTCTGAAAACAGTACATGCTTCATGGCCCCATGGGTATTCCCGTAAAACGTGATGTGGACACCGTCATAAATTGTTGTTTTTCCTAAATTTAACAAATATCACGATTGCATTAAGACAAGAGGATCAGCATTCAGTCAGACTAATTGTCTCATTAATAAAACATGTCTGGGATTAAATTTCAGCACGGCAAAAGGTTCGGTATTAGAGCTAATCCAATTATAAATCTACACTTTGTGAGATGAAGTACCCGACACAATTTTTTTTTTTTAATGAATACCAACAGACAAGATGTTAAGATTTTCCACGTTTTTCTATCCTCAATTTTGTAGGAAAAAAAACTATTTTCTAAATTGCTTTTTTATTAATGAACCATTTATCAAAGGTTCAGGTGCATGGACAATTTACGCTTTTTCTTCTTAATAAAACAATATAACTCAGTTGTAAGATATTCGCTTTGATAATTCTGAAATTCAGCGATGTTGGAGATTCAAGAAATTCAGATGTCAAAAGCAAAAGAGAGTTTTATAAACAGATTTTTTTTTAAATCAATAAAAACAGCATCAATTATAGTTTTGGATTTGCAATGATTTAAAACTATTTATTTGGTGATCATTTATATTTTAGACAGCTGTGCCAGAAACCTGAAGAGCCCAGCTATAAATCCAAAGAATCTTTCGGTTGCAACGATCAATAAAGACCATTGTCCATTGATTCCACATGAAAGCATGGCGTCCCAGCAATCACCTTAAAAAATGTAAGTTCTCCTTTTTTAGATAAATCCTATGGTTAGGAATGAGAGCGCCCTCTGTTGGGCGGTGCACCAATATTCTTTCTCCTAAATATTTGATACTGCAAAAATCTAAAATGAGTACCAGGGGAAAATCGGTTGAACTTTCCACATACAAATTTACTAAAGCTATCGGAATTAGAAGCAAGTACAAGGCAACAAGAACAACAACAAACCCCTAATGTTGTAGAGGTGAAAATAAAACCACTTGTATCAGTGAATTGAGTGACCCACAATTGGTACAGCCCTGTATAAGAGTGATTTAGTTTTTGATGTAGACCTCGTGCATACTTTCAATACAATCGGGTCTGCAGTCCTTCAGAAGTTTCCATTACCTTAACCGGGACCAAGTCTTCTTGTATAAATCAATGGCTTAGACTATCCCGTATCAAAATACCTTGCATATTCAGAAACATTTACAATAGGCGGGTTAGGCGTGGAGGGGTTTAGAATGATCAATTGTAATAAAATTGCTGTCAAGTGCAAGCAGGAAAAGACGAGGAAGAAAAACGCTGATCAATTCTTCTTAAGATGTATTCATTAGTCTGAGGGGACGTGCAAGAGTGTTTCCTGCGCGGTAATTTGACGCAGTTTGTGAATCGATGAAAACAACTTCCAATAAGTAACCGCTGTTATTCAATATTTAAGGTAGAACAATTACACTTTGTACCCTATTTGTTTCATTTTGGGGGATGATGAACCGGGAAATAAGAACCCTAACAAAACAGGTTGATTTATAGGACTGGTAAACCATTTGAAATTACAGCACTTTATCATTGGGTACTTTACAAATGATTCAAGTTTTGTCTTTCTAAATAAGTAGAGGGTACAAAAAGAAGCTTTATCCAGAGACGTAGGGATCTCAAGTTGTTCTTTATGTTGTTTGCACAATACCAGACATAATACTTCAAAGGGGCAATGGGGGCAATTGCCTCTATGCCCACAGTTATTGCCTTGGTGCCCTTTGAAATGCCCAATTCAAGTTTGTATTTCCCTCAGAAAGATGCCCTTATCAAATGAAAACAATATTTTGTCCTTTTATATGAACAAAGTACCGGGCCTGCAATAAGGTAAGCCATATGCATTAATCATTTGAACAAATACCACAAGCGATATATTTCAGATGTTTACACAGTTTCAGAGGATGTCCCTAAGTGGGAAAAAAATTACTGCGGTACATCTCGACAAAAGCACATCACGTAGCAGTGAAGCTGCTCAAAGAAATGGTTTATGTTCACTCTCCTGCAGAATGTCAGTACATTACTTAGACAATTATTAAGACAATTCTGGTATAGAAATGACACAAACAACAACATAAGAAATGAGTGACAATGGCCAAGACTCTTGCCAAAAACAAGAATAGAGTAAATGTAAGCTCCTTCCAAGTGACTTATTACTTACCTCGCTAAAAACGTGTTTAGGAAAGAATTTTCTGAACAACCACTTAAATCAATCAACTATGTTTGTATCATTGACATTTCAAACGAGAAAGGCTTTTAGACGTTTAAGGAAGCTTTTAAAAAGTTTGAAGAAGCTTTTAGAAGTTTTCACAAAGCCTTATAATGATAGCGGTTACAACAGAATCAAAGATGAAAAAGTGTGTTGGCTCCAATCATATGAACAATATTTGTTGTGGTGTCCCACTACGAAAAGACCATAATTAAAATAATGAACAATAATCCACTTTCATTCATAAGTAAATAGACAAACTGTTTATCAACAAAGAAAGAACAACAACTTTAATTAGAAGATTCAATCTGAGACCAGGAAAGGGTTTAATAATAGCACTCAGTTTTTTAAACTTGTATCTTTTTGTTACCTGTACAAAGATCTCGAAAAACAATGTATAAATTCCACAAACTTGTATCATGCTGCTTTGATATCATGTGCCACAAAGCTTCTATAATCAGGGAGATCTTGTAAAATTTTTCATCAGAACATGGAAAGATTGGTTTATTTGGGTGAACGTTTAGCAGAACAGCTGTCGATTTCACCAAACTCTTCCTAACTTAGGATTAACCTTAGGACTTGGGACGAGTTCCAACCCTGCACTGTAGCATGCAGACCTTAAGATTAATCCTAAGTTAGGACGAGCATAGGATTAATCCCAGCGTTTCGTGAAATCGGCTGCAGGGTGTGTTGGCAGCTCTAAGGTTAGCACATTTTAAGACCTTCAGCTCACAACATGTTTCTGCGAAGTCAAATTTTGAGTGTTTTGCAATATACATTCTAATACACTTGCAACACGTGCAAAACAACCACCAGAGTATTATGGTTTGCAAGGCATTATTATGTACATTTATTGACTTGTTTTTTGTTCATGCAGAAGAGATGAGATGACTTACCAGGCCTCGTGGGATCCATGGAGTTGGGCATCATTCCTTGTGAATTGGGAATACCACCCGGTGGAGGCTGTACAACACAAAGTAAAAGGTAACAACAAATTACTAATCTTGTATAGCGCTAGAAATTCCTTGGACTTCTCACACTGCAGGTTGGATGTTGTCTACGGAAAAGTGGTTCCAAGCCTGGAATTTCATCTTTAAAAGGGCAGCCATTGATTTCACCAAACTCATCCTAACTTAGGATTAATCTTAGGACTTTGGATGAGTTCAGATCCATATCCATAGACGTCAAGACGCATTGAACCCATCCTAAATAAGGCGAGCTCGTCCTAACTCAAGATAGGATTAATCACAGCGTTTTGTGAAATCGGCTGCAGGGCCATGTTTATTCGGCAAAGGGCACTTCCAATGGAAAATCTTTAAGTCTATAGGAAAATTTTCAGAGGGCACCAAGGCCAGGACCCGGGACAAAAGGGGCAATGGTCTCCATGGCCTCAGTGTGAAGAGCTTAACGGGTTTATCACCATGTTAAGATCATCTTCAACGTAAGAAAAAATACGCCAACTGAAGCATTGATCAGTGAATACTAGTTTGGGAGACATTTTTACAGTGCTGCTGCAAACCAATCCAGTACTTAGGTTTTGCGGACTTCAAGAACTTTTGTCAGTGCTTGTGCCTTACTTTCCTAATTTTATTTTACTGTCAAAAGAGGGCAGCAGTCACTTTGATTGAGATTTTGTTATCATCTTACATTGCCATTTTCTGTCAACAGAGGGGGTAATTCATATTCATGAGAATAACAATTCAACATCGAGTGGAAATCTAACAATATTATAGTTTTTGAACAGTCTGTACTCTTCTAAGCTTTTATAAAATAACTTTTGAGATATTTTTCTTTTGCTAAAATTAGTTCTGTTTAATATATTGAACAATAAATGTTTAAAATGTGAAAGTTGATAAGCAATAATTAGTCTAATGGTCTAAATAATTATTTGACTAGTCCTTTTACTATTCAGAGAGAATTTAATTACAGAGCGGAATGAATAACTTAGGTGTTTGACATCACCAAACACGACTTGGTCATGAGTTTTAACAAATTACAATGGAGAGCTGAAAACTTTGAGCTTGTTTGCACTTTTTAATGAACTACAGCGGTGGAGACCTATGAACAAATTTGCTGCAGCAAACTCTTAACCAATAAAAATGACCTGTGGTATAGCCTTGGAGAAAGACAAATTCAAACTTTTTCGGACTTGTTGAGGAATTATTTTGTTCAACATAGTCCAGCACAAATAACGAAGTTTGAATTTTGCAGTCATGTCTTGGATATTTACTTCCCCAATGTTTTGTTTTTGTTTTAGTGGAACTCTCGGTACATTGGATTCTATCTGCCATCCCATCAGCAACTAAAACAAACCTAGATTGAGACGACAAGCTCTAAGAAACTATGACAGGTATGCTAACTATTATTGTCTTCATCAAGAACAAGTAATGATCTTAAACAAGATTAAAATAAAATGTATGTTGCCTAATAGGAGGAAGTCCACATGTAACATTCGTTCACTTAGCTATTTTTAAACAGAGTAACTCAGCAATTATCACTCTCAAAAGGGAACTTTTAATTTAAGGGAACACTTAATTTTGTGCGGTGATTAACAACTGTCCATTGCACTTAAAAATGGGTGGCGGAGCAATCAGCTGAGAAGATAACTGCCTGATAAATGACTAGTTTCTGCTGGCAGTAGCAATCAAGTTATTTATTATGCTGAGCTTCAAGCCTAAGAAAAGATCTTCTATGTCTCGGTATTCATCAAAATTTATGGGTTTTTTGCAGTGGTCTTTACTGGAAATTGCATCGAGTTTCAAACTGTTCCAAGTATTTCTACTTTTATCGTAAGGTTTTCAGTAACACCATGTAATGATAATCTCTAAATGAGTTGGAGTGGTTCTGAAAAGAACGGTAGGTTTTAACATTTTGATAAATATGCTCTGATTGTCTTCTTGAGAAACGTCGAGTTGAAACCTACGCTTCTTTTCAGAACGACCCCAACTTAGTTAGAGATTATCATCACATGGTGTTACCGCAAACCTTACTGTATCAGATTTCCACCAGGATGCAAAGTTTAAAATCCTACTTATTTCTACTTTTATTTGTTAATTTTTAAACTGTTAGTAATTAAGAAAGAGAAGGAGATATTGATCGCACCGTTCCTCTCACCTGACTGCCTGGCATTCGGACTGGACCTCTCGGGCCTGAGAAACGGGGTGACATGAACGGCTGGAAGAAAGCAGAAAGAAGAACCAAAATCAGTCAAGAAAGTAAGATGTCTTTACTTCTTAGTCATTATGTGAGTCAATCAAGTTAAATGAGTCGTTTGTGGAAAAAAAAATTATGGAGAAAGAAGCCAAAAAAGGCCAAAAGCAGGGAAGTATTCACCAAAAATAATATTGTTTTAAATTTAAATGCCAAATTATGTCTTATTTTGGCAACTTCCTTCCTGACAAAAAAACATCAAAAGGTGGTTTCAATTAGCATTGAGAAAATGAGTCGATGTCTGTTCATAGACACCTCTACTTTAAACTCTTTCATCTCAGTTTCATGCTCTTGTTTCTCTTGGTGTTACTCCTTCACAACTTTCCAACCAAAAAATGTATCAACCTGTTGTTTTAACAGCATTAAAGCATAGATTGTGCTCTTTTCAAATGTATAACAAACACCAATGACATGGGTCGACAAACAGCTTATTTTGCTTAATCGCATCACACATATACAAACTAAAATAATTTCCTCAACTGCAATTTCATTTTTTACCCAAATTCCCCACAGTGATTTACTAGGCTATAGACAACACAAACTTAGCTGGTATCAAACAGTTTTAGACCCACAACAAGTGAATTGTGCGTTCCGCGTGATAACATTGGCATACGCACGCGCCTGACACGCGGAAGCCAGCCGATTATAAACAGCTCCAGCTGGTCATTATCAACCGTTTAAGCACCCCCACGTGACGCGCTCTCCACCAATAGGAGTAGCGAAACTGTCTGGGGTATTTATGAATAAATGATTATTACATAACATATGCTACAGACACGATTATTAGCAACATGTAACTCTTACATAAGCAACTTCAGTCTTTATATAACATAACTGAGATGCTTGCCTACTACACGGCTTCACACAAAGTACAGCCACAAGCACTGACAATACAACCACTGCATCTTGTACATACTGCCCTCTTTTGTTCAAACAGTGCCAGCTAGTTGAGATTTCACAGAAGGCACAGCATGTTGCAAAACAGGTTCACATGAACAAATACCATTTTCTTTGAACAAACAGCTCTCCTAGAATTTTTCACAAGTAATTAATAAGTAAATATGATTTGCAAAATATTGTATTGTTTTGGGCATCTCTGCATTTTTGCCTACCTCCATTTCCAGGAATCTTAAAATCAGGAATGCAAATTCTAGGAAAATGGTTCCCAAAAATTTGCCTAAGTATCATAAATACATATCATCGGCTCAAGACAATAAGTTTGTTAGTGCAGTTGGTACGGATTTCATAAAAGTGTGTTTGCATATTTTGGATCTCCTGGTCTCTAAAGTAAACTCACGACTTGGACGTACATGTACTTTACACGTGTGTTTACTATACGCATTGCAGGCAAAGTCTGCCTCGATTGACGTCACAAAAGGGGTAGGCTGAGTCAGCCCCCCAAACAACTTTATATATTTTTTAAACATATAAATCGTGACAAACAATTACTAAAAAAAATTGTTTTATTGTTCGTAAGCATATACTCTTATGTTTGAAAGAAAACAAATTCTATTTCCAGGTGACTTTAAGGTACACAGTGCATGTATTTACATTGTATTTGTAGCAAATAAACACACAGCACAAGGGCACAACAAGGGTTACTTAAAGCTTTAAAACATGGTGAATATCATCATTGAAGAAAGGAATTTTACTGGCGAGGGGAGGGGGGATGATTGTTCTTTGAGCAATGTCTTTACCTGATTCATATCCAGCCGGTGAGGTGATAACTGAGCAGATGGGAATAAAAGGATGAAACAGGCAAAATTGTAAGTGACTTTTCAGTACTCCAAAAAAGTTCATATAACAAGTGGTGAATGCACAACTTGGCAAATATGAGGAAGAAATAGTCTCTGAAGTTTGCGTTTCGTTTCTGCTAAAGTTATTTCTTTCTCCTCTTCACGATCAGGTTAAGAATTGTTTGACCACTGATTCGTCTATTGCTTGTATTGCTAGAGCAGATATGTCACCACCAAGCTAGCCCGATGACTAGAGGCAGTTGGAATGCTTAGCATCGGGTACTGAAACAATTTTATAAATCAAGTCATTCAAACTTTAGTATAAAAGAACGATGTTCAAATTTTGATCTTGGTTTTGAAAAAAATATATATATCTTTTTTCAATTTTGTTAAGTATGACCAATAAGACAAATGAGAGAACGCTTGTCTGATAGTGTTCAAATAAAAACAGTGTTAAGTCTTTTTCTCATTTAGATTCTGATCTCGTGCAAATAAGTTCTGGTCTTGAAAAGAATTGAGCTACAAGTCCGGTGGTCTTCTCCCCAGAATTCAAGCTCTATTACAGCTGTAGCCTTATTTGGACATTGCCTAAGCAGTGCTTGAGTTTAGGCGAAAATCCACAAGACCGCAAGACTTATAGCTCAGAATCTTTACTGGAACGAAATTTCATTTACCAGACAAGAATCAAAATGAAAAGAGACTAGAATCAAAATGAGAACACAATTTTATCTACTAAACTGTTTTATTTCAATGAGACACTAAGAAAAGAGTTATCTCTTCCATATTATGGGTGACACTCACCACGATTGAAAGATATTTGTGAGACTCAAAACTCAACCATTGAAAAAAAAACTGTTTAAAAACAATTAACAAAACATACCACCAGACTTGTCCTAACTTGAGTTTACTGGCCCAACACAAAAATCACTGGCCTCCAGTGTAAAATTTGAGCCCTGCTAAGTTATTCAACTGGATATCTCTGTTTTCAACGTTGCACAATCAATGACAAACTGTTTGTCCATTGAGTTTCTGGTATCTCTGTTTTCAACGTTGCACAATCAATGACAAACTGTTTGTCCATTGAGTTTCTGGTCTGCTTGTTAAAAAGGTAATCTTACCTGATTGCCATCCATGTGATGTTGAGGTAACTGCAAGGAAACGATAAAACAGGAAAACATTTATACATTAGAAATTTATGTGTTCTGAGGATTGACTGAAAACACATTCCTCAAAGACAGATTATGTGAAACTATAAGTGTCCATGAACGGAAACTAGTTACAGAGGAGCCATAATCGTTAACCTTTCAAGGCAGTTTTGTAACAATTTACGGTTCTGCGGTCTCTTAAGAACAAAGACAGACCTGTAAGATTTCAAACAAGTCCAGAACATTCTTGGTGGTCTGAAGGCATTCAGGAAAATACACTCTTTAGGGAAATGTCACATGAGGCAATTAACAGGCAACCAGTTCCAGGCAATCTCCAAGAAGAGGTAACATTCACATGTTAACTTCCACATCATTTCTTAGGACATGTAGGACAGTGAGATAAGTGTTAAAAAAAGGTCTGTAGTTCTTCAAAGTGTTCCTATTATCTTTAAGTGTCGATGATTGCCTCCCAAGTTGCCTGTTAAACTTGTCCTATGTGACGTTTGAACTGCAGTGATAATATTGAAAGAACATGGCCATTCTTGGAGCAAGTTCGAGTGCGCACATTAGTCCACCAGTGGTCGACCACAGACTAGCAACGCACATGCGCAGTGACGTACTCACCCAAACGACTCGTTTGGTAGTCTATACTAGTCAACCTTCCACCTTTTCACTAAAGTGTCACTGGTTCCCCTCTGCGCTTAACACGTGTTAGAATGTAACATGCTGTTGGGACCAGTGAAGAAACCATGGGCTCGAGGCTGGTTCCAAATGGTCGACCACAGTAGTCAACCAATGGTCGACCAGCCTGGGTTCGAGTCAAAATGGTCAACCTTTAGTTAACCATTGTGCACACTAGAACTTGCTCTTGCTTGCAGGCCTGGGTTCCCCCTTATCGTATACACCAAGCCTCCCAAAATGTACAATTCACAGGGGTTTATTAAAGACTCTAAGCATCAACAGAAATAGAAAAGTGCAAATTTTAACAGTGTCAACTTTTTCTTTCTGCCATTTACAACTGCTTTTTACTTATTTCAATGCTCAAGGAGGTTTGACAACAACAAAATCAGGAAAAAATCTTGAGAAATCTGGTACTAAATGATACGAATAGACTTGCCATCAATTTGTGTGTGAAGTTGTGAATTGAGTTTATCAGAGTCTGCCCATTTCAATTAAAAACATTTGCATATTCAACATTATCAGTTTTTGATCATTGGAAGAAATATATGTGTTTGAGGTTTTTTATTGTTGTTCTTTATTTGCTTTGATACACTATATGGATGATGCTGGTATAACTTACATGAAGTGAAAATCTATCCTGTACGCAAAAAAATATGTAGATGAAACAGACAAGTAGCATTTACAAAACACAATCACCATGCACAATCAAAAAATAAATGTAGTTTTGTTCCATCTACTTATAATGTCTGAAAGAAGCACTCACATTATGCAAATCAATGGCTGAAAAAAATGATAATGTCTTGTGAACTCCCCTACAGTGATAATGGTAGTACCCACCTGATTCTGCTGCATCATGGGATTGCTGTGGTGATGATGCTGAGCATGGGGTGAGGGCTGCGACCCAGGGGGACCCCCCGGGCCGGGGTTCTGGTGTGAGGGTGAGTGACGCATGGGATTCTACCAATGGATCATGTAGGGGATGCAAGGTTTTTTTTTTAAGGTTTTTTTGTATTTTCAATAGAAAAAACAAAATGTCCGATGGAGATGAAATGATGGATGTTGAACGCACACACAGTTTGGAGGATGATGAACATGCAATGTAGGAAGCCATGCATGGAACAGGAGATTCAACAAAAGGAGAGAGAAAAAGAAAATGGCATGCACATTATACAAATCATGCAAATGAAAACACACCATGCAAACAGTAACACCTAGAAAGGAATGCAGTAACACCAAGGACCAATTTCATAGAGCTGCTTAAGCACAAAGAACGTGCTCAGCAGGAATAAGGTTACCAGCCAAACTACAGTGTCCCATGTACAATTTGTGACTGGTATCCTGCTCACTTCCTGTTTTCCAAAAATAAATTATCTCTTTGGAATTGTGTGGAGTGCTATCTTTTGCACTTCTCAGTCAAGGTTAAGGGCAGTACTGAATCTGCACTCAAAAAAATGAAGGCACATAGCAATGGAAACATATCTGCTACCACTCACACACAAAAACCAAAAGCACAAAAGATTGTACAATTTTGAGAGAACATCACCAGTTCTTATTTTTGTTACTAAAAAGAGCTGGTGATGTACAATCTTTTGTAAAATTTAGAGAATTGCTTTTCTGAAAATTTTGACAGTAATAGTTTTATCTGCCATTCCAAAGATCCAATCCTAGTTCTTCAAAGATAGCTACATGATCCACTGCAAACTTTTCTAGGTTACATTTCTACCAATGGTTCTACAAATACAACTACATGTACCATATCCGTGCAAATATAAATCACATTGCTTTGACTCGGCATTGATATAGCAAAGGTAAAGGTACTACAGACATCACATTTGCTATTGAAAATCTTTGCTTTCCCCAGTACAAATATCAAGTAATAAACTATATAGGAAACTGACAGGGTAAAGTTTAAGTTGAACAAAGAGAAATTGACTAGAGCAGGAATTTGACAAGCAAACTCAGGATTAAGATGCCAGCAGTCTAACAAGTAGGCCTATCCCTAAAGTTGGTGGTCTCCCTTGTTTTTCAATATCTGTGATTTGGGGTACCAGACAGAAGAAATTCAACCTGTGACTGCAATATAACCAGGGATCGCAACCAATTTTACTAAGCCTATTCCATAACCTATTGGTAGTGTATCACACATAACTTCATTCTGTATTTTAGAACCATGGCATTCAGCAAGAAACCAAAAGGTGAAAAGGTTCACAATGTTTATAAATCACTCTGGAAATGACGCCAACGATTCAAACACTTTTGCATCCCACTGTGACCTAAAGTAGTTTCTTATTCACCCAAAATAGGATCTTGTTTTGGGTGAAAACTGGGAGATAAAACATGGAGGTTTGATACAGTATCTCACTCATCACTTTGAGCACAAAAGAGTTGTTGGCATCATTTCAAAGAAGAAGGTTTAGAGGGTTTTCGGGGGGGGGGGGGGGATATTATCAGTTCAAGAGGGAAGTACCCTATTTTATTATCCTGTTGGATGATACCCATGCCTACAATCCTTACCGACTGTAATCAGGGTAACCCTGTAGTAGGAGTAGGTAGCAATTTGCCCCTGGTATAGCTGTTGATTTGGGTCGACAGCCTAAATCAGTTAATTGTAGCCCTCGCATTGAACTGACTGTCTAGGCTTGTGGTTAGTTGATCTCTCATGAAAAACTTCAATAAATTTAAACAAATGTTTAACAAATTCATAATCCCAAGGTCGTTGGTTCGAATCCCACTCTAGTCAATTCTTTGTTCAACCCCGCCCCCCAAAAAAATTCATAATTTGCTCAAAGTTTTTTGTAGTGGGCTTTTCCTAATATTTTACAAGTTCTGACATTTAAGATTTGTCACTTACAGTGCATCAGCACTTTAACTTGTCAAGTTAAAGACAATCGGATCAAGTGTGTTGTAGATTACAATCATGTGAAAAATTGCCACCCCATGCAGGAACAAGATTTGATATTTCTAAACAAAGAAATCTTTCACATTTTATTTTTGGCAGGATCTGATACTATTGATGCCAATAAACTCGGAACCCCAAAACAGCTACGAATCGGAAACCACAGGTCCTGGTTGTTGGACAAGCAAAGCGGTTCACACCACGCCATGTGTGTGTCAAGCACCCTGAAGGCATGGAACAGACAATTATTCAAAATGGGTCAGCACGATGTGGGTACCAGCCTAATTGGGTAAGTTGCCTCATTCTCAACCTCATAGACCTACTTGTTGATCATAAACTCAAGACAGCAAAAGTTACCGTGATCAGACTATCCCTTGACGCCACTCAGATAAACCAATTTGAGAATCCTTTTCCAGAACCTAACGCAGATTGACCAATATTTATAAGCGCAGACCTAGCCTGTGACCTTTTACAGTTAAAAAAAAGAGAAAGAGAGCAAAAAATAGTTCAAGAATCATTAAGGGAATCCTGTTGTTTGCTTCGCAACCAACGCCTGATCATGGTGCTCTCAGGTAGTGTCCCACTTTGGCTGTTTAGGTCACGCATGACCAGGCGTCGGCGCCAGTAACTTAGCCACCAACTTCCTCTTCAGCAACCCCCGTTGACACCACGCAAATCTTACACCGCTTTACCTATTTCATCAGCATCTCCCCGCCAGGAAAACACTATCAACTTAACTATTCAGAAATACCCTTTTTGCGAATGGGATATTTAGTTATTCACACACACCCATGGGACGTCGCGTACAGAGTGCAACCAGGAAGTTGGTTTTTAAAGTGTGCAAAGGTCTTTGGGGAAATGTATGATATTTTGTAAACATGTTTTTCAGAAACGGGCTTGCATTACTAAGGCACTGGTACTACCATATTTGGCTTGACTGAACTAGAAAGGTGCAAGGCATTAATAGACAAGCACGAACATTAAGTCTACGTAGTAAATCTCAAGACAGAGTACATCCCCCCCCCCCCGAACCAATGGAGCCTCAAAGCACACAAATCTAGTACAAATTTCATGTTGTCACAGAAGTTCAATCACAACTGGGGCAAGTTACTAGCCAAAATACACGATACATAAAACATTGGTACAACTGGCACAACGTTTAGCAGGGTAAAGTAATCAGACAAGCCAAGCAAATTTTCTCTGCTTCACAACTTGTTGAAATCGGGCCATGCCCATGAACAAAGTACTCAACAACTCTTTTGTAACCCTCAAAGGGCTTAACTTAACTGCCAGCATTGTCATGGGCCGATTCCAATTTGTAAAATAAATTGATAAGCAAGACCTTTTCTTGTTTTAAAACGCTTATTGCTTCATACTTTGGATGGGTTGTAGTGTAACGTAAAAGTAAACAGTATACACTTGTCATTAGGAGAAAGGTTTGTGCCTTGTTTTTGTTTTTTTTACTGTATTGCACTACAGCACCTTGGTGCTATGTAAATAAACGGGTCTCATGTTTTGAACATAGCTCCTCATACCTTGAATGTAGAATGTAGAATATAAAACTATTTGTATTCTTGATACGAAAAGGGGAAATCCATGCCCTCCACCCCCTCCCCACCCCCCTCAAGAACAACATCAAGGGTCTGCAGTACTTTTGTTCTTTCACCCTTATACTCAACTATTGAGAACATTTTGTGAATCAAAATCCAATAATGCATTTCTTTGAAATAAGGAAAACTCACGCGACTGACACAAACTCCCAAAGTAATGAACCGATCTGTCCCGATACACACAATATATTCCACATTTCAATCCATTATATCGTACACTCATTTTCCCTCGCTCTCCCATCTACCCTTATTAAAATATGAAAAAAAGAAAGAGCGAAAGAGAAAAAAATAGTCTCGCTAGTTGACATGCATGGATGATACTTAATCGGTCGTAAGACTGGATGTTCCAAATTTCCTTCTCTTAGACTATTCCACTTTAAAGACCGAACGGGCAATGAACTACAAACACCAAGATACAGAGTACACCACAAACACACAGATTTTTATTAATGTGTTGGTCCGGGAAAGACCTCGGCAGGGGCTTATTCTAAAAATGGCACATTCGCTATCCACATTTTATCGAAAGGTAGATCAGGAATTTCTGAGTGAGGGCATGACTCCAAAAATGTCCGAATTCTCAGGTGTCTGTTTTTTGACAGTGTTTCATTTCACGGATGCAGATTTACACATAAATGGCAACTTTGATGTTCCTGCATGTACTTTTACAATAAGGTCATTAGAACCTTGTGAAATTGATCGAAAAACAGGTCTGAATTATTTGTTTGCAGCAAAAGCTAACAAACTTTGAAGGGGTATGACATCAAAGCCGACTGAATTAAGATTAGGGTTGGGGATGGGAGACTGCCAGCACACTTCAGGGTTGATCCGGAGGATTTGGATGTTAAGGGGTTTACCTTTGGTAATTACTCCAAAAACTAATGACCACAAAATATTACTTGGTAAGAATGAAGCACTGGAGCTGTTGGATTAGGCATAACATTTTGAGAAATAATTCCCTTCATAGGAAAAAGGTTTTGGAGAGAGAGATTCAAAACATTTTAGTATGAGAAAAGTTTCTGCATGAAACTTTTCTCAAATAGTATATTATTCCATGTGGATTATTCTTCCCGCGTGAGCACGACCGCTCCAGCAGCAGATTTCACGAATTTTTACACAACTGCGTAAGTCCACTTGCGCAACGATAATGGCGCA
This sequence comes from Asterias rubens, assembly GCF_902459465.1. NCBI lineage: Eukaryota > Metazoa > Echinodermata > Asteroidea > Forcipulatida > Asteriidae > Asterias > Asterias rubens. Next base: position 15,758,780 of record NC_047073.1, read on the forward strand.
ACTTACGCCATAAATGTTGCGCAAGTGGACTTACACAGTTGCGTAAAGTTTCGTGAAATCGGCTGCAGATTATTAGCAATATCTATGCTGCCGCCCATTCCACAAGTTAGTTTTATTGTATGTGATATATCTGAGCAGGTGGTGGGGGGGGGGGGGGCCGCGATTCTGACACTGCTTCTACCAGAGACCAAACCCACGCCACATAACCCCAATTCATTCCCAAATCCTGTTAAACATTGCTACAATTTACAACCATGCTAAAATTAAGCAAGGGACCCAAGTTAAATTGATGTTGTGTGAATAACTCTTTACAATTGGGGCTCGTGTTTGTCCACAGGAAATATGCTGTTAGATTGAAGTAGTTCAAACTTACTGATTGACGATTGAGGGAGAAAAAACTCATGTGACTGACTGGCCTCTTGGTTCTGATTGGGGTGGGGTGACTATAAATGAGAGTTGGACTGACTGGCCTCTTGGTTCTGATTGGGGTGGGGTGACTTTAAATGAGAGTTGGACTGACTGGCCTCTTGGTTCTGATTGGGGTGGGGTGACTTTAAATGAGAGTTGGACTGACTGGCCTCTTGGTTCTGATTGGGGTGGGGTGACTATAAATGAGAGTTGAACCAGCGGTTCTTTCAGAACCCCCCCCCCCCAAACTCACTTAGAGATAGTCATTACATGGTGTTACCGCAAACCTTTCCATATCACAAACATCTTGGTATAAATATAACAAAGGTAACACACCTGAAGCTACTCCAGTACCAAGTGATTTGGCGACAAGATAATTTTAAAGTTAGACAAAATGGTTTTTATTGCAATTAAAAAGAGTGATGACCAAATGTGTACCTTCCCTTTAAAGAGAACTTTTCTGCAGATTTGTGACCAACATAAAACAAATGATGCTAAATTGCAGATTTTCATGAATCTACTATTAAATGTAGCTACATAAAAATATCTACAGAATCCCTATAACAGTGTTATGTCATAAAAAACACATACCAAGATGGCAAAATCTTATCACATGGCAACATCTTATCACAATCCCTCAAAATACTTGTAGATCAACTAGAAATACAATCACAAGCTCAACAATAACTTGATATTGACAAATGTGAAACACACTTCCAAAACCAACGCTGTACTTCAACTAACCAAACCATAAAATGGGCCAGAAGAACATGTTCTCATGATGAAATAGGGGTGTGGTTTAAGTCCGAAACCACAGGAGTAAGTTTAGAAGTAAATATGATTAGGAAGAGGATGTTAAAGAATGGGGCAATGGCTTCAGAAGTTGACAGCGTTCTTAGCATGTGCAAAACTTAACGTTGGCAGCTATAAATGTAAAGAAAAACAGATGCACTATTCCATACAAAATATTGTGTGCAAAAACATTTCTCCCCTTCCCCCTCAAATAAATAAATAAATAAAAATCTCTAAGAATGGTTTAACTTTTAATAAAACCAGATAATAACCGACAGAATTAAAAAATACAGTAAACTCTATTTTGTTTGGTTTATGACAAAAGTAATGGTCACATGGTGTCATACTTTGTGTAAAGCGCTTTGAATAAATAATTATGGATTCACATTTTTAAAAGAAGGGGAAGAAGTCTAGGTTTTAAGTTGGTTTGTTATTACATTAGGATATTTGCAGAAGTTCCAAGATACCAATCAGTCTGATACCAATATTGTCTCCTTAAATTTATGGCTGTAGTGCAGTATGGAAGCAGACTATTTTCTTCCCAATTCCAGCTTTGTGATATAACATTAGAGAATGCTATTCCATTTTATAGGAACACGTTGCCTTTGATCTGTCGAGTTGGTCTTTGAAAAGCGTTTGTAACTGTTTGTTATCAAATGCATATGATTAGAGGATTAGAGAGATATTTTGAAAGTAGAATATAATGATCCACACAAGTATCACTCGAAATTACGTGGTTTTCCTTTTATCTCGTAGACTAACACGGTTGGCCATTTACGTATGGGAGTCAATTTTTTTACTCCCATAAATGGCCGACCGTGTTAGTTTGCAAAGTAAAAGGAAAACCATGCAATTTAGAGGCACATTTGTGTGGATCATTATATTCTACTTTAAAAATATCTTTCTAACCATATGCATTTTATAACAAACGGTTTCAAACGCCTTTCAAAGACCAACTCGACCGATCCAAGGCAACGTGCTCCTTCAAGTTTCATTCACATGAAAACATGTGCTCAATGTACCATAACCATAACAGGCTTGCCCTTCATGTCAAACCTTGACCTTCCTTAGAAAACTATAATTTCATTCAATGAATGTGATCTTTTGAAAGCTGGCGCGCAAAACGTTACACAATAAAAACTACCGCTCACCTTAGGGTATGTTATTTCCACATTTTTTTTCAGAGAATTTTATTCTTTCTCAAAATGATAGATGCTGCAATTTTTGCAAAACGTCACACAATAAAAACTAATGCTCGCCTAAGGATATGTTATTTCCACCTTTTTTTTTTCAGAGAATTTTATTCTTTCTCAAAAACAGTTCAAGCTGCCATTTTTTTACGAAGGCCCTGCAGCACTGTACTGAATGAAGCAGCTGAACTTTGGAGATTGCTCAAGCAAAACACAGCCACTTAATTTATCCAACACCTCCCCGAAGGCCACTGGGTTGGTGTGGGGGTCGCATCCAAGCGTGTCATCCCGCACCGGTCGTTCTCATTGTCCGAGGTGTTACGGGATGATAAGAATGCGTCAGAGTTCACTGCTGATGCCTCCTGCTGCCCATAGGGCAGCACGACGGAGGAAACAGCCCCCAACCATTGTGGCTGGCTGTCTCAAGCGACACCTGCTCACGCGGGATTCTTCATTAGGGGGTGGTGGGCATCAAAACACCAGTTCTGACATTAGCATTTTGGGGAAATGTGGGCCCACTAACCTGCTCAGAAATGCCTCATTGATAATTTTGTTTTCAAGCTAACATTAAACAGAAACAAACAACATACCCCAATAGCATTTTAGCAGGTATTGGTATTTACAAGCAAACCTTGACTGACATTCTAAAATAGTCCTGGAGCCCAGTCGTGTGTAATCATACTTGGACATTTAGGGTTCTCACCTGTGTCCCATTCTGGACGCAAATTTTGGAAGTTTGGCCAAAGGACGCTGAATAAAATTGAGGTCTTCAAAAAAACTCTACTTGGTGTTTATTGTGGTTTTAATATAGATATCATGCCCTAATGTGCACACTTGAGGGTTATATATAAACGGTTTGACAATTTTTGTGAAATTATTAATAACAAAAATAATACAAATTTAAGATTTGATTTGGGGCCATATCGGCTGAAATGTGCGTGTATCAGCATCCAATTGTGGGCACCTGCCGGATACGCTAGCTTTTGCACAGGGAGAACCCTGACGGGCTACGGATCAACTCCAGAAGTGTTTTGTAATGTACTAAGTAGTGGCTTGGGGAGGAGGAGCACCCTAATTTGCAATTTTTTTTTTCTTAATCATGATTTGTGGCTTTGATCTGCCAACAGAGTGGGTTTTCTTTTAACCATCGACAAGCCAAACTCATGTTCCCATGGAAGTGCGTTAATTAGAACCTCAATAATTTCAAGCAAAGTCCTTGAACTTGGCAGTAAAGAGGACAAGTTGCACCATTCCCGCAAGTCACAGCCTTTGCTCTCTTTGGGCAAAATAAAATACCAAAAAATCAACAAGCTGTAATTAAGTCAGTCAGGTTGAAACAATTTCAGACGTGCCAATTTCCTGCTGTATGAAAGATGAAAGATTCCAACCTAGATGTTGCCTTTGACTGATAAATACTTAAGAAATTTATACCAAGTGATGTTTTGATTAATAATCATTTTAAAGTGCCTAATTTACAAGTGGAAAGGTGATTTCCAAATATTTTGTATTCAGGAAATTCAAAAGTATGTAAAAAAAAAACGTAAAAAGAGTAGCCCTGAAACTGCACCAATATCCACATCCAAGTTATGAGATGGTGACACATGTAAAGAAAAAGCAAAAAAAAACTACACAAAAAGAATATCTTTTGATAAACTAGTATTTTCTTTTTAGTAAATTTTCACAGCAAGGTGGTGATATTGCCCACCCCCCAAAAAAAAAAAAAAAAAAATTAGTGAGGTGGTCACTGAACGTTGGAAGGTTCCGGCATACTTAACTGCTTCTTATTAATGTGTGTTTTAAGAAAGAGAGATTCATAACATAATTTCTGTATGGAAGTCACCTCAGCAATCGGAACTTCTAGACCCTTCCCTAAAACCTTTCACTTTCGACCGCAAAGCGCTATTTGTGGAGTGTCATTAAAGGGTATTGTACATAAGGGTTTTTTTGACAAACAAATTAACTACCATGTTCTAGTTATGAATAAAAACGCCATGCAAGCAGACTGACTGTAAACAAGTCATCAAGTTCAGTGGTCACATTTGAGAAGAAAACAAAATTGTTGGACCGGGGGCTATGTGCAAGATCACATGAGGCTTACTCTATACAAAAACAAAAAAGAAAAATGATGAAATGAACTCATCGGCTGAAAGGTTTCATACTTATTCTTCACAATACTTTGTCAGAATAAACGGGTTTGATTGGCTGAAAATTTTATTTACTTGTTACTTTTCCTTCTGAATCTATAAGCCAGGCACTATTTTCCAGATGTGTAGAGGACAAAAGCCAAGGCTCGAAATTAACACTGGACAACACTGGACAACACTGGACAACACTGGACAACACTGGACAACACTGGACAACACAAGACCGTACAAGTCCTGTAGTCTTGTGATTTTGAACTGCATAATAATATTTCACTCTGTGTAGTCTTTCAATTTTAGCGAGTAACAAATTACTTCCCATATAATGAGAGAAATCTTCCCATAGTGTTATGTTCAAATGAATACAGTTTATGTTTTAATAACCTACACGGTGTACAAACTGTGTAGGTTTGTATTCTTCCCAAGCTGATTCTGGTGTATAAAGATTTCTGGGGATGATTTCCACAAAGTTTGCCTCAGTGATTTGTATCGTGACACCACACTTTGCTTAATGGTATGAAATTAAGATTCATACACAGTTAAGATCAATCTGAGCTCTTTGTGAAACCGAACCCTGGTCCAAAAAACACTTTGAGCTGCAAGCCTTGTGGTCTCGTAGATTTTCCCTCCTAACTCAGGTCCTGCCAAAACTGTGCCTTGAATTTAGTTTTTAAAATTTTCAATGGGTTAATCTAGGATATCTGCATAAATTTCTAGACATTGTTCCCCTGATACTCGAGAGTACAGACAAAATTAGTACAAAAGCCTAGAATGGTAAGCGGTAGAGGAAAGTTCTGCTTTGAATCGCTCAAGAAACACAACCCTGTATTGTACAGGGGAGCGATTAACTCTAGCTATGTCGAATTACTGTGAAGGGTTTGCCTGTGGACAGACAAAACAACATTTAGCTAGACAAGTGGGCGACTTGAACTTTATTCCCCCGACGCCGTGCATGCCTAATAGTTCAGTAAGGATAAAGCCCCCCCCCCCCTCTCTCCCCAACCAAACCGACGTCGATGATTATGCATTTATGTACTTCTGTTGTGTCTGACATGTTGGCTGTTTGTCACAAACATTAATGTTCCACATGAATGTCCAACGATTTATTTCTGTTAACATAACACCTCAAGTTGATTCTCTACCTTGATTGGCTAAACACTGTCACATGGTAGTGTTCACTGACGACAGGCTAGAAGTACTCAGAACAATATTTCATGAGCAAGCATGCTATGAGCAAGCATGCTATGAGCAAGCATGCTATGAGCAAGCATGCTATGAGCAAGCATGCTATGAGCAAGCATGCTATGAGCAAGCATGCTATGAGCAAGCATGCTATGAGCAAGCATGCTATGAGCAAGCATGCTATGAGCAAGCATGCTATGAGCAAGCATGCTATGAGCAAGCATGCTATGAGCAAGCATGCTATGAGCAAGCATGCTATGAGCAAGCATGCTATGAGCAAGCATGCTATCCTTTGAACACACAGGCACTGTCTCTTAATTGTTATACTCAGGTTACACAAGAATAGCCCACCCCCTTTGAAATGTTTTATTTGAATGTCTTGCCTGTACAGCGTGTTAACAAATATTGCATGCCAGTATTTAAGCACACGGTAATGCACAAGGGAATACAACACACCCACCCCCCCCCCCATCTCCCAGAGCTAGCTGTCTTCACTGCTAGTCAACATACAATACTGTTCAGAACTAGTAATAGAATAATAGTGTATGATGTACATAACACATCAAAGAGGATACCTGCCAAAGAAATCATCATCATTTCAAGTCCATGTATCTTCAACTCATTGCATTCAACGCATTTTTAAAATAGGAAATAGGCACAATTGGAAACGTCTTTGAAATTATAAATTCAAGTGTTTAAAACCAGGTTAATTTGGGTTTAAACAGTAGCGCGCAAAATACCACTCTGCACCCTAAACCAAACTGATGTGAAAAAAACACAACAGCAACAACAACAACAAAACACAAATTTGTCTCCTCCAGGATGTATTTTAAATATGTCAACAAGGCTCCACCTTCCTCTTCTTGCAGTAAACCAACTCAAGCAGAATGCAAAAATCATACCGTATGATCACGGTTTATGACAACGAACACCAGCCAAGCAAAAAGAAACAGAGGGAGAGAGGGAGAGAGAGACAGGGGGAAAAAATGGACAAGAGCTATAAAGAGTAATTCCAAGGCAGCCTGGTATTACGTCAGATGAACTGCTGAGCTGCCGTTAGGGGCTAGAAGGCTGAGTCACAGTTACCATGGAAACCGTGGCTGGGCAGGCACCGTGGCCAGGCGATAAGCTGGGTTGTTTTGAGAACGCTGATTACCTAAGATGGGGATCTGGTCGGCAAGTGGCGATTTTTATTTGTATGTTGCACGGTTAATAATTTAATGGTCTATGCGTACGTTCTCTGTAATGGTATAATGGGTTCTTCATTATGACCAGGATCTTACGGCAGACGCACTGCTGAATTTCTAAAATATTTAATTAGTCCCAAAAATATGTACTGATTTTGAAAATTTTCTTCAATCAGTCGCAAAATGACATTCGGTGTTGTTTGGGTAAATGGCTAAATGGCTTACATTATCTCACTATTTTAGTTCTGTGAGTTAAGTTTATTATTTGAGGAGGTTCCTATTAATTCCCAGTATGTTTGATCACATACATACAGGCATGGTGTAAAACCTAATTTACCTGATGCAAGCAATTAAAATATTTTTATTATTTTAATTATTATATATTTGGCCAGTTGATACAGGAGAACAACATAGGCCCTACACTGCCAGCCGAAGATAAAACTGTAAAAAAGTATCACATTCATGATATGATACTTTTTTTTTTTAGTTGATGAAACGCCATCAATCAAGCAACCAAAATAACTTCTGTTAACATGACACTTCCAGGTATTATTTAAATTTCTGAAGGAAAAGAAAATGCTGAACAATTTTTTTTAACAAGTATAATTTTATTTGCTTGTTTGCCAGAACATAATCAAGTGGAAGAATAAATATTCTGAAAACAGTTTTTGTCACATATAACTATCTGGGACATGTTTAACGCATCAACAAATATCGGCCCAAAGCACAACGAGTCGTATAATGTTTAGCCCACTTTAAATCAAACTTCTCAAACCTTCAACGTGCCCTGCAACCTCGACCCATTTTTTTCTTGAACACCTTTATTCTTACAGTAGCAAATCAACAAATTGGGGGGCGGTTTTCTAAGAACCCTGTTACCATTATACCATAAATTGCAGAACATAGGGCCTAAGCTTCGGCAAGGCGACTATCAAAATCCTAACAATAGGTATGTGGATAAAAACAGGATACAGCACGATTCCTTCTATTATTACTTGTACACCAAACTGTTTGAATAGCCTTATTCTTACAATGTAATACATGTGATATACACTGGCCTGCTCCAAAACCTTTTTTGTAAAACAACAAGCCCCACATTCTGAAATGTTCAGCAACTACATTTTAAACTTTGGATAAAAAATAGAATTCCAGTTGAGCTTCTCACTTGGGTCATAAAGACTATGGAATGCCACAACAGTTAAATCTTAACTTGGGTATAGAATCCCAGTTGGGATTTTCACAATGCTTAAAGACTAAATGCAGAAAGAAGCTGAAATAGACTGGTTCCTCTCACTTGTAGATGTGATGATTCTACCAAAGCATACTAGGAACTTGACACCAATAGGTAGACAAAGGCACTGTAACACCATTAATTCCTAATACTTTTAAAGATTACCCAGTCAGTTTCCTGTTTTGAAAAGCTCGCCCTTGTTCAATACTAGAGATTAACCTACTAGAGATAATTTTTTCCAATCCCCGATTTAAAATAATAAGAATATACAGCTATTAGCCATCCTCAAAAAGTAAAAATGATTCTTTGTACCCAGCAAGTCAGAAAATGTGATTGTATTTCAAAAAAATTGTTTGCCAGAGTAAAATTAACTTTGGGTAAAACAGCTCTGTAGCACTACAAGAAGAAGCCAAAATTGTACTGAATGAAATTTGGGTTTCTTCCTACAACCGCAAGAGATAAAACCACAATATCTCTCAATCCCTAATGAGATTAATGACATGTAATTACAATGAAATAATATATGATCTGTTTTACTTAACAGGATGTTGCTAAGACAACCATGCAAATAACATCAAGTACTACATACAGTGGAGATGGAATGAGGACAAATGTCAAAGGTCAGAGGTCAAGAGATCAACGTACCTGAAAGAAGCCTGGAGGCATTGGACCGCTGGGAGGCATTCCATCATTAGGGGGCATCTGACCTAATACTGGACTGGGAGCTGCTCCGCTCTGGAAAAAGAACAGCAACAAAACATTATTTCGTAGATGTTAAACTTGCATTGGTGATAAAGAATATTGGCTTTTGTGACTGTTAAGAGATTCAATTTGAATGTTGCAACGGGCGTTAATTTTGGTTTTACCCTTGCACCATTGCGTGTCAGCAATGAATACTCCGTACTTTCTAGTTGCTAATACACTGCTCTAGAATTGCGAATCCCACCCCGGTAATATGCCTATGATTTTTTTTTCTCAGAACTCGGCAAAGTACTGAGTATACAGTGCTAGGTTATTTTGGAGTGAAGAAGTGTGTGTGATTTTTGTATCTTCTTTTTTTTAACCTTTGCAACAGCCGTAATAAATTTCTTGTAAAACGCAAGTCTAAAGTCTGGCTGGTTTCTGTGAATATAAAAAGAATTTCACAACACCAAGGATGTTTGAGATCGGGCGATTTCACAGACAATTGCTAAAAATTTGCTTTTGAATTAAGCATAAACAGACAATTTTTTTGTCTCCAAGCAGACCTTGAACTCTAAGGAAGCGCTGGAGGCAAAAGCCTCTCTGCCCCTAATTGGTCACTGCCTCGGGGCCCCCTGAAATGTTCAAATAAAATAATTTAATTCTGTCGTCTGCAAGTGTACATTTCAAAGGAAGGTTTTTTTTTATGCAGACATTATTTCCTTTCCTCTTACCAACAGCGATGGTAAAATTTTTCTTCAAGGACATGTAAATATCATGATAAAAGACATTAGGTATTAAAGATTGACAGAAAAATGTTTGAACATATTTGATCTGTTGTGAAGGACTTGCAGACATATCTTACACATGTTTAGGGTTTTTTGCTTTTTTATGTGTTTATGAGAAACAAAAACTGCTAGTCATTCACCTAATGGGAGACTTTCAGACGGTCCTTTTTTCATAATATTGCGCGTACTCAGATCTGCGCGCAGTACTGAGCATGCACGCATGCTCAGAGCCGCAAAAAAAGAACCGTTTTGTCTGCTACCGTCAGCGTCTGAAAAGTCTCCTATTGGAATCATCAGTTGCCAAATCAATTTGAATATTAAGCAAAGACAAATATTTCAGGTAGTTTTTATCATGATGTTAAGTAAACAAAATTATGAATATGAAAAGCCTTTTGCCATTCTGGTCGTTATCAAGTAACAGCTAAAAGACAGCTCATATTTAAGCGTATACATTGCAGGCCGGATACTTTGGTCTTGCAAGGGCACCGCGATTTGTTCCTCGGGCAAGAGCACCTCATCGACCAAAATTGAAATTTCTACTGGAACATTTCAAAGGAGCATCAAGGCAATGACCAGGGGACGCTGTGAAGTGTCAGGCCTGCAACTCATCTACGCTAACATCGTTGTATTTACTTGCGCTAAACTAAACTAGGCTAACAGCCTAGATGCGATGACCGCATCTCGTCATTTCTAGCTGCGTCAAGGCTTGTGCCGACAACGACAATTGAATGGTCTGTCAACAACGTTTAATAGAGGCCCTCGTATCTCTCGCTCTTATTAAGATAATTTTGTTTATGATGATTGGTTGTCACTTTCAAGACACCTAAAACATGGGCAGCCTTATCCAGTGGATATGGAATTAGAGATGTGTGAAAATAGAAACAGATATTTCCCACCGTGGGTAACAGGGTGTGCACAACATTGGTAAGATTATTAAAATCAATGTTCACAGATTTACCTGTAACTTGTATGGTATAGAAACAGTCATGACGGACAACTTTCTTTGAAATAGCTATTTTTTATATCAGTGTTTCGATAACTGTCACCTAACCTTATTAATTATATATCAGTTAGTTTAATTATCAGAACTTTTACTTCATGAAAACTGGACTAACAAGAAACTTGAAAAAAATGTTGATTTGAATTTAAATAAAAACCTCAAAAATGTGTAAATTACAAGTTTTACAAACATTTTGTCCAAACTGTCTCTTTGAGAAAATGCTGACGATATCTTAATATGTGTCCTAAATTGCACAAGTCATTTGTGCTAGTTTCAGGTTTTGACGTCACTGATTCTAATTCGCCATTGCCGATCGGTTTGTTGCCAAGAAAGACGTATCCCAAAGGTTGATACAGTGTCTGTACCATGTGAAATTCCTTTGTGCCAATTTGAGGTCCTGACGTCACAAGTGTTCTCCAACCCCCCCCCCCCCCTGCAAAAATGGCCGTCGGTTGAGTGCACCTTGCCAAATACAAAGCTTACGATTATGTGCTTGCCATGTTGGCTTTGTAAGAGCTCCACCTCACAGATGGGATGCACTTTAAGGGAAATCCACAGTTTTTCATTTTGATGGTGACCCAGTTTTACTGAAAGCTGGCGATTTATCCCCCTAGTGTAGTGTTTGTGTTAATAGAAATAACAATTCTTCTCTACTGCACATTTTCCACACATAACAAGGTATTTTAGAAGTGTCAGCAGCTTTTTTATGCTGTACTTTTGAAACTCAAATATGGAATTTTTTATTTTCCTTCGACTTTGGTGCTTGTTCTTGTTGTGAATTTTTATTGCAATAAGACTGAGCCTCTGATACTAAAAAAAAGAGTTGTTTCGGCCAAGACAAGCATTTTATTTTAACTGGTGCAAAACTGGGTACCAATTGATAGAATGGTCTTTAGGTAGAACATTTGTTCCTGTTGCATGTTCATTAAAATTTTAACCAACTCACAAAATTGTTTCCTATTGTCAAAAAGGAAAACTTGCTATAGACCTTATGCGCTGACGTCATAACCTCTCAATCTTAGAGATATCATGATGAAGGAACACTACAAATGCAGAGTGCAGGACAGACCAATGAGCAATCTTCATTTGACCTCATTTTGTCTATCAATGAGGGAGCCCTCCTCAAATTTTGTTTGTACATATGGTCAATTGATTGCACACATGCAAGTTTTTCTTAAGTATAAAGTTATTGGTAATGATTCAATATATTTATCTGTTGAATAAAAAAGAACCAAAACATAACAAATGGTGCTATGATCTCCTTATTTGGTTGCACAAAAATTGTTGAGAAAAAATAGGAACATTTACTGCCCTAAAGAATCATTCACATGCATTGATGAGATCTAACCCCATATTGGTAACCATGGTAATGATATAAATTTGACTGTTCTCAGACCCTCCCGCCTTAGCAACAAGGTCATTGCATTCAACAAGTTGTGGCCTTTGGAGTCATGTAATTTTGCGATATGCAACAAAGCCGTATCTTTGTCAACCCTTCCAAATAATGCATGCAAGGAACTAATGGCATTGGACTGGGAAACAAATTTAATGTTAGAGCCTCACATGTATACAAACAAAAGCTACATACGACCTTGACGCACTAACATGACTAGACAAGAAAACTAAAAGCTAATGATGGCACCAAGGGCAATTTGTGGCGAGACTAATTTACTTCAAAATGTGAAAACAATATTAACTGACGTGGAAAACATATCAGCTGTGAGGAATGTGACATTATCTTCTGTTAAACACACATAACAAACAACAGCCAGGCATTTCGCTTACAAAGGAAAAGGGGTTTGACGTTGTTGTTGACAATCGACAACTTGAGCAATGTAGAAAGAAAAGTAAAAAACAGATGATTATAATCCTTGCCAGGCTACTAGTGGATGATCCCCCTACCTACATCCTTACAGACACAGACTGTGAAGGGGGTAACCCTGTTTCAGTCCCAGGAGTAGGTGGCTCCAAGTGGATGATACCCATGCCTACATCCTTATGGACTGTGAAGGTGGTAACCCTGTTTCAGCCCCAGGAGTAGGTGGCTTCTAGTGGATGATACCCATGCCTACATCCTTATGGACTGTGAAGGGAGTAACCCTGTTTCAGCCCTAGGAGTAGGTGGCTCCTAGTGGATGATACCCCTTCCTACATCCTTACGGACTGTGTCAGCCCCGGGAGTAGGTGGCAACGTGGCCCTTGGTAACAGTTGTAGTCCTCACCTTGAAGTGGGCAATCCATGGCCTTGTGATGTATAGCAATCTTTCACAAATTTTCACAACTCCTCCCTATCAATGGGAGACTTAAGAACACTAGGATGCAGCAGATTTACCAGGTAACTTTCCATTGTTTCAGAGTTCTGATGAGCACATTACAGGGAACAATGGATTTACTTGGTAAGTCTGCTGCCACCTAGAGTCCCAAAAACGTCTTTAACTAAACTGAAGAGAAAGTTTATACCTTGTGAAGAAATGGTGCTACGGGTTGTTCGCCATTGACATCCAAGTGTGGGTTCGGCCTCCCTCTCTATAACCAAACAGGGGAAAAAGCAACAAATAATCATTAAATGTGACAAGACTAAGGCAATCGACAATATGCAGATAAATTGGGTCCTAAATTTGAAGCACTCAGGCGTATCATAGGTAACCGTCAAAGACCAGTATCTGCAGTTTGTAAGAACCAACATATGCCTGAAATAAGAAACTTGTGAAAGATAAGTCATAAGAGAGTCATGAAAAAAATGAAGATCCCCATCAATGGTGTTTTACATCTGACTGGTAACCCAAACAAGCAAGACAAAGATCTAACAGAAAATCTTAATGTTACAGGACATCAAAGAAAATTCCAGACAAACTTGATGCCTGCAACTATTTAAACCAAAATAATCAGGAAAATGTTAAGATCTGAAAACAATTATCTGACCTTAAATATTTCTGTTAGTAATAATTAATATTCGATTTTGAGGTAACAAAACTTATAGAAAGCGTAACAGTAATACTAACATAAGAAGACATGCCATCAGAGACCAATCCAAAATCTTAAGATTCATCAGAAACCAATCCAAAATCTTAAGATTCATCAGAAAACAAGCCGAAATCTTAAGGTTCATCAAAAAACAAGCCGAAATCTTAAGATTCATCAGAAAACAAGCCAAAAACTAAAGATTCATCAGAAAACAAGCCAAAATCATAAAGTATAAGAAAGAAGTCAGCAACACAAAGATAATGCAGGGGAAACACTGAATTCAATATGGCTTCATCGGTACGGACTTTGGCATGTAATTTTATATATTTAAGGGCCTCTTGGCACTGAATACTGTCCAGGAATAATATCTACCCCCTCGGGGCATTTGGAAGTAATCCAGGGGGAAGAGCAAAGGACTTCTTGTAGTGAGTTGACGGCAAAGAAAATTACCCCACTGTGAAGAAGTGTGCAGATAAGATGTGGGCCTACGCAACAAGTATGGTCATTGACAACATGGAGTACCAACGTTGACCTAGAAAATCAGCATGGTGCAACCAAAAGTAGGACTTCTGGGTACTACATACCCGGTAATCAATATATCATTTGGGGACGACAGTGTGTTTTAACGCTAACAGGGTTCCGACTTGAGCAAAAAAGAAGTCAGCATAATGAATTTAACAACAAACCAATCTCACTTTCTAATTTAAATTCAACACAAGACAAAGGGCACCCAATATTATGATTATGGTGAAAAAACGCACTAACTCACAATGTGCGAAATTACTCCCACATCTTGTGAATTACTGGAACAATCACCTTATTGCATTTAAATTTGTAGTCAAACTGCAATTCTCTAATTTAATATCCAACAGAACTGTAACTACCATCGATTCACCTCAATATTGCATTTTTTAGGCCTATTTCATAACAGACAAGCCTTTTACCCGAAGACATCAACTTAATTTCAAAAGATAACATTAATATGTAGAGCACTGGAACTTTCATCAGGAGGTTGCGGGTTCATATCCAGCACTAACCAATTTGTCTTTGTCTAACCCAAAATTATTCAAGACTCAGTCAGTCACTTTCCCTAGTATTTTACTACCTGATAAAATAACGAATAGAGGAGAAATCAACAAGTAAAAGAATATTAAATTTGTGTTTTGTTCAAAGAAAATGTAGAAAACATGAAAAAACAACATAAGGGTGATCCCCAAAACATGTACCATCAAGGTTTCAAATTCAAATGTAATGTCTTAAAACAAACTTAATTGTAATATGCAGGTTTAAATTAGCCTCTTTGCACAAAAACTAAGAACTCAAACCCTAAATTTGCAAGTAAAAACACTGACGTGAATGTTGTAGAAATATAGATTATCATGGTTGTTAGTAACACTATTACATTAATGAAAGTGACAGAGTAGCAACAACAATAACCAGAGATAAATCATTTCGGACAATTTATCTTAAAGACCCGCTCTCTTTGATTAAGATGTTTGCGGAGGAATTTTGAAGACCCCATCAAGTCCCCTTAAGTAAAGCCGACCCCAATCAGCTTACAAACACCTTGTACTACAGGGGTCTGCCTACAAGTCAGTGAAAAAAATCAATATCAGCCTGCTCTAATCACACATAAACAGCGTTCTGAATAAATAAAAACAGGGAGTCTGTAGTTAACTGGGAAGTTGCTACTCCACCATTCAATTGAACCTCTCAGCATACCAGTTACTTTGTCTAGGTGTAACCTTGGTGCTCATGGCACTGGGCCACATAGGCATTCACCCAACCACAAGATAACCCTAGGATCAGCATGGATCTCACTCCCTTTTTAAAAATCTGTTCTATCCACACAAAAGAGATTACAATACTGGGAGCCCCATTCAGGGCCACTAAGTAAACACTAGTGACTTCCTATACTTTGCTCAACCCATTCAATGAAGACAGAAAAAATCCAGGGGCTTGAATCCTGGCTACTTTTTTTTATAATAATCAATACTACGTTAACAATAGGCTGCTTCAAGCACAGCACTGTAGCATGTGGCCGAAGCTTAGTTTAGTCAACTTCCCGTACATTTACACATAACAATAGCCCCAAATCCACCATGCTAGGTTGCAGGGCAATATTTAACTTTATGTTACTTTATGTAATACCACCCTTAGTACTACATGTCCCAGAGCTGACCCTTTGAACTACGAAAACGTAAACCTTCTGAGCGGTGGGTAGGCCTCAGCTTCGCATGAACCACACAGGGGAGTAAGCACCGTGAATTCAAGAGCCTTGGTTTGCCCTTGGTGGCCAATGCTTATTATATATGCACAAGCTTTGGAAGTGACCCCACTGGCTTGGCTAGGTAGTATGTGCATAGGGAATCCATGTGTACTGGCTTGTCCCCAGCAAACACAAACAAAATCAACAGCAAATAAATGCCAAATGTACAACTCTGAATATATAATCCGGAAGAGCTGTGAATTGTTTCAGTATTTTCAACTGGGATATTGGCGAATGTAATTTTGGAAAACTCAAGTCTCTCTGTATTTATTTTAGATCCTATGACAGTTTCAGAATAATTTAGATGTGTTTGAAGTCAGTTTCGTAAATTTATGGTTCTGAATACCAAGCTATATTGGAACTGCTTTAAGTTCCAACAATAATAAATCTATTTCATTCACAACAATCAAATAAAAAGTTATCGAAGGAATTAAAATACACAATGTTATTGATGTATTTGATATACATCAATAATATATCAAGTCAAATTTAAATTAAGAAGAAAAAACAATCAAAAGTAGGGTTAGACTTGTCTGAAAACAACAAGTTATTTCAAATAGAGAAGTGCGTATTTGTAGTAAATCAATGAAAATGTGATATCTCAATGAATAAGTCAAGATTGTCTATACAACAACACAACACTAAATTTTTGTTTAGATGTAATGAAAACAACACAAACATTTATATAACACCCTCCAAAGACTTGGAAACTATTCAATCCACTTCCATGTGAAAATAAGGACCCAATTTAGTTCTACATTTGTACAAAATGAACACCATGTGATGTGCACAAATAAATATAATGGGGTAACTGCCAGTTATGGATATTGTCAGTGGATGCACAGTAGTTATCAATGGGGCACTAAATTTGAAGAGCGCCCTCTATCAACACTGGATATATTGGCTGATCTGTGATATCCAGTGAGTTTGGTCCTTACTCTATGGTTTTTGGTGCACTCAAACAGTAATTGCAGTAAATTTGTCTTGTTCCCTGTGTAAGTAAAGATTCTGATTGCAACAGAAATAGGGGCCTACCCAATTTGCCCATAGCATCTCCATGATTTGAATAGGGTGGGACATTTTTTACACATGTGCATCGTTTTGGGGCAAAGTTTTCAAAAAATTAGGAAGGTTGTACGGAAATACAAACTACCTTTACAGACTCCTCTTCCCTTCCCACACAAATATTTTGTTTACCGTATTACAAATTGTCACGTTTGTCAGTATCAATGAACCCTAAACACCAAAATTCTTCAAAAGCCTGTTTGATTTTGTTTGACTGCATTCTGTACAATTGATTGAATGGGCATCAGGTTGGCTCAGTGGTTTCTTGGCCTTTCACCTGTATGGACCTAGGTTTGAATCCCATCTTAGACCAGAGCCTTGGATTACAAAGAGGCCCTGGGCCCAATTTCATAGAGCTGCTTAAGCATAAAATTTTGCTTAAGCAAAAAAATCCCTGCTTAGTAAAATCAGATTACCGGCCAAGACTCCACTCAATTGTTATGCTAAGTAAACAACAGCTAAATACCAGTCACTAGCAATGTATATGGCGTGAAATTTTGGCCAGTAACATGTATCAAATCAGTGAGCTATTTTCGTGCTTAAGCAAATTTTTTGCTTAAGCAGCGCTATGAAATTGGCCCCTGGAGGCAACAGCCTCTGTCTGGAATTACATGGAGACCATGGCCTCTGTTATCCTTGTCATGGCCTTGGTGCCCCTTCAAAAATTTCCCATAGATTTGACCAATGGAAGTGTCCTTTTCAAAACGAAAATGGCCTTGCCCTCTCAAAGATGAAATTCCAGGCCTGATGCGAACTGGGTTTTCAGTCCCTAACTGATTGCATGGGTGTTCCCAATTGGGGTTTTCCTCCCACATCTAAAACTGATTATTTCTACTCAATTCTTGGTTCATATCCTGTTATCGGCACCTGAAATGTCGGATGTGTAATGAAATAAATAAATAAGTGATTTATATGGGATCTCGCATACTGCCGTAATCAGAGTCCAACAGTTTGGGTGTTTGGTTACCATAATACGGTGTTGGATTTTGTCTAGTTCGGAAAAGATCCTACAAAATCGCTCAAATGAGTTTGGATTAAAAAAAAAGTTATCAAGTTATCTAAAATGAAAACCCCCAAACAAATAAGCGTCATAGTGAAAAGTTTCACCACCAGTCACTACTATACAATGTACACTTTGAAGTACAAGAACAGTAGCAAACCTTTAATAGCAAAGTAGTTTAAAGCATGTCATTGAGCAAAAATCCAGAGGAAACTGGTAGTCCACGGGTGATAACAATGCCATAATCACTTCTAGAAAGCACCCGTTGTTTCTGGGAACAACCCAGTAATGATTTTTTAAAAAATTGAGCAAACTGTAACTCAGTACTGTTCTGTCAACATTTGTCCTGAAACCAGTCCTGGAATTTCTTATTTGAAAGGGGCAAGGCTATTTTCATTTCAATTCCATTGGAAAACCTTCAAACCTATGGGAAACTTTTCATGGGGTGTCAAGGCCAGATCAGGGCAACATGTTTTAGAGAAAATTATGTGAACCTTTCCTGGATGACATTTAGTACTTTCCATGTTTTTGAAAAGGTGATATTTACTTGATAAGGTTTTATCAAAGCTAATTAAATACTGACTTCCCATAACTGTTTTTCAAGTAATTTCAAAACAAAATACATATTTTGGCTAAATACAAACTCAATGTAACTGGTGAATACAGTTCGAACCAGAATTATTACCCTCAAAAGAAGGTAGAATTGTAGATATTAAATACAATTACAAAACTAAAAGCCGAAATTATTTCTATTTAATAGTGACAGCATTCCTGCAGCCGCTTTCACGAAACGCTAGGATTAATCCTAACTCGAGTTAGGACGAGTAACCCGTCCTAACTTAGGATGGGTTCAATGCATCCTACGTATTTGGATACGGAACTTAACCCGTCCTAAGTCCTAAGAATGATCCTAAGTTAGGAAGAGTCTGGTGAAATCGACGGCTGGATACACAATCATTGGAGAAAACTATTGAAGACATTGCCAAATAATCACAAAACTTTTAAGGGGAACCCTTTAGTTTTGTCCACTATTTTACAAGCAAAAGCAATTAAAATCTATGAACAAATTTAACATTAAAGCCATCGGACCCTTTCGGTACAGAAAAAACCCAAAAAGTTCACAGATTTACAAATAACGTACAGGGTTTACAGAAGGTAGTGGTGAAAGACTTCCCTTGAAATATGATTCCATGAAATGCTTTACTTTTTGAGAAAACAGTAAAACAATATCAATTCTCGTTAGCGAGAAATACGGATTTATTTTAACACATGTCATGACACGGCGAAACGCGCGGATACACGGGTGGGTTTTCCCGTTTTTTTTCCTCCAGACTCCGATGACCGATTAAACCTAAATTTTCACAGGTTTGTTATTTGATATAGAAGTTGTGATACACGAAGTGTGGGCCTTGGACAATAGTGTTTACCGAAAGGGTCCAATGGCTTTAAAGAGAACAACAATAACATTTAGTATCCAAAGTTTGCAGATGAAACTTCAATAAATTTGGTCGATCCGGGAAATCTTTCTTTGGTAGAAACAATATTCTTTGGTAGAAACAATATTCTTTGGTAGAAACAATATTCTTTGGTAGAAACAATAACAGAAATTCGTCTTAAGGGAGCGAGGGCTGGGGGAGTTTCGTTGTGCAAAGGACACTTCCATTGGAAAATCAAGAAGAGCACAAGATCATTTTAAAGCAGTTCTGACAAAAGCCTCTTTCAAATGTCCGGCATGTTGCAAAAAATTTGATTAAACAAAATTTTAACAATTATGTAAAAAAAGAATAAGACAAAGAAAGAATCCATTAAAAATAGATCAGTATTTAGTATGACGAAGTAGGGCATTTTTTTTTCAAACTGAAAATGTCTTTTTGCTCTCTCTGTCTTCCCTCTCTCTTAAATTCCAAATCTCCAGAACAAAAACAAACCACAAGCTGAAGTCTAGATAAGCTATCACTGTACGCTCTACTGAATCCTTTGTTTCCAACCTGGCCACAACCACACATAGCTCTAAGTGGCTCTTGCATGCAAACAATAACCAGCCCTAGTAATAGGCTTAGCATGTAACCCTCCCATAGGTCCCATTCATATTCAAAATCATTGTGGAAAAAATATCTACATTTGATTACATAATCAGTGAGGAGCAATGCCTGGCAGATTTCCCTTGTTAGGGTGTTCTTCTTGTGTGTGTGAAGGAAGAAGTGAAGAATCTCAGATGACCAGGGAGTCATACTTATGATTCAAGGGTGTTTGGAGAATTTGGTGGGAAGCAATTTAAAGGAAATATCATCATCTTGTGATTAAACCTCATTAATGAAGTGAGGCAGCATGTTTTCCAGTCGTAAAGAACTTTTCTTTCAAAAAAGGGGGCCAGGGTTTGAACTGCTTCAGAAAATTGAGTAGTCAAAAAGTATACTTCAGTTTTTTTAAGATGTCTGGAAAACAAATTATCCTTGAAATTTGACGGGGATTTCATCAGGTGAAAGAGGCTTATTATTTTTTCAAGAGTGCTACAAGTTTTTTGAGCAGACATTCAGGCTTCAGTAATATCTCTTTTACAATTATTTTTCTAATGATTTGTCAATTCTTTAAGAACATCTTGAATACAAAACAAAGACAACTTGTCTTATTTTGAAATGTAGATGATTAATGCCTTTTTCTATCAACAAATAAGCATAATTTTATCTTTTACCCATTTAATAATCAAGTTATAAAAGCAATGTGCTTAAACAAACACATACCTGGAGTTGCTTAAAATTACAGAATATAGAAAAAATGAAATAAAGATGCTTATTTCAAAAGGTGTATTTTAAAAGCTTTCTAGCCGAAACATTTCTTAAATGTAGAAAAATCCACTGAGAAGTGTAAACTCCTTTCTGTGTTAGCACAGTTCAACAGCGTTAGTGAATCATCATTATTTCACAGCTATGCTATTAAGTACACCTTTAAGCTTGCCAAACCTAATGCCAGATGGGCGGAATTTGGCGAGCCTTGTCTTTAAAGCCTGTCTTTTGTCTCCACAAAAACTAGTTCTTGCAAATTGTATGTCAGTCAACTATGCAATGTGGCTTGTAGTATACAATGTATTGATGAACAGTGCAGTTTTTAAACAAAATTTGAGTGCTTCATAATTCGTCTTTTCTTTTTAAGGCAAAGTTTTAAAAATATCTGTAGTGTCCCTGCCAGCTCACTTTTTTTAGGGGCCCACTAATTTGATTTTGATTTTCACCACTTTAAAGTGAGATTTAAAAAACCATAAAATGGCAAATAATACATCTTAGTCTGTGTCGGTTATAGGGTCAAAAACAGATTGTTGAGTTACACGCTTACATTTATTCTTGTAAAAGTGGAGGTTTGTAAAACTGAACAAACTATACTAAATCAATGGTTGTTAAAAAAAAATTAAATGAATGGCGACCATCTTTAAAATAAAAAATGAAATTAAAAATTCTTCTCCAGCTTCCTTTTTTTTCCGAAACCAAGATTCTAAAAACGCTTTCTTTTTCACTCTGGGCAATGGCACTAAAAAATAAATAAAAATAATCAACAATATAACGTATCAGTCTTTGTAAAATTTGCATATTCAATGAGGGAACCCACACTTGTTAGAGTTATACTCAAACACCTAGAAGTTCATAGACCATGAAAGAAGTAAATACTTCCCATAAATGTCTATTGTTTTCTGAAATAGTAATTGATTACAATAGTACAACACTTAATGCACTACCAGCAAAAGTCAAACGCCCATGTCATTCAGTTCATAAAAAGTAAAAGACAGACCACAATGAGAAGAAAAACAAAAAGGCCATCGGCAACCAAACGAACATAAGCAGCTCCGCTACAAGTGATTTGCACCCATAAAAACAAAATAAGGTTGTTGTAAATGTTGATAGCTGTTCAAAATATGGTGTAGAAAAAGAAGACAAAAACACAGCTTACTGATTACTTCAAAGTAGAATCGTCATTCGTTAGTTATTTGAAATTCAGAAAGAAATTAAATATCAATAAACATTTAATTCTATGTTAACCAAAGAATTTAAGTATTTTGAAGTGTTCAAATATTCTACTTCTAAATATAAAAAGTAGAATTATGCTTCTTTTAATGAAAAGAAAATGTCTCATGTTTTTATTACATATATTTGTATTCTGAAAGCTCACTTGGTTTAAAGACACTGGACACTATTGGTAATTGTCAAAGACTGGTCTTCTCACTTGGTGTATCTCAACATATGCATATAATAACAAACCTGTGAAAATTTTAGCTCAATTGGTCGTCGAAGTTGCTAGATAATAATGAAAGAAAAAACACCCTTGTCACACGAAGTTGTGTGCTTTCAGATGCTTGAATTTGAGACCTCAAAATAATGCTAAATCTGAGGTCTCAAAATAAAATTCGTGCAAAATGACTTCTTTCACGAAAGGGAGCTGTTTCTCACAATGTTTTATACTATCAACAGCTCCCCGTTACTCATTACCAAGTAAGGTTTTATGCTAATAATTATTTTGAGTAATTACCAATAGTGTCCACTGCCTTTATAGGGATATCCTTGTTTTCCTTTATTTAACCTGAGTTAAAATGAGGTTCTGTGAATGTTTTTCACCAGATGTTTATGTTTGATTTAAGCTGTACAGTACAATCTGGAATTGTTTTTTAAATGGATTTTTCATGATTTTATATTTTTATTTATTTATATACAAAATAATCACAATAATAATAACCATTTAAATAAATGCTCTGTATATGCCATTGGCTCCCAAACCAATGTATAAACCGGATATGATAGCTTGTGCATGGAAAAAAAGAATGTAATTATGTTTTCTTAAAAAGCATGATATGTTTTTTTTTTTTAAACATCCATGAAAATAGATGTCTGAAATGTTTTGGTTAAAATTTAATGAGGTCCAGTTTTTCTTTTAAATTGACTGGCTAGAGACTTTAAAAACACTACTATGCACTTAGAGAAAATACAAACTTAAACATGGGACAATTTTTTTATACAAAATTTAATACCATATCTTTATAACCACTAATGATTTATTTTTTCAAAAGTACCAATTTTTCAAAAGTACCAATTGTCTCCCATCCCCTTTAAGGAATAAAAGGTGTTTTGGGGTGTTTTTTTTGTGTTTCATGGTATCATCTTTCATTTTTGCTACAATAGGTTAAAATTTATACTTGACAATCATTTAGCATAGTATATTTATAGGTGGTAAGCACATCTGTCCCCACACATATTATTAATTAAATGCCTACAGACAATACTTTGTATAGTATCTGCAGGAATTTCATTCCACTTTTAGAACTGCCTTTGGTCAGATATTCAAAATTATGAAAATGTCCCCATGATTTGTAACAAGTTGCTTATGCTTTGCATTTTATTACTGGTGAATACACAATGAAATAATTAGCATACAATTTGCATACAACTGTGCTGTATGTGCAGAGATAACTCCTGTGTTACTCACGAGGTGGATAATTTCAAGTATAATTTCTTTAAATTGGGAATATGTTTTGAGGAGAAGAAAAAGCGACTCGTAGAGATATGTTTGAATTTTGTTTCCATCCTTTTTTTTTTTTTTTTTTTTTTTGGTCTGATGCTGTTGTAGAACCTCATGGTGGAAACAGAAGGTGGCTTCGCTGGTCAGAGAATCTGGATGCGTGCCAAGTAGGGACAGTGCATTTTCCTTGGAGGGGTGTTTCCATCCCAATCAGCGTTTTATTTTGTGCAGTGTGTGTGCATGTGTATTCCATTTTTTAGTACTTCTTCTCACAAATGGTTAAGTTAATTCTCTGACTGTGACTTAGGCGAGGGAAGTTCACAAGACTTTACAAAAAAAATGAGGTCAACTGATGTCACCAGCATAATCGGACGAGGAAAGAAAACGCACTTCCAACGCTGATGAAATTGTGGGGGATTTTGTTTTCACATTTTATTTTGCTTTTACTGAAAATATTTTGGTATAGCCCTGACTCCTGGGGCCCACCTTTGGAAAATGTCATGCCGCTGTCACGTGACTCAGGGTGATTTTGATAATTCACTGGTTGAGGCATAACGTCTAGGCATAGCTTCTTCAATGGTACTTTTTGCCTCCTTTATGAGTGAAAACTCCGGAAACAAAAGAGAGCTTTGAATTCATCCGTCAACCAATTCAAAGAAAATAAAATCCGGATGTTACTTGTGTTGTTTTAGTTCAAAAAGTAGGAATTTTAAAGGAAACTACTGCAACATTTTATGATAATTATGTGTGGAATAAAAAAAATCAGTCTACTGGTATGTTTATTTTTAGAAAGTAATCACCAATTCATTATGAAAAGGTTTCAGATAATTCTTACTTTCAAAATGGATGTATTATAAAACTGTAAGTAATTTATTTAGGATTTTAAAGTGTAAACTGTTTGCATTAGTCACATTTGTCGTTAAAAAAATGCTAGAAAAAAGATTGAAACATTTTCACCAAAGGCCAACAGAATATTATTGTTTTTATTAAAATTTCTGGTTTGTTATGGATACTCCACTGAAATGAAGGGTTTTTTGTGTAGTAGGCCATCCTCCATGGGTAGTACAAGTGAAGAACACGTTGGTGAATAAAATTGCAATGTAGATCTATACATAAGCAAGGTACATTGTATCTACAATACGCACTGTACATTACAATACAGTACACAGTAGGCCTACATTTTGTGTAGTACATAATGTGTCAAACAGCATGTCCAGTAAGCACATGTACAGTGCAGTTATACCAACGAAGAACGATGTGTTTAGTGCATACTTTGTGGGTATTGTTGTTTGTGTCTTTGTGTTAATACTGCATTATAACAATTTAAGGTATGCATTCACCCCAGGGGTGGTTAGGCTGCGAATCTATACCCTGACAAAACTGACAATCCCAAAACAGTTCCAAAACTTATCATTCAAAAACTTTGAAAATTGATTCTTTCAACTTGGCCACATGCTGATTATTGTCAGTTCTTTCACTTTTCTAGTTACAATTCTTACATAATCCAAAGAACAACTAAATTTCCATAAACCAGCTAAGCAAAAAACAATTCCGCTTACCAGAAAAAAACAGTTATCAGCTAAACTATGGTGGTGTTAAAACTCTTTAGGACTCGTCCCTGGAAATTTTCACCTTAAAGCAGATATTTATAACATTAGCATTTTCTGCCTTTGCAACTCAATGAATTTTAGCCCAGGGATGGCTATTGGAAGAACTGTTTTTAAGTTGGGGGTAAAGAAGTCTTTGTTTAACCATGCAGGAATCTTCTTATTCCTCTGTGACAGACCAGCAACCTTTTTCTGGCTCATCATTGATTTTGGAGCAGTGTTCATTTCACACTGTGTCAAAGAGCCTGAGCGTAAGCTGGCGTTTGGAAAATGCCCCAATCTGCTATGAAATAATATTAGAGGGACCAGCAACATCCCTGTGACATTTCATGTTTTTCATGAAACATTTTGAAAAACCTTTTGTAATTTTTGTGACACTCTCCTAGCGTGGATCTGATACTTTGGTGTGTCAATATTTGACCATGGAGAAAAGAAATAATACCTCCATGAGTTGACCAGTTAGATGCACTTTTGTTAGCGCAAAACCACAAAAGCCTCTCCGGGTAGGGCCTAAATTAATAGGTTTGGTGTTCAGTTGCGCTAAAATTGGGGCAAGTTTATGAACACATTTCATTATTACATAGAAGAAATACCAACTGGGTTTTCAGAGTAGGAGGGGGCTGGTTTGTAGGGGGAATGTTAGCAGCACAAAAGCCTCTTCATGTAGACCAACGTTTGGTGTTTAGTTGTGGGACAAGTTCATGAATACATTTCATTAATGCATCAGGAGAAAACCAACTGGGTGTCAGGGGGTGGGGGAGGGTGGATGTTAGGGTTGCTCTGTCCATCATGTTCATTTCATCATCCCACACTCACGCCTCGCTGCCATGGATATCAAACATTTCACTATACTCTTCCACAATACCGGGTTGATGTTGAAATAGAATCTAGAACAGACTCTAGGCAAGTAAAATATATTCAGCCATCGTCGGCAGATGACCCCTACAGGGGGACTGTCTGAGAGAATGTTCAGCTAAGCCAACGGTGCTTTTTAAGGCAACATGATACCAAAAATACATACTTTTCACTATTTCTTCACAAAAAGTATATGTCTACTTCTTACAATACCTGAAACTATATTAACTAAATATTCCTCTGATGGAGGATATATAGCTTCCCAGGTTTTGGATGTGTGAGATCAAAACTGTTCTACTCATTTCTCAAAAACTATGCATTTCAAGCAGTCATATGTTTTATGGAATGGCCATCTTTTTACATGTGGTTAGATGTGAAATATGTGAAAATCTAACCAATGTTGTGTGCACCCTGTAAGTGTATGTCAAAACAGAACAGTGGAAAATAATACTCCTAAAAACACAGTAAAATTGTACCCAAATGTTGTACCCAATTTAACAAATAATATTCTTTAAATATCTGAAAGTGTGCAATATAAAAAGATGCACAATTGTAAAATAACACTCAGCCTCCCACTGCCTGTGCTAAAGTAATTGTTATATTAAAAGCTACTTGTTTAAAAAACTAAGCAATAAATATAAAGAGATAAATGTAAGATTAAAAAAAAATTAATTAAGCAACAAATATATAAATGTAAGATTAAACATGGTTAAAAACCAATAAATTATAAATTAGCATCCCAATACACATGTGGATATTACAACACGTAATGCTGGATTTGAAGAAAAAGTAAATAAATAAATAAGTAAACAAACAAATGCACACAGTCTCACATCCCTGAATTCCCAGCTTAACATAAAATATTCACCCCTATTCCCAGTGAATGGAACCAGCCCAAAAGAACCCTACATGCCTCCAGTTGACCTTGGGGTCCTTTAGCCTGGAACAAAGCATTTCAAGCATGGGTCGGGGCGCCTCTGGCATCCAGACTGGGGTGAAGAGATGACCCTAACAAGAAAAAAACACCTTTGATATGTAGAGACAGTAACTCCAAAATAGGATGTTTATGTAGACAACAAAGATTGACCCTTTCGATCCAGTATACATGTTTTGCCAACCATTTCTAGCACTGTGTATGCCACACATTATGTTGTGTATGTATGGAAGGTGCCCGTAGAAATGAGTGGATTTCCCTGCTAGGGGAAAGGGATCAATGCACACAGCTCCATAGAAACGCATCTAATATAATATACGTATAGTCTGTGTACAGTTTGTATACATCAAGCTCGTATATACTGTACGTACATGTACGATGAAAAGTGTGCAACAGTACTGACTTCTTGCACAGTGGACATGGTTCATGATGGAACCAGCTAATAATGCATACATTAGGTGCATTCAGTCACTGACTACTTTGCCACCACAAAATAACATGACTAATATATGCAGTACTAATAGTACTGACTTAAATTGAAGATTAATGGGTGCTTGTGAAAGTGAATCCTAGGTCAGAAACTGGGTGAAGTACTGTGCCTGTTAGAAATACAAAATACTGTTAGAGAATTGCTATCGTTGATGTCAATTGTCATAGGCCCTACGTACTATTGATAACAATTCTCTACACAACCGGGGGTCAGACTACTGCACCAATCCAGTCTCAGTTTGAATGTACAGTATTGATTCCAATAGACTCTCACCTCAATATGTCATGGCAGCCACTTGTTTTTTCTTCCATTCAAACCAATAAACGAACTGTGGCCAGTAACCTTTTTATAAAATGTGAATTAAACAACCCTCATTGTGTGAAGACTGGGAGCCAGACAAAGATGGCTGCGTTGTGTCAAAGGTCAACAGGGAAACAAGATATGGCTGTACAATGTATAAATACATTGCTTCTTGAGCAGACCATGCAATCCTGATTTGCAATCAATTATCAATCTTTACGCAAGTCTTCTTCCCTGAAGATACAAGCTTGTTTATGTGTAAATGCTGCGATAGTCACCTGACTATTTGCTCAACTGCAAAGAGGCTATCAGAATTCTACTGCACATGTAATGAAGCAAATAAAAACCCCATACACAGCCAATGAACGAATCCTACATAATGCATCACGCTACTCATTTTGTTCTCTCTGCGAGCATTATGTGTGGGAAAGGTTTGCCCTTAACTTTCATCCAAAACCGGCCTGCAGGACCCCCAAAAATGCATTAAATTTTTGGTCCCACCGTATCACAACAATTGTCCATATGTTGTTTAACTGTGTTTAAAAATTATTATTTTCAGGGTAGTGGAGGATGGTTGTTGTATTCTGAATACACAACAATTCATTGCGTTCATTCTGCCCAGTTTATGTGGTTTTGCAAGTCCGCCTAATAGAAATATCTTCACAGTTATTACAAAATATTTTAGGAAGGAAACCTAATTGGTTTAAAGTACAGCAGCTCTCAAAACTTAAAGCATTAATTTGGAGCATTATTTCGCTGTTACAAAAATTTATCAGTTTTTAATCCCCAGTTTGAGTCTGAGAAGACTTTGTGACAGTATTGGTTCTCAAATTTTGTATTCCAATTGATTATTTTTTCTACAGGGACATAATTGCTCTAGATTTTCAGTGATATCTATATATAAAAAAAAAAACATAAAAAACATGACAACCTTTTGAAATGAAATGTTTCCAGGTTAGTTTCAATGCATAAATTTGTATAGGATTAAAACACTCAAATGGTTCCAAAAGCCAAAGGTATACTTTACCTTTAAACCAAGGAGGAAAACTTTTGAGGAATAAGAAAGCTTACACACCAAACATGGGTCCCTAAATAAAGCACATGAATCAACCTTAAAAAAATGTGATCACAGGGAGCAATGTAAAGAGAAAAAAACATCAAACACTTCACCAATGATGTACACAGTAGCCAAGCACCCATGAAAATAACACACCCATCCATTTCAACATCTCCGCCAGAGGATCAAATTATCCACCACGTCTGTGCGAACGCCTGGGCAGTCACTAGAGGGCATAAACACTCCCCTCACAAGAGATGAATGAGAAATGCCGCAGCCTGGTCAGGTGTTACTGCCCCTGGTATCAACCAAAGCTTAAGATGCTAATTGCAATGTGCTAGACATTTGTACATAGTGCTAGGCCTGGGACTTAATTTTTGAGAGGGTAAGGGATTTTCATTTTACAAAAGGGCACTTCCAGTGTAAACTTAAGAGTCTATGGGAAACTTTTGAAGGGGCACCAAGGCCAAGACCGAGGCAACGGAGGCCACGGACTATAGTGCACAGTGGCTGTTAGGGTGGGGGTTGGTAAGGGAGGTTTTAGGGGAGAAAAACTTGCTGCTGGGTAAAGGGTAGTTCTACCCATGTTTGCAGAAAAATATGTAATAATCAAGTTTTAGCCCAAAGTGATGGTCAGAATAGCGTAGTGGTATGTTTCCTCGCCTTCCATCTTGGGGGCCCTGGTTCGAATCACACCAGGGGCACTACGTGGATTGGGATGTTAGTCCCGAAACGATCACATGGGTTTTCCAAGAAATAATTCTGTGGCGTTTTCCTCCCACATCTAACACTGAAACTGCTTTCCATATATTCTTGGCTAATATACAGTGTTTAAGTTCGCTTTTCTGAGATTCCTCGCTTCACAACCAGAACAAACGGAATGAACTGAAATGAAATAAAATCTTCAACCTTTGCATGATTTTTCAAGAGGCCCAAGGGACAAATCCAAAAGTGCCTTTGGCAGAATTCGAACCCATGACATCTACAGATCTACATCATTCATAAGATGTTTCAGCCACTAGAAAACCACAATGTTCTTATTTGAGCAGACATCAAGCAGGGGCAATGAACTGAGCAAACAGGAAGTGGCCAAGATGCAAATTCAATGAGATTTCCATTCACTTGTTGGATAAATTTGTATTTGTTTCTAACTTGTCTGTTTCGTTCAGGGTTGAATAGATTGTCAATGACATTGGAGAAAATGGTCGCTACGTGGCGGGGTGAACAAAAGTAGGTGGATAGTCACTTTGGCCAAAGCTTCTTAAAGTAATCTATTCATATCAGTTTGAATGACTGACTGAATATAAGAACACAGTCATTAGTACCTCAAATGAACCAGACATTTTAGATCAAAGATCTCCAACATCAGTATTTTTCAAGTGCTTTTCCTGGCTTTAACAAACAGCTTTTACTTTGTAGTTTAATTAGGAATGAACTTTAATGATCTTGGCCAGCTGGGTTGCTTGTGTTCTTCTGTGTTTGTAAATATATTACATAAAGAAAATTGAACAAAAGTTTCATTTGGTAATTTCAGCATTATGTATTTCCTTGCCCAATGGTTCTGGTTTTCCCCACGTGGAGTTTTCCTCCACAACTAAACACAACATTAACATTTTCTGTCATATCTTTGACCCACCAACCTTTCATTTAGAGGGGGAATTTTTTATTATTTTTTGTTCTGAATGGCCCAAGCCCACAAGGATCATAGCCTCACAATGTGCTGGGAGAACTGTGCACTAATTGCTGGTGTGTAACGCACCCACACAGCACAGGACAGAGAGCATGCAGAGGATATCCCCCATACGACTCTGACTTCAGGATTGCACAATTCATACATCAAGTACTCCTTCAATCATGTGTACCGGAAATGTATTAAAAGAAATCACAGGAAAGGAAGAGCTTCCTTGATGACCACTATCTCAGTTGAGTCGAGTTCACAGATAAGGTTTTTCCATCATGCACAATGAGTGTACCTTCAATAAAACACGCCTGTGAACATGGCGTACATACCAAGAGAATGATATGAACAAACTCAAGAAGAAAAATTGCCACTTAGTATTAAGCGTGGTTCCTACTCAACTTAAAGGCAGCGTTCTACCGCTTTTGATGTCAAAAAGTCACAGCAAAGGACTAGCAGTACCTGAACGGCGCTCATCTGTCCTTCTAATGATGCTCTGATCATGGAGGTAGAAATAAATCCATGCTCTGATGCAACATTGCTTCTAAGTCTCCTGTATGATGAAGACTTGACTTGCTTGGTGGCACTTGTCTATTTTACAGAATCACAACATTTCATATCTGAAAACAACTTCTTATACAAATCGATGCAGAGTTGAAAATCCCTGAGAATGCCGGGTGGTTTATAAATGTAAGCTTACATTTTACAGATTTTAAAGCGCCCTTCACTTTTCACTTTTCTAAAGCACAAAAAAACAAAGAAAAGATCAGCTGGTCCACCGAGAAGCTACATGCTTTAACAAACTGAAAGAACAACAAAACAATTATTTATTCACACCAGAGATTCAAGCACCAGGTTTCAATGGGCTTTTCACAGGTTGGTCCTTGAAAATGTTACATTATTTATTCATTACACATTGAATAGCACAAACACCAACAAATGAATAAGAGATGACGAAGGTATGCTAAGCTTCAGATGTGGGAAGAAGACCCTAAAAGAGGTTAATCCACGCAAGCCAACTTGGATTGGTAAACATGCCGAATATAAGACACCCCCTCCCGCCTTATTATTTCTGTATTGTGTTTTGGGAAACTCATGAACTCTGAAGGGGATTTTTGAAGGGGGGGGGGGTACTTCCATACAAGAAAGAAAGTGTGTGTTATTGTAACTTTTGTGTTGACTCCCTCTGTGCCATAGATCAGCGTGGTATACATACATACACGTATAGAAGCAGGGAAAGAAACCACTGAGCAAACGTGATAACTACAGTTTCATGCAAAATTGTTTGTACATATTATGGCTGACAGGCACGATATAATTTCCCAACAATAATAAATTTTTAATTTTTAATCAACAGGCTACCACTTGTCATTGGTGGGGGGTTTTTTCGTTCAAAACCTCAGATGAGAGCTTACAACTATCTCAAACCTATAATAATAAAAGCGTAAACTTTGGGGTCAAATCGGCCACAAAATGATCAGACCAAACATCTTCAAGTATTGGAAATCAATGAGGTCTTGCAAAACCAGACTGAACACCCCGAAACATTTCCACCCTAGTACGTTCATGAAGGACAAGGGACAGCGAGCTGGGGCCATCCCTGACATCAGAGATGCATCCTGCACGGGGCGATCCCTGACATCAGAGATGCATCCTTCATGGTACCCCAACAACTAGTATTGCTCTCACTCACAGGATAAGTAAGTGAGTGAGTGATCAAAGACCAATAGTGTACCCTTATACACAAAGTTGTGGTGAGTAACTAATCTCTGTTCACCAATGCCCTATGAACCCCTGGCCCACTTCAAACAAACGCGAAGAGTACACATTGATTAGTGACTCAAACGGCAGTGTGACGGTGACCGAGAACTTTGTGACTTCGACATTTCACCGCAAGATGGAAGGCAGTGTTTGGCCGATGCCAAGGTCAGAGGAAATCTCAAGACAGAATCAGGAAACATTTGTTTCCTATAAGGCTCCCATGTTGGGTAAGAGTCTGTAAATCACAGGGCTTCTTTACTACTGTTGGGTCTTAAAGGAATTGGATTAATCCTGTTCCTATTCATCGTAGCAGTATGCTTAGAGAGAGTCTCCCCCCCCCCCCCTCCTCCCAGTCTAAATATTCTCGTCTGTTTAAATGTGATCAACATTAATTTGAGGTGAAATCTGTTTGTGCTCACAAACTTGACTCGATCCGCATGCCTTTTATCCTTTTATGCATCAAAATTCACATCCGAAAAAGATATTTGGAAGCGATTAGGCAGAAGGAATTATGTATACCACTGAATTCTATCCAACAAATATTTTACAGAGAATTTTTGTCACAGGGCTTACATCCCTTCTTTAAATTATCACTGAATGAGTCAGTTTGCTCCCAAAACCACAGGGGTATAAGGTACACTACACACACACACAGCTACACTTGCTCTTAAACACCCACTATTCCCCAAATAGGAAACCCACACAGACCACCGCCTGATAAATGACATCCATATTATTCAACATTGGGTTGAGATTATACAAACTTGTAGATAGTGGGATTCTGTCAATGATGTTATATTAAAAACCGCAGGCAGCCACAGGTTCCAAGAGGAAGGGCAGGTAACTGGAAGAACCCTTGTGTACTCTATGGTCTAAGCACTGTTCAATGCCCAGGCCTCTAAGTAACCCACAGCACCCACAACAATTGCCATGGTGCCCTGTGCAAGGTGCCTGTACAAGTTTATACTTCCCCCGTAGAGGTGCCCCTTGCCAGAGGGAAATTGCTGCACCCCTTCAAGAGCGACTTTTAAGGCCTGGTTGCCATTGAGGCATAGCACAAGTTGTCTGGCACACATGTTATTAGCTACCCAGGTAATCAATTCATAGTTACAGGACAAATTGTCCCTTGATGTTCAACCTAAAATATTACGGTATTACAATTATCAATGGAAGTCTCATCCTGCATATATTTCGGTACAAAGCCAAAGTTACACTTGGGGAGAAAAGGGGTTTACAAGTTCTGTGTAACACACTAGCAATAACGCAGAGACTGCACCAAGTATGCACAGGTTGCTAGATAAATCTGACAATACCGGTTACACTTTATGCAGCCCCCAACAATAGCCGTGTCAAAGTCTGCAAGGGCTTGCTGTAGGTCAAATGTTCAAATGACACGCCTGAGCAGGTCATCCTACGCACCTCTTTCACCAGCCAGACAATAAGAATGCCCAGAATTTGTTGGTATTGTTCCGGTTTTATATTTATCGGCTGTGAAGTGCTGTGCTTGGCAACATTACAACAATGAGATACTATGTGTTATGGCTATAAGCTTTCAGATATAATTCAGTGTGTGATGTACGTATGCAGACATAAACTACGAGGTGTGTAAACTTTATAATTATGAACGTTGCGCATACATGTACCATTGTGTCTGTACCGCCACACAAGTGCGATGAAAAGGGCCTCAAACCTAGAGAAGTTTTGGCACAATAAAGTCCACCCACAATAGTTAGCCTGATACATAACAGTGCCTGCATGCCCCTTGGTCATTGCCTTGGTGCCCCTTAAAATGATTAGGCATGGGAGACTAGTGCAAATAAAGCAAGTGGCTTGAGAAAAGAGCATGGCACTTGTGCCCTTAAGCATGGCACTTGTGCCCTTAAGCATGGCACTTGTGCCCTTAAGCATGGCACTTGTGCCCTTAAGCATGGCACTTGTGCCCTTAAGCATGGCACTTGTGCCCTTAAGCATGGCACTTGTGCCCTTAAGCATGGCACTTGTGCCCTTGTGTAATGCACTTTACCATAACTGCATTGAGAAGGTAGTGCATTCTGCTCTACCAGCCCGGCTCCTAGTGGATGATACCCATGCCTACATCCTTATGTACTGTGAAGGGAATAACCCTGTTTCAGCCCTAGGAGTAGGTGGCAAGGTTGGGTTGACAGCCCAAATCAGTGAAGTGTATAGCCCTCACCTTGAAGTGGCCATCTGTGGCTTTGTGATGCTAGGTAATCTCAAAAAAAGGGAAAAAAAGACCAGATATATCAGTACATTGTTGCATTACTGCAACACAGACATGCAACTCAGTTCATTGAAAACACACTGGATTCATCAGGTTTTCGTCCAGTAAAAGTCGTTTCTCAAGCCACTAAATTTGCAGTGAATGTTCGCAGTAGTTGTGAATGACCTTAGAATAGTGCACATTGCAACCAATGGAACTTCAACGAGCCAGGAATGATAGATTGAACATGTGTTTATATGAATATATATATACACTGAATGCTTTACTGAGTAGCATGTGATGTTTTCTGAGTATCAGCTGATACTTTTTGTATAGCATTTTGCTGTCCTATACAAGGGATGATGTTGTTCACTGACAAGGTTGAATCTAAGTGATATATATTAGGCATCCTTGTTGGTGCAGTGATATCAAACAAACAGACAAACATATGAATTTTTAAAAGGGGGATAAATGAGGGGAGAGTTTGCAGGCAACTGCACACTCAGTCACATCATAGAGCAAGGATACTCAGTATCAAACTTTACAGTGAAAGACCAACAACATAAGCCTTGTCCCCTTGCATAAACCCCTTCCTTGGTTATTTTATGTATACACGTATGTTGGGATCTGGGCCCAATTTCATGGCTCTGGTTACCGCCGAATTCTGTGCTTACGATCGCGATTCCCCCCTTACGTGCAAGCGCCGAATTTCTTCACTAGCCTCGTAAGCGTAGAATGCCTAGTAACGTGAAGTACGCACGCGCAGAAGCCCAAATTAGCCGCTAACCCGTGAAATACGCTTGCCGTAAGCACAGAATTCCCTGCTTCGGTAAGCAGAGCCATGAAATTGGGCCACTGTCTTTGACAATTATTAGAAGTCTACTCTCCCTCTACAATACAGTAGTACTACATGCCCTTTATGGCAGGAGACAGTGTACAATTCACAGTTGTAGAAAGCTTTGACGAGTGGCGTCTGTGGGGGTTATGTTTAATCTGGCCACAAAATTCTGGTATGATGCCGTCTCTCTACATTGGGTCATAGTTAAACCTCACACAACGATATAGGGATTAGTCCAAAGACTACTGTTATGAGACATGGGGGAAAATTGGTGAGTTTTGCTAACAGGTTGGATTGCAGTCGTATGGTTCTGATTGTGTATTGCCTAAGGGTTACTCCTGAAATCCCCAACGAACCGAAATTGGTTTATTTTTTACAACTTTTTGCAATGGTTGTGTCTATTTCTTTCTGTAATGATTGGTTTTGTGCAACGATTACAGAGCTGTCAACATTAACATCTTGCAATCAGGGAGATTTGGAACAACAATCAGGGGGATATTTAGAACAGGGAAAGGTTTCTATTAAAGGATTTGGTTACTTTTTCAAAATTAAACTTACAGGGTTTGAAGATAATGATAGTGGAAAGCTACCCGTCAAATATTACCTACTGAGGTGCTGTAGTTTTTGAGAAATAAGTAAAACAATGTCATGAAAATACATTTGTAAATGCTTAAAATTAAATTTTGGTCTCATGAGACCAACACTATTTTCATGACATTGTTTTACTCATTTCCCAAAAACTACAGCACAGATAGCACGTAATATTTTCAGGGAAGCTGTCTACTATCATTATCTTCAAACTGTGTAAGTTTAGTGTAAATCTGTGGACATTCTGTGCTTTTTGTCCTACAAAAAGTACATACACCCTTTAAGTTAGTGTCTATAGATACTCTGAGTTCATAAGAACATGGAATTTTATATATATATATTTTTTCAGAGAACTTCAAGCAGAATCGTGGAGTGTTGGCAGCTCTTCATTACTAAACCAAAGATCAGGAACTTCTACATTTCAAAGGTTAATGCGACTATATCAAAAGTATTCACAAATGTACCTTATCAATTACAAACAACTTCTGAGTTGCCTGTATGTTATACTTCTCTTGATAATATGAGCTTTCTCGAATATGCTTTTTAAAATTAAAATTACACTTCTGGAAAACAACTGTCAATAGAGCATGTGTTTAATTCAGCCAATAACAAAATGATTGAGAATTTCAAAATTAATTTAATTACCTAAAAGAAAACTTTTTAAAACATGCATTAGACATGCCCTTCATTCACACAGGTCAAAAATGATAACATTCCATTCATTCGGAAGTGCTAAGAATAATCAATTTACCCTAGAAATAATGTCAAAAGAGCAGACTCTGCACAGGGTAAAATCATCATCATGCAGTAAACAGGAAACAAGATGCTCTCATGCAGAGATACATGTGTATAACCTAATACTTTGGAGTGTGAAAACCTGACAAAACCCCCCAATGTTGCTCTAGCAAAGATGATTGTTTTTGTCTTTTGTGCCATTGTCTGTCTTGTCCTGTAGGGCATTCCCAAATCAACCAAAAGCTGACAGGGGATTGCCTCCATTTCACTGACTCTGCCCTATTATAAAACATTAGTGTATTCTGTTTTTATGTAAATCACAATTTTGCATGATACCAGCACATATGTAAAAATGGAAATGAATGTTGTTGAATTGAAAAATTGAAAAAATATGTGATACTGTAAACAAAATGTAGGCCGCATACAACTTTGACCTTGATACTGCCAGTCAGCCTACAGCTACCTGTACAGATGTACAAATAAAATACCTCCGTCTAGTTCTAGACCATCTCGCCTATGGACATTGTCTGCTGTGGATTATGAACTACACTGCAGTTTCATTAACAATCTAAGATGAAAAGAACTCAGAATTCTACCTTACCGCTCATTCAAACAAGATGAGCGCAGGCATTGGCTCGTTTGGTTCAAGAGTAGGATTGTACAAAACAGAAATAAATCCTGACAATAGAGCAGTCTAGAAATAAAACCCCTGAACCAAAGTATTAGCGTGTTTACCTGAAAGATGATTTTCAGATCCTATACTACACATCCAAACCATTGAGAAACCACAGAGAGTTTAGAACATCACATCTTTGTATTTCCCTCTGGTCTTGGAAAATCTGTTCTTGCTCAGTGAGCCTAAACATTTTGTGCAATAAGCCATGTGGTCTTTTGCACAAAAATCGAGCCAAAAAAGGTAATAAAAAACTACGAGATCCTTTTAGAGTAACACTGTATCAAAACAGCAGGCCTGCAAGGAGTCAATGAAGACGATTGCCTCCATGCCCCTTGGTCATTGCCTTGGTGCCCTTGAAATGCTCCGGTAGAGATTTACAATTTCCTCATAGGGTGCCCTTTACCAAAGAGAAAATGCCTTAGTGGCCTTGCCCTTTCCAAAACGAAGCATACAGGCCTGGAACAGAGTGTCAATTTCGTCACACTTTTTTGGAAACACCCCCCCCCCCAAAAAAAAAAAGAAAACCTAACTAGATTGTCAACAAACACACATGATTGGATGGGCAGCTTAGGGGTAATTGACAATGTAATGGTTGGTAGACGGATATCAACAAAAGAAAATGGATACAAAGTACAAAGTACTTTGTTGCTTCTATTAGAATATGCCAAAGTCAGTGGAGAGTTCACTGTAATGATTAACCTTGTGAAAATAAGATGCTCAATTATCAGCCTAAACAACAGGTCGTCGTCATGGATTGATACTTTTACATAAAATTATTTTGTTATTCCTATAGGCAAAGTATACTTTGAGTTTTTGGATTGTTCCATTGTTTTAATCCTATTAATGTGGATAAATAGGCTTCCATAAATCTAACCTGTGAAAATTTAATTTCAAAAGGTGGAAGCGTTTTTGGAGATAACACCGAAAATCCAGAGCATTTAGGCCCAAGCAAGAAGAATAATAATTATGTGGAATTCACAAAATGGATCTTAAACTGACAGTAACATTTCTCTGATTCAAACTTTGGGGAAAAATATGAGTGTTTAAGTCCAAATAACCACTCTCACTACACCAAAAGGGACCAACATTTGAATAAAAGTGCATCAGTTGCCCACCATATTTGGTCTAGTACCTTGGGTCCTCGGGTGTTCTGGAGACATCAATTTGGATGGAGGAAAGACAAGATATATCTGCACTGTGATAAAGGCCCAAGTTTGTCTTTTTTCGGTTAAATCCTCCAAAGTTTACATTTTCGACTTTTGCTCCAGGATGATACCTGCTCAAGCCAGAAATGAATGAACTGTTTGACACTCGATATTTTAACATCCTCATTACATGGAGCTGCAGCAAGGTATCCAATTTCCCAGGTTATTGTAAGACTACAATGTGTACTATGAAATATAAATTGTGGTTGCATTTTGTGCGACACAAATCCCCCCCCCCTTTTTATGTCCAACAGGAGGAGCAGTAAGGTTTTCCTTATTACATGAACACTGGGGTTGCCATAGTAACACTGGCCTCATCTTTGCACTGTTTGTGGACTGCTGTTGCAGTTGATTTGTTATGTAGCTCTGCATTTTAAAGGGGCTCCTTAAAGCAAGTGACTGATGGTGTGTGACTATGTAGGGTAGTATAGATAGAGGAGACGCATTTGTGGAATACAAACAAAGAAATCCTGTCTTCCCGTCCCCTGTTGGCTGGGAGAATTACCTTTAAGAGGTTATATGGATTCTTTTTGACAACCAAAATACAACACCAGTGCCCAATTTAACAAAGCAGCTCAAAGTAGCTAAGCACAACAAAATAAGGTTACCAGCCAAACTACCATGCCACATGTACAATTTGTGACTGGTGTCCTGCTAATCTTTGCTTAGCGGAAACATGTTAAGGACAATACTGTGCTTAAGCAGCTCCATGAAATTGGTCCCAGTTGTTAAAACAAAGTAGCAATCTCTATTCTTTATGTTTCTCTATTGACCGCTACACTTAAAATCTGCCAATAACAATCAGTGATAAACACACATTTGTCTCACTTTTCCCCAACAATTTGCCAGTTTCTAATCTCCAAATAAATATATGAAAACCTCTCTTGTGTATACAGCAAATGCTGAACAACAAGAAGCACTGAAAAATACATTTTGATTTTATTGCGGTTAGTTCTATTGTTTGGTGGTTGTCCATTTTGTCCAGCTGATTTTCAGAAATTGAACTTATAAACGCAAAGCTCCAACAACCTTTCAAAGAAACTGGGAAACTTCCCAAATGAAACACAATCGGTCATTGTAAACAATTTGTTTTTTTAAACAAAATCACAGAAAACCCATTTGCACAGTTGTTCCCAATTAAACAAATATTTAAAACGATTTCGCATTTACTTTTTGCATATTTGCATTTAGTGCATTTTTTTTCTTTTCGGTCCCCCTCTTTTCTCCAAAACGGAATGTCCAGAATATGAATTTATTGTAAAATGTTCAGGAACATCACAGACGACCCTCCCCGCAAAGAGTGGGTATAATCACTGGGTCAAAGCCATCAACGAGAGTTCCTGAAAACCAGAAATTTGCCCCTGTGCAAGATGGTCCATTACCACGAAAAGAATTCCAACATGTCGGATAGTAGAAAGGAGAGAAGTGAACAGATTCCCCCCCCCCAATACTAAGGGGTGAAACAAAAACACCTAGAAAAAGAACTCTTTCTCTGCACTCCTAGAGCTTCGTAGTGTCTTTATGTGGCCAACTGGCCATTTTTGTTAAGTTCTCAGTACACTGAGTAATGGCGGTACCTGGAACGCAATTTATTAAGGTACCAGACTACAGTGTATTGTCATTCAAGCCTCCGTTTCAAGACGTGGGATTTTACTTGGAGAAATAACACCATGGATGAGCAGCCAGCGATGACAAATAATAGCCATTTTGTGGGTCAGCTATCCAGTGGAACATAATTATGTTTGTTCACCGCAAGAACAGTCAAAAGTTCCGGAAGAAGGTGGACAACAACTGGAATAATTTCAGAATCATTTTAATTTTTGCAGAATCATTAAATTCCATAATCCTGAGGTTATCCTGCTGCCAGGTTTCAACAGTTGTAAATATGTTAATAGTTCATGAATACTAATGACGTTGAATAGCAGAGCATCAGAGTGTTATTCTTTATGTGTGGATGTTAAAAGGAAAGCAATGTACAACTGTAAGTATAAATACACTGCGAATATGGAACTTTTAAACTTTTAAGTGGGAAGTGGACATAAGCTATGTCAAAGTGCATCGTACAAATCATGAATCTCAAGTTAACATTTCATACAGAATGCATCTGTTTCACAACATACAGTAAACAAAAAACCTGGCTACTTTTTATATTTTTGTTCAAATAATACATCTTCTTATAGTACAAAGAACAACGAACATGCCTGTTGCTTGAAGTTTCCAAACTCAACTGCCAACATGGTTTTAAACTGTCAGGTAAGCTGTTAATATCCAGATTAAATGATATTTTTTGTTTAATTAGTGCAATTTGTGGTTAAGTCGTGTGCATTCTCCTTGCTTTGTATTCATTCAAAATGGAGTCTGGTTAGTACAGTTTTCGTGCAGTGTTATCTGGCTAGTTACACCTCCAAGCCAAAATAATTTGGTTAAAATTTGTAACCTTTTCGGTGTTCTGCCCACGCGCTCGGCTGGGTTTTTCCGGGTAGGAATTCACTCAGTGTTGTGTGATTATCAAGGAGACGGGAATCTCTATGGGTGATCTCCGAGTCAGTAAGCTCCCACCCACTTCACTATGGATGCAACAGCGAGAGCCTTGGGATTACATGAATATTCATGGAGTTGGGCAGAACACTGAAACCGATTGGTTGTTAGGATTGATGAATATTCAAACGTACCTCAGCGGGTGCATCGGGTATCATACCAGACTTAAGCTTTGAACCAGGGTGTTTCTGGAATGGAACATGTGGAATGAGAAATGAGGTGTATGCGGGGAAGACAACCTACTACATGGCCTAATTAGCATATACAGTTTCCAAAACGGCTAGTTCATGCAAATGACGCCAACATGTCTAGTATACAGTCTGTAATCAACAAACACGACCAACACTCTCAACAAAACTTCTTTTTTTTTGACTCGACGAACAAGGTCGAAAGCAACAAACTCAAATTATCTGAATAAGTTTGGAATCATTCCATTAAAACAATAAAACAATGATATTCACGTTAATTTCTTCCACACAAGGTACTGGTATGTCGTCAAGTGAAAACACATACCTTACAATAAAAAAATATAAAAAAGGTTTAACTTCAAGTTTGTTTAACGCATATGAACTTGGTACAGTACGACCCTTCTTTAAATTGATTGGCTGTGGCTATGGCCAGATCTCTGACAAGTCCAATACTGTTGCTGCAGCCATCGGCTACAAATAGAGCTGAAGCCAAAGTCACATGAGTGGGACACGACCTTTTACTGCAAATCACTCCTTTCAGAGCAAAATCCAATATTGCCTAAAGCACATTGCTCTTGCGGAGTACAATGAGGTGTCAGACTGTTTATCATCTCATATATCTACCATTGTCTACTGATGTCGGTCTAGCATTTCATTTTATAAAGGGCAAGGCCATTTTCATTTTTTTCAAAGGGCACTTCCATTAGAAGGTTTTTAAGTCTATGGGACACTTATGAAGGGGCGCCAAGGCCAGGACCAGGGCAAAGCCACTAAGGTCTCCCTGTAATTCCAGGCTGATGTTGTATCAGTATTCAGCTCCGACTCAAACGATAAGACATTCAAATCAATCATTCTTCAATATCAAGAAATGTCAAAGGAAATTGATTCAAATTTTGCTGATAATCTGTTTTACGATTTCAGGATTTATCCACCAACTCTCCGATGATGACAATCACAGCCATCTTTAGAGATGGCATGTCTAATTGCAAGAAAAAGAAGCTATAGATCACAAGTCTGAAGCAACAATGAAGTTTTACAATATCTCTATCATTACTAGAAAACTGTACACAAAAGTACATTACATATGCTCACTAAGTACTGCCAGTCTAGAATGAAGAAGGGGAATTGCTTAGTAAATGCCGAGATCGAATATGTACCTAGATCCCCCCAACAGCGTTCTGTCTTAACAGTGGTTCACTGGCCAAATGAAAGTTAGAACACGTGAGGACCAGTCAAAATTCTCTCCAAGAGGTCCTGCTGGCTAGTGTTGGTCCTGCTGGCTAGTTCAGTGTTTGAAAAGCGTTCCTTTTTAATATGAAATATGGACTAGGCAAAAAAGCTGGTGGACTACTGAGACAGCAAGCTACATTGTCCTGCTGGATAGTCACTGAACAAGTTAAGGGCAAACTCTACCCACTCCCCCAACCACCATCTCAGGAGCTGGGCGAAGCATCCCCGGTCGCACAGTAAACATACACATTTGTTTATCTTTGTTTACAATGCACATGTACCAAACCAGGGGTCGATTTCACAAAGAGTTAGGACTAGTCCTAGGAGATATACAAATTGTCATGACGAGTAACTAGTCCTAAGTTAGGACGAGTAACTAGTCCTAAGTTAGGACGAGTAACTGGTCCTAACTCGAGATAAGACTAGTCCTAACTCTTTGTGAAATCCACCCCAGTAACTTACAAAAGTTAAAGGAAACTGTAGTGTCAGTCTGTTGTACATTTGCATGTACTCCTTTAACAGTATTTTACGTATGACAAGAAAAACTGTGAATGCAGGATCTCGATTGGCACATGGGGGCAATATGTGTACACTAATTGTACATTAAACTGCAGTACAACTTGTTATGTTCCCTGCAAAAGAAACAAATTAATAGATTGCTTGTAGAGAAAGTCACCACCGTTTAATAAGAGTTTCTGTTAAAAACGCCAACAAGCATTCCACAAGGAATTAGACCATGAGGTAAACTCAAGAGTTGATAAACAATTTTTACAGCAAAAGAACGTCAGTCACACAGATGAAATGCTTTACTTGATTTCACTGTTGAGATATGTTGGATGCACTTCAAAGAATTAGGGCGGAAACAGTTTGCATTCAGTGAGGTGTACTAAATAATGCCAGGAAAAAAAGGTTACTTCGAAGAACAAAAAAAGTTGGACCGTTACCTAACTGCATTAGGCATTTTTGTCCTAGCACACTTCTCAACATGGATTGTTGCACTCAACAGATACACAATCGTTCAAGTGAGAGTACAAGAAAACAACGGTAAGACAATTCCCCAAGACAAGACAACCATGCCTGCAAATCTTGGAGAGAATTCCTCCACTACAATACGACGCTCCACTTTCGCAGGGGCGATGGACTCCTGCAGGGAACACACTTAATTTCACAAGCTTTTCTGCGACTTGAAGCATGCCGACTGTAAGGAGGGGGGGGGTGTAGAGACTTGATGAATTTAAGTAAAGAGTACTCACGTAATCGTGGAAAGCTTTCGCCTCACTTGAATGTTCACACGTCTCTCTCCTCTCGGGCGCCGCACAATACAAATCCCAGAATACACTGCAGAGAAAAAAAACAAGAAAAATTGTCCAGGGTTAACGAACTGAAAAATATGTGTACTTTGTTGAAATAGGCTTGTTCCTTTATTATCCAAACTGTCAGCAGGTCCACTGAAAGCTCTTTACACTT
This sequence comes from Asterias rubens, assembly GCF_902459465.1. Classification (NCBI taxonomy): domain Eukaryota; kingdom Metazoa; phylum Echinodermata; class Asteroidea; order Forcipulatida; family Asteriidae; genus Asterias; species Asterias rubens. The sequence continues at coordinate 15,802,545 of NC_047073.1, forward strand.
ATGGATCAAAAAACATACTTCAATAACTTACTGGTAGGGCTTACAGAAATTGTTTTAAACATTTTATGTGTATAAATTTATAACTTTATATTAATCATTAAATAGGAATCAAGCAAGACAAATAGAAGGACTAAATCAAAATCTAAGACTAATAAACTTGGTTCATACTTCCTGCGAATTCTTTGTACTAACAGAACTTTCTTGTATCACAATAGGAAAGACAGAGAGTACCAATAATTGTTTCAACCAAATTTCGCATCCCATTCGCAGAAAATATATACCGGGCTTAAGAGTTCTTCTTAATCACTATACTGTTCAAAACAGGGTCTAGTGTGCAGCTTAAACAAGTTCTGTATTCATGGTCAGCTTGGCTTTCAGTACATTGCTTCAAACAGTCCTCAGCTAAAGTTTCGAAAAACAGCCTATCATTGGAGGAGCTGTGCATGATGCATGCTTACGTCCACCTCTACTGGGCCCAACCTTTTATGCAGTTTTGAAAGCAGAAATTATTGCTTACCAAAATTCTGCTTAGCAAAAATAGGCAGGGAGCCTGTCAAAAAATGTGCACATAAAACATGGTATTTTGGCTGGCACCAGTAAGCAAAATGGTTAGGTGCTTAGATAATTTTTGTACTGTCGGAGAAATGACAATATCATTCTATTGTACAAAAACTACAGTAGTTTTTCAGTACCTTCTGGAAACCAAGACCAACAATGTAACAGACAAGGTCCCCATATAGGGGGATTCTGAAGACTGGGATGCTCCATATGGAATTTTGTTCACAAAGTCTTTGGGAGGATGCTAACAGGGACAAAGGAAAGAACAAAAGATGTCTCCACAGAGAAAACATAGCATGCTGGTACATGTACTGTTGTGTGTAACACAGTGGTACTATGTATGCATGTAATACACTCAGGAGCTGCACAAATGTATACAATGTATTTACATAATGTATAAAGTATATATAATTTACCTAAAATGTATTACTGTACTTATTTAAACACTACTACTAGCAGAGATATTTACAATGTAACACAATGTAACAAATGGATTTCCTGGAAATACAGGGACAATGTTTGTATACAAACATCAATGTACTAACCACAGATTGGGCACATACTGTACAGTGTAGTGCTGCTCATTGCGCATAGTGCACTTGTGCACCTACTGTGTTGTGTAGTCTCCTTAATACAATGCTGATCATCGGGTTTTAAAGGGCAAATCATCTACATTTCTTAGAGCTGTGCATCTACCCATGCGCTGACTAAACACACATGTAAGGTATAACATAACAAGGGCACCAAGTAAGCAGCATGCAAGGACAACAAAGGTGTTGGCACATGTGGATGTCCGTATGGAAACGTATGTACATGGTGTATCTGAATCAACTTTAAGGAAACAACATAGATAGCGGCCTGACAGTTCGACCCTAGCAGGGTCTTTCTCGAAGGCTAAAACTGTTGAAACATCAGGCTATTAACTATTGTTTTGCATTTATACCATCGGTTCTTTAGGTTGGTAGCAATTTGCAACAGCTATGCTGTAGATTTTAGAAGTTTATTTATCACATGAAATATGAATCCATAATAAATTCTAAAGCTTGAGAAAACTTTAAAATAAGGCACAGTTAATTTTATGAAATTCAGCAACCTTGGCCAAACTTCAAAAATGTCAGTCCAGAATACACCCTTGGTTTTAAAAAGATCCTGAGGAGAACCCCACAGAGTCTTTCTCAAAAGCCACGTATAACTTTTAAAAAGATCACTTATAAAGAACAACCACTTTTCAGAGATGCCAAGTCCAGAGGCCAGCTATGCGTGAGATTTTTCAAAGGTCTGACTTTTTGCAAGTTTCCTTTTACTACCTCCTTCACCCAGAGGAACACTAACCCTCTATAAAATAGTTTCCCCCAACCAAAACACACTATAGGTATGCTAAGCAATTCATCTTAAAATCTCAGTCTTGTAAAGTAACATCCCCCATGAGTATAAACTCCTCATCAATTGAAGAGTACAATCTTTTCACCAGGGCAAGGACATTCTCACCATAAACCAAGCCGAAGATTGTATCCATTGTAACAATGCACCATCCATCTTACTTAAGGGTAGTAGTATAATGATGTGTGATGCACACACTGAAATATCAATTCAGGTAAATATTGATGTTATTTACCAAAAGGTAGCATCCATCATTGTACAATGCCCCTAGCACCTGACATTGATAATTAGAAGGCTAATCAGTTGCCATTAATAGCTTAATAAAAAGTCCAGCAAACCAGTGATAGGCTACAGCTATGAACAACGCTACATCAAATCCATCATGGTGCACTAACATAAAGTACCATAATCTAATTCGCAAAAATTACATGCACGTTTAGCTGCAAAATGAATTGCATGCTGTTCTGGGTAATGACAAAATTTGTAATTATTTTAATTGCACACATATCTTTTTATGGCTAAAAGCTTTCGCAATTTGTATCGCAAAAACATGTGCAAACTTGAGTTTGTTGACCAGTGATAACAATATTGAAAACCTTGCTCGTCCAAATTTTTCTATAAACTATTTGCCGAAATGAAGGATTCTGAAGGATAAGATGGCTGTAGACCCTTGATAACAATTGCTTATCACTGAGTCAAGCATTCCAATCACATCCAAGTCCAAACAACGTTGGTGTGGAGTGACACAAGGGAAGAGAATATTGGAGGATTGAGGTCACCTGTAGGCAAGTGGGCCTTAGGAGTAATGGTTTATAAAATAACAGTATCCCAAAGATGTTTGTGCCCCAAAATGTATGTATTGTACCCCAAAATGTATTATATTTACATGTACCCTCCATGCATGTACTAACTCAAAATGTATTGTACCCCAAGATGTAAAGTGTTGTACCCCAATGTGTATTGTAAACGTATTGTACCCCAAAATGCAAGTATATTTGTACCCCAAAATGTAATGGTTTATTAACATTAAAAAGACTTCTGCCTATCAAAAACATTGCAACAAATGCTTCAAAAGATAACCCATTAGCTCAAAACATTTCAAAGAAAATAAATAGGAGATGCACACACCTACATGCATCGGCAGAAGTTTATTTGAAGGTTAGAATTTTCAACTTTAAAGTAAAGGAAATGCATCTGTATTTTGAAATTTAGTAAGTTAAAAACAATAGTGTTTTTGTTTTTTGAACTTTGCATCAGTGGAAAAGTCCAAAGTTACAAAAAGGCCAAAATTCAGAGTGCCACTCTGAAATTAGTTGGCAGCAGGCAGGGAGTTGGGTCACTAATAATACACAAGGTGGGCGTTGAAACGCAACACAAAGAAAAAACCTCAAGGCGTTTCTTTTTTGTTTTTTTTAATATCTGCACAAAGTGCGTAGAGAAAAAGAGCTGACAGCGATCGGCCCAGCTCCAGTTTTGATAAACAATCCTCGAATGGCTACTCCGTGGTGTTAAGTAGTACGGCGGCACCTTTGTGTAACCCCAAAGCACATGTGTTTTCTTAGAGATGAACAGGATTCCTGACATACTAGCTCTCCTGGGAGAGGAAGAGAGGAGGATGTTTCTCTGAATGCCTTAGATAGTGATGGCTGTAGACTGGCTACTAGTCTCCTGGCATTGAAATGCCTTAGATAGTGATGGGTGTAGACTGGCTACTAGTCTCCTTGCACCAATGCTTTACATTATGAATGGTGCTTCTCTGAATGCCTTAGAAAGTGTTTGGTGTAGACTGGCCACTAGTCCTCCTGGTTTCAATGCTTTACATTATGACGGATACTTCTTAAATAGGGATGATAGGAGACTGGCTACTAGTCTCTTGGCATCAATGATTTGATATATGATGGATGCTTCTCTGAATGTCTTGGATAGGGATCGGTGTAGACTGGCTACTAGTCTCTTGGCATCAATGATTTGATATATGATGGATGCTTCTCTGAATGTCTTGGATAGGGATCGGTGTAGACTGGCTACTAGTCTCCTGGTATCAATGATTTGATATATGATGGATGCTTCTCTGAATGTCTTGGATAGGGATGGGTGTAGACTGGCTACTTGTCTTGTGGCATCAATGCTTTGATATATGATGGATGCTTAGTCTGAATGTCTTGGATAGGGATGGGTGTAGACTGGCTACTTGTCTTGTGGCATCAATGCTTTGATATATGATGGATACTTCTCTGAATGTCTTGGATAGGGATGGGTGTAGACTGGCTACTTGTCTTGTGGCATCAATGCTTTGATATATGATGGATGCTTCTCTGAATGTCTTGGATAGGGATGGGTGTAGACTGGCTACTTGTCTTGTGGCATCAATGCTTTGCCCTAAGATAATGTACACTGGCTACCAATCTCCCAACGTAAATGCCTTTCTGGTTGTTATGGCCAACACTCTCTTCACATGAAATCCAAGTGAACTTAGACTAGTGAGACTAGGACTAATTAATTTGAACTGAATGCCTATATATGTAGATCTTGATGTAGACCTAGATGTAGACCTAGATGTAGACCTACATGTACTGTTTCACAAAACTGTCAAGCATGTAACATTAACGGTTGTCCATCAGAAATAGGTTATCAAGCCAAAAATGCCAACAGTGTATTGGAAGTTTTTGCTCAACAAAGAAATTGTTAAGCACCGTTTGCTGCAGAAAACAATATGAATCCAAACTGCATGTTTCTAAAAGACCTCTTTTATTTCTACCTCCTTGCTCTCAACTTCAAGAAATCGTACTTAAGACTTGCTACCAGTCTCCTCAGATACCTTGATTGTGTCTAGTTTATACTGGTTTAACCTCCTCAATGTTTCTGACAGTGTCAGTAAGCCTACATGTAGGCTGGGTGATGGCTACCACCAGTCTCCCTATAAAATAGACTATGAAGGGCATAGACAAGCCAATAGTCTCCCCACTTAAATCGATAACACAGGTAGACTGGCTGTCAGTCCACTTAAAGTCACAAATATGCAACCTGTGCCAAAACAATGGTCACAGTTGACACTAACCTCTTGTTCTCATTGGTGCAGTCCCTTTAACACCATTGCTAGCCAAACTAACCTTGATGACTTCACACTGATATGAACTCTATATTCATCATGATTGCTTCATTTGCATGGTGGATGTGCACATTTTGGTGAATTTCTAGAGAATGAAGGCTGAAACATTAGGGAGCGTCTCAAAAGTCAGATCATGTGGAATGTGCTGCTTGGCTCACTGAGCAATCCAACTAAAACAGAGCTCCCCAACATGAATCTACTTCTTATTAAAGTACTGTACGTGAAACTTTACACAGGCCTGTGATACTTCACAGGGCAGCAGTCGATTACACAAAGAGTTAGGACTCGTCTTAGTAACTCGTCCTAACTTAGGATTAATCTTAAGGTCTGCATGCTACAGTGCAGGGTTGGGACTCGTCCTAAGTCCTAAGATTAGTCTTAAGTTAGGAAGAGTTTTGTGAAATCGACGGCAGGCCTGATACTTCACGGAGGCAACCAAGGCGATTGCCTCCATGCCCCTAGTGCCTTGGTGCCCTTAAAATGCTCTTAGAAATTTACAATTTCCTCATAGGGTGTCCTTTACCTAGGAGAAAATGCCTTGGTGCCCTTGCCCTTTGACAAATGAAGGATACAGGCCTGACAGGAGCAATGCAGGCAATCGCCTCTGTGCCCCTAGCCCTAGTGCCTCTTCAAAAGTTTCCTATAGACTTTTTCAAGATTAAAATATTTTCCAATGGAAGTGCCCTTTGCAAAATGAAAATGGCCTTGCAAGTACATGTACAAAGGGACAATTCCACGCCTGAAATCCACCCTAACTCTGCATCACATATCTGACAAATCTACCCTAGTATTACAAATAAGTTGTTCATAATCATTCATGAAATGTATAATGAATACGGTTCCTTGAATTGGCAAGTTAACATAAACACTGGATGTCCGAAAAGATTCCTTTAAGTTTCACAGTAGTGCCTCCAGCGAAACCAGTTCTGGGAAACACTGACTTAATGACAATGTTTTATGGCCATGTACTGTATCTTATCCATTAATTGACAAACATTATCTAGCTTCCTGTGTATTTTATTTGCAGTATGTACGAAATGTCAATAAGAATTTAATGGAAATGATGTGAAAGTTATCAAGCAAGAGTTAATCCAAAATAATGATGAGAAGGACAATGCATGCATTATGCAAGGCTCGATACTTTGTTTCAAGGGCAAGAATTTTTTTTTTCTCAGAATAAAGTGCATATAGAGAATTTGTACTGGAACATTTCAAAGGGCATCAAGGCGATGACTAGGAGCATTGACATGGAGGCAATTACCTCTAAAGGCTCCGTGAAATATCAGGCATGTGTTGTTTCACGCATTTAAAAATAATTTGCTCAGTTTTTGTTTGCGTTATCAAGAAAGTAAAGTTCAATTAAAAACAGCAAACAACAAATTGAAAGAAAAAAAATCTGAACATATATGATTTCCATGCTAAAGTGATGGTACGAGTTTATGTAGAATGTATTTATTCAATGAATCTAGTTGCTGAGGGATGTGTGCATGTTGTGAACATATAAATTAATGACTACACAGTTTGCTAAGAAATTTGAACACACAGTCCTTGAACTTCATTCTTGAAGGGACACAGCAATTTGTAACCCTTGCATGTTTGGTAAATGGCATTTCAATGAGAAAAATATGTACTTCTACTGAAACCTCACAATGGATGGGTACACAAATTGAAGTTGTACAGGGTAACATTTCGAAAGCGAGCAGCACCCAAGGGTGTGTTGTGGGTTATTTCAAGGTTGTATCGACGCCGACTACATGTATTTGGTTATGTTTTGCGTGGATCAAAATCGTTGCAAAGATGAAAGCATTATGCCAGAGAGATTCGCGCAGCAAAAAATCATGAACCTTCAGCTGATCTGGACTAAGGTCGGCAATATGTGGTGGGCTTGAATTTTTGGTAAAATTCCACAATGGATGAGAAATTATTTCTCAAGGCTAAAATTTTCATGAGAAAGAGCTTTGTTTTACGAATGTTTTATTTGAGCAATGCCTAAGAGAAGATTGATCTTATTTGTCTTATTTAGTTGATATCTTTTGATACTCAACGGAATTAAGTGTATGGACCTATATGAACATGGGATTTATCAAATTTTCAGGCTATTTAATAAAAAAGTGACTGAATTTTCTGAGGGCCAAACAACTCTTGATATCAGACTTCAGTAGGAAGAAAATCACCTGTGATCATCTCAAACTTGACAGCAGCAAAAACAAACTCCCACGATGATAAGTTTCAGAATTGTGTACAGTTTTTAATACAACTTCATCTCCCACCTGTATAGATACCTCTTTTTTAATCCAATCTTTGTCTGAAAATATGGTGTAGGTTTTTGGTCAATAGGGATGATGAAGGGACAATACTTCTCCCCACCTCCGGAACGCAGGACCAGAGCATGTACAACAGCAGCCCTAAAAGATTAATGACAACGGGGGTCGTTGCCCTTAAAGACTCTCCTATCCCCACTGGATAATTTGCATACTGTCTCGATCTCGAGCTACACAGGTCAGGCGGGATAGTACCGCTGTCGCGGCGCTCCAGCCAGGATTCTACCGTGGCTGTATTTGTAGTGTCGCCCAAGATGTGGAGCAAACAGCAGAATTTATAATCAGATGCTTCCCAAGGTTTTTTACCCTTTGTAGTTTTTTTTCTTCTCCCTCTCTCTCTCCATCTCTCCCCTCTCCCTGCATCTCTGACTACATTTGCAACGAAACAGTCTGTTTGACATTTTGTGTTGTATTGAGTCCCATGGTTACGGCAACATTTCATACTTTGAAGCCCCCCCCCCCCACAAATAAACAGAAACGTTTGAATTTGTGAATCTGTTTAAATTCAAACATGTGTGTTACACAGAGTAAATTTATAGGGCAGACTGAACTAATTTTCAGAGACTTAAAAATCTCAAAATATTTTTTCTTAAATAAAAGACATATTTTACATGATCTTCTACATATTTAAAGTACCGACTAAATGTTATCCTTCACTTACAATTATCTGTAAATTAGGACCTAGTGACAGTTTTTGGATATTCACGCTCTAGTTTTTCCAAATCAAAGTGAGCAAGGAAAAATTTGTCATTAATGTTCATCATTTGAATCTTAATTTAATTGGTATATTTGCATTTAAAATTATTCTTTTCAATTGTGTCTAGGATCAGATTAAAAAGCGGTTCCAAACACCACACTTGCGACTAAATAATCAAAACAGAGTCCTCTGTTACAAAGTTTACTGCAACAACAGCAAAGTAATGTCTGGGATTTCTGTCTTCTTCGTCTTCTACTTTACTTTTTTTCCCAGGGGGGACGGGTGGGGGTTCAGTGATATTTTAGGGCATAGGCAGGAATGAGAGACCGACCCACCATCCTCAACCTTCAAAACTACATCCTTCCAGAAAATTGTCAGCTCGGTCTGAAAAGCTATGTCAGAAAGGTCAATGCAGTTTGTACCTGTGTACATTTTGATCATTTAGTTGCATACTGTACACAAATGCATACAACCACTGCATACAGTGTACATGATGTAGCCATTTTCCTGCTACACTGATTCGTACCTTTACAATTCTGCATTGCAAAACTTTGTGCACTACTGTAGTTTACCTTAAAGAAAGGACTTTCTCTAAGGTATGTGTATACAATGGAGGGGGGGGGGACATCAGATCAATACTTTTGTCAGTCACTTCTTGTTGTACTGTACATTTACATTGTATTTCTTTCCAAATACTATTAAATTTTTGTCTAGGCAGCAGCCATCATTGGTCTTTAAAGACAAATTATACCTTTGGTTTTTGTAACCATTTGATTGTTTTGATGCTTTATACATACATGTAGTATATATACAACAAACATAACTCATAAAAATTTCATTTTAAAAGGTGGTAGATTTTGAGATATTCCTGAAAAACTTGAGTGGTTAAATCTAATAATACATATGTACGTTATTGGAATCGTAAAAAAAAAATTCTCAGACCGCAATTTTGAATCCCCTAATCTAAAACCACATTCCCTTCGAGGGAAATTTTTTTCTCAAAATATTATATATTATGAACAGCTCCAGTGCTTCTTACCAAGTTAGATTTTACAGTCATTAATTTTGGAGTAATTACCAAAGATATACCCTCCCTTGAAGAGAAAGTGACCTAATGTCATTAACATAAACTCAAGTCCGTCCATGTTGTTTGCTTAAATATTTATCCATTACAACACACTGTACAAGCGGGTACGTTTACAGTTGGAGCTGACTCAACTAACCATACCAAACATTACTGTGTGATAGGTCATAACCAGATAGGTAGATCATAGAGGAACCATGATTGTAGTTTAAACCCTAATCAACCAGTGTATGTCTATAGACGATGTGACCTCTGACATCACTCGAAAACCATTAACATGATTTGCGCGCATACCGCCGGGCAAAACCTTTGTGTTCTGGCAGCCAGCTAGGAAGTGTATGCAATCTTACCATGACTACGCGTCTTTTTGCCCGGAGAAACATGACGTATACAGTGTTTTGTCAACAGAGGGCGGTTTGAATGTAAACATAGGTCACATCGTCTATACATGTACATTTTATACACTTGTACATTTGTCTCTCCCTAGCCCATAAGCACTACACATCCTTTTATTTTTCAGTTACCACTTTAATACAAAATCCATTTACCACTTAAATATAAAATCCATTTCTTTGGTGTACACAAAATAATTACACTATTCGGTTTACGTGTAAATCTGTCTGAATACACACAAACCAAACAATGTACTCCAATGGTGTTCACCGTATCCTCAAGATGGCTAATAGTTTCTCTGATGTTAGAAGGGATACCAAGAGTCTGTGTGACCTAAACACTTGATTTTCATAGGAAGAAACATGGACAAGCCTCTAATCTCTACGAGATGCACTTCAAGTTCATTATTTTACAATTACCATTTTCATTTTGTTTAATAAATCTCTTCTTTCTTTTGCATTTAATTCCTGTAAAGGCACATTTGCCAACAGTTCACTGTTGTTCACTAGCACTAGGGGTACGTACAACCATTGCACTACATAACATTACTACTGCCAGTATCATAGAGAAAAGTGGTGCAATGCACACATACGTACAGTAGGCCTATATCTCGTACAATGTAGCCATGGTTAAGTCTGTGACTCTGTACATTGAGTTTTGTACACACAACGTCTGCATGCACTGAACATTATGCATTGAACTTGGCCAACTGTGGCAGGCATCTGCAACAGCAAAGTATACTCAACACCTTCTATATTTTATCATAGATTGCTTTGGTTTATAGACTGCCCTCTGTTGGCAAATTTCAATGGTTTCACCAACTGATTACAACTCTCCATAAAGGCAACTGCTAAAAGAACCAAGATTTACACCAGCTCCAGTTTATCAAAGTATGTTTTAAAAAATGTGGAATTTTTGTTTTGAATCCAATTGTGTTGACTGTTATTATTGAGTGACTTTATATCATGATAAAACAAATTGAACGTTTTCAATGTGATTTTGAATTGTTTCAAATAGGAACTGGATTTTAATTTCCAATTGAACAAATAAGTACAATGTATCTGTTCAAATTTAGCTATGAATTTTACAGTGAGACAGCTTTCAGATTAAACCTAATAATTTTTTCCCTTCCTGCACATTATCCGTGAAGTGATAATAAATTAATAGAAAGAAAATAAACATCCCTTTGTTTGTAATTTCTTCAGCCAATTACCGAATTTGAACTTGCCTCTTGACAGCCCCGGTGGTCTAGCGTTTCAGACACTGCTCAAGAAAGAGGGGGTCAGGGTTGTTAATCCCATCCGAACAACATATTCATTTTCCCTCCAAGATTCAAAAACCTCCGAGTACACAGTGCTTTACCACTGGTATCAAGGTAAACAAAAATGACATCATACCTTGCTTGAAAATGTTCAACACCTCTAATTATGCAAGCAGGAAAAGTACATCGTGTGCTTCACATGTATGCAAAAGAGTAGTGTTACAAACACATGTTGCCAATGCTGTTTATTCCCTTAGCCCGTGGAAAGTAGCAATAATAATTCGGAAGTCACTTTCCCCTCGAGGACTTCAAATCCCAAATCATCAAACGTTTATCAGGAAGTCAAGCTAGCTACCTGTTTTCCCCTCACATTTATTTTCTCTCTATTTCCAGGCCTGGAATTACACGCAGGTCACGGATGACATGACCTCCGTTGCCCCTGGTCTTGGCCTTTGTGCCCATAAAAATATTCCCTTTGACTTTAAGATTTCTCAATGGAAGTGCCCTTTGCAAAATGAAAATGGCCTTGCCCTTTCAACATGTTTGAGCTCAAAGATAAAAATCTAGGCCTGATTTACACTTTTCCAAACTGTACAAATATTCGGTCCCTTCTGGGCCAAATTTCATGGCTCTGCATACTGCAGAATTCTGCAATTACGATCACCATTCTTCGCTTACGAGCAAGCGCTGAATTTCTGCGCTAGCTGAGTAAGGGAAGAATGCGTAGCAACATGGAGTATGCACGCGCACAAGCCGTACTTCCCCTGTAACCCGTGAAATACGCTTGACGTAAGCACAGAATTCCCTGCTTCTGGTAAGCAGAGCCATGAAATTTGGCCCAGAACTGTAGAACTGCCATCTAGATGTTCTTGCTCGCTCATCCCTTGACAGGAGTCGTCTTCAATGATGTGATGACAATTTTCTTGAAGAAAAGTCATCTTCATGGAACAATACAAACTATTTTATGCTGGTCATGAAAAAGTGAATAAAATCATTGACTTACCACCACCATGAATGCAGAAACCCCGGGGGTTCTCCTAACGTTATATTCTTCTCCCACCTAATCTGCGAGGCCAAGAATACGAGAAAGGGGGAAATAAGGTAATCAATGAGTTCGCTGAATCAAAAAATACTCTTAAAACACTCCACAAATGTAAAACTCTGTAATTGTTTCCAGTAAACCAAAACAAATACATTACAGCAGTTTCCAGAATGTACGGTACCCACAGTCAGTGGTAAAACCACAAAAAAACTAAAGACCCCTTGCACTTAATGCGAAATGCTACAAGGATGCTGAGGTCTCACGCTCATTTTACGCACCAAAACTAGCTTACATTAATTGTCCAATAATTTGCCTCCTTTGTCATTAGTAAGGGTGTGACACCAAGGACTATGATAAAGCCGGCGCATTTTTGGTCCATTTCAGGCTAATACTTCACAGAGGCAACGAAGGCGATTGCCCTTGTGCCACCTGGACATTGCCTTGGTGCCCTAGAAATTCTCCAGTTGAATACAATTTCCTCATAGGGTGCCTCTTATCGAGGAGAAAATGCCTTGGTGCCCTTGCCCGTTCAAAAACGAAGCATACAGGCCTGCCATTTCATGTTTTTCCTAGCATTTTCCCAGCTTTTTTTGTTTTCATTTAAAGGTAGGATGTACTTTTGAATATTGTCAAGACCAGTGTCCTCACTTCATGTATCCCAATATTGCATAAAATAACAAATCCAGTCAGTTCCCTTTGTGGTTTGTTACACGAGTTCTTGTTCTTGTTTCAGTGACTGAAATTGAATACCAATGCAGAAAATTATCAAAATTAGTCTAGTTAAACAAGACTGGAACTTGTGGAAGCCATCTTGTTTTGTTTTTAAATTGATTAAGTCAATGTACATGTAACCACAATGCGGTTAAAATTACAAAAATGTCTGGACTCTTTTGGTATGAATAGAATCAGTGTTAGTAAGAACACACACAAGATTGGAACACGACTAAAACTGTAGAATGTGGATGTTATGAACATGACATTTAGACTAACGCCTTTAATTATCCAATCCAGCATAATTAAAAGATTCCCGATGGTCTATTGGTTGTGAACTACATCCTGATTGAAAACCACATTTTTATTCTGATAATCACAGCACAAAGTAAATGCACTGTACGTAATGCAAGGAATTATTTTATCCAGCAATGCTGCAAAGCAAAACATTAAGAATTGTTTTGTGCACACTGAATCCCTAAGTTGAGTAGTAAATCATGATTTTTTTAGTATCAACATTTTGTGTGACATTCTGCTTCTAATATAAGGGCAGTCATTCACTGACTTGACTTAACAACACTCCTAAAAAGTATTCACAAACAAGCTATCTGCAATTCCAAATGTTATCAATATCACTGTAAATTATGATTTGGAGGAGGGGAAATGTAACCATAAAATCGTCCTCCACCCATATTGTCCGATACATAGGTAAATAATACAACCAGCAAGACTAGATAATTAATTTCTAGGTTAGTTCATAGCCAGTCAGTGGCTGCAGGTTTTCATTGTAATGTATAGAGAGGTGGGTGTATGCAGTTCAACAATCCACATGTTGCTAGTGACCAGATGGTAAAATCATTGAGTGGCACCATCCACTTGGCACTGAATGTTTTATACACAAGACTGACCAGCAGACTGTGGTAATATTAAAGAGGCGGTTACAACCACTATCCGATATCCAGCCACGGCCATCTTTGTCACATTCCCTGTGTACTGTAATTGTGAATTCTTGTTTTGAACAAAAGGGGTCCAGACTCTTTTCAAGGTCAATCACAATCATTGAAAATACTTGAAACATTTTAAAGCCTTTAAAGGGTCTGCTGCCATAAACGACCCCTATAAATTTGTCACCATTAAGTCAAATTTAGAATTATCATAATTTTATTATTTCCCAGGAACAGTCGAACGTGCTTTTAAGTGTCCCTTAAAATGAGTGCTGTACCGATGTCGAATCTCAAAACAAAACTTATCAAAACCTTCTATCCTTCCGACATTTTAAATATCTCCAGTTGAAATAAAAAATATGGTTGTGTTAGCACAAAGTTTAGCTCTTTGGTCGAAGGGATGTACCACAGCAAGTCACATTATGCTCTGTAATTATCATCTCAACTCCTACCAGGGCACACAATAATTTAGTATGAATTACTGCAATATAGCTGACAATAACTTTACTTGTCCTTTAAGTTTCCTCCCTAAAAAGGCATGCTTTAAAAGCAAACTATTAAGCAACGTTAGGTACATGTTTTAATCGAGCTACACAAACAGTAAACAGCGTAACCAACTCCTCCACGATTTCTTTTTTTATTCCAAACCTTTGCTTTAACTCCTGTCTACCGTTAATTCACACATGAATAGTTCACTAATGTATGATCACAGAATTTGTCAACAGCATCTTTTTACACAGTAGTTTGTACTTGGACACCTTGTTTTAAAAGTTGACCACTTTGTTCTTAAAATACAAGGCAGTATTTTACCTTTGTGGGGGCACCTTATGATGGAAATGAATATTTTTACATTGTGTACAGGAACATTTAAAGGGTCAGCTGTCAATTTCACCAAACTCCTCCTAACTTAGGATTAATCTTAGGACTTAAGGCCCAGTCCCACTGCAGTGATAACGAGAACGATAACGATAACGTCGCAGAGAGAACGCATTCTATTGGTTGAATGAGCGTGTGCGTATTCTGCGTAGAGCAATTCAACCAATAGAATGCGTTCTCTTTGCATCGTGATCGTTATCGTTTTCGTTATCGCTGCAGTGTGACTCTGCCTTTAGGTCGAGTTCAGTTCCGTATCCGAAAACGTTAGGACACATTGAACCCATCCTAAACTCGAGATTAATCCTAGTGTTTTGTTAAATCGTCGAAAGGCCTGAACTACAAAAGGGCTGAGGAACTAAAATAAATTCCTTTTCAAGTTTATTAAGGGGAAAATTCACAAGAACACTAACTTTAGCTCTGAAAGACATTTAATGGACCAGACATTTGACAACCAAAATCAGACTGTTATGTATGGAAAAGTACACGCGTATATAGCACTGTTGTAACTCTCAGCCAATGATAGCTCTTCACGCGTGCACAATTCATCAAATATGGCGGCCGATGACGACTACATGTATTGCAATCCATCTATAGGCCTAAGCTTAGCAATATACAACCCCACCCCTCCCCCCAAAAAAATTATAATATAATAAATAAATTAATAAATTAAATGGTGAAATTTCAAAATGATACCTAAGCCCCTCAACTTTTCCGTTGTGTGAAAAGGGTTTGGCATAAATAGTTGTGGTCGCTCACTGACTTACTGACCAACTGGCTGGGCAGGCTTAACTGTAAGTGTTACACAACTTCGCTTGAATTTTCATTGTTTTAGTTTCCCTCCAAAACATTTATAACCTTTCAGCCATAGCTGTACGAACAATCCATTGAATAGAATTAAACAAGCCTACAAAGTACAGTAAATACAAGAGTGTTCTCTTGTTTTCCACTGAATTTTGTTCAGTATGCTTACAACACATTTGTTACATGAGATATTCTGGAATCTTGGTGCGACATTGGCTTAATTGTGCACAAAATAGTCTCATTAATAAAAGATTGCAATTGTGTTACTGTTGATGATCAAAATTCACCGTTCATCAATTGTTGTTTTATTCTTAACACTAACAGTTGTGTCAAGAACACCAAATAGGCCTATTTTTGTGTTTGTCATGACATTGTACATGGGACAAAGTTGTTTTGTGGTGAGTTTGTTAGGCCTATATATGCATATTGTTATAAATTTGTTAATGCCTGTTACAGTTAGCATTTTGAAAAGCCAACTCAAAGAAACTTTTGAATGTTATTGTTGGGATGTGCCAATTCCTAACATTGAATACTTTCAAGTTTTATACTAAGCTGTGTGGGTAGAATTCAATTCAAGGGGTAAAAAGCTAGAATTTGGCCAATCCCTTTCCTTGACTTCAACAACAGAACACAAAAGATCTAGAATTTCTCCCTGATACAGTAACTGTACTATGTAGCAGAAATGCACATGGAGAATTTACTACACAGACAGCAATACATTGGATTTCTGTGGGCAATAGATGGCGTTAGCCATTGTACTCATGCACACATGGATTTGCTACGCTATCTGAATGCACACAAAACCTATGGAAGTGTGTGCAGTCAATGCGATCCAAAATGGAAGAGTACCCATCACATAGAGACAAACAACCCAGGAATATCGCCAACTCACCTCTGACAAAAATGTCTGTGCGCTTTTCTGTGCCCCAACATGGAGTAAATATTCGTATACATAGAGAGCTAACCTGTAAAAAGTAAGAAAAAGAGAGAAAATGGGTTATTTTTATCGTTTACCAGAGGGAGTAAATAGGGTATCGTACAGTAAACGGAACAGCGCGAAGAGGGGGCATCCCTTTCAAAACACGTCTCTCTGTACGATTCTTGGGTCAAATCGCAACGATTTTGGCATCAAACCACATCAAATCGGACCCGTAGATTCACAATTTACGGTCAAAATGTACAAAAAATACACCGAAACTTACTTTTCTCTGGCTTGGCTGTCTGAAGGTACCGTAGAACCCTTTCCTTTAGGGAACATGCTGGGGAGCTGAACTGTCATGTCACGCACCTGTCAAGTAATCAGGGCTGACTATGACCCCGGTCCCATGGCAACAAGTTGATGACCCGTTCATTTTCAGCCCATGATTGGTCATCTGATAAGAATGTTATGGGGTTGTAGAAACCGTCGGATGCAGGCTAGTTATCGTAAGACGCTTTTCATTCATAATAATTTGTAGGCCTATAAAAAGATACAGTATCAAAACTTTGTTTCGACTCAAAGAATAATTGTATGGCAATATTTGTTGTAAATGTTTTGTTCTTCTCCTTTTGGTTACCAAAATGTAACTTTATAAAATTGTTTTAAACAATTAATTACGAAATATGAAAACAATTAATATGGATCTTTCCAAAAATTATTCGTTTAGGAAACTAATATAATATTTTTAATATTGGCCCTGGAAAGAAGAGTACACCCATCATTAAAAAAAATTAAGATGTATGAGCAACTCGAGAACATAATAGATTGTAGATTTTTCAGATATGATTTGTCTTTTTATAAAATAAAATTATTGCATAGTTTATGTTGACTGTGAGTAACCATGGAGGTAGTCTACCTCCATGGAGTAACATAAACATAAACTTGTAATTTGAATAAAAGCTTTTTATAACATTATCATTGTGCACAAAATGTTTGGGAAAGTTTTCACAGTGGTTCACGTACAACATATGCAAGACACTAATTTCTTATTTTCAAATGTACATGGACAATTTATGTTAGAGTTTATTCACGAGAGTAAACCTGGTTTCACTATTGAGTTTTCACTGTTAATCATTTTCAATCGAGTCAGCAATGTCTTTTGAAACAAAGGACCTAGGCCTCCTATAAAGTGTATCATACCCAAACCTGGGTTGCGAAAGCACATAAAGAAAAAATAGAAACCGTTATGAAACAAAAAATGGGCGGAGTTACCAACCATTGCAAAGATTCCCCTGGTATTACTTTTGAATCACCTACCCCCTCTGTATGTTCAGTGAAACGTGTGGACTCTCGTCGTTCGTCGCGTCGCGCGCGTATGCAAAGTTTCATTAGAATGTGCTCGCGCGTGACTTTCATAGAAAAAGATGGCGGATGGCACTTTGTGTGGTGAAGATTTTGACAGAAATATTTTAGAGTTCATGCAAGTTTCTGATAGCTTGAAAGATGGCTGGGAGCTACAGCGTGTTAAGGTTTGTGTAAAGCTCATGAATATTTGGTGTTGAAGTGTTCAATGTTAGTGCATTAAACTTACGTGTGTACGAATTTGCAATTGATCTATCAATATGACTGCACCAGTTTCGTGATAAAGTGCTCCGGTCGTACTTTTTACAACTAAACTTTACACATCACCATTAATTAAGGAAAAGTTTCCGTATGGCGCCACCACTTTTTCATTCGAAATAAAATAATATAGTATCTAATTTACCTGATTGATATATCCCTTTTTGTAAAAATGAGTGAAAAAGTGGTGGCGCCATACGGAAAGTTATCCTTAATTAAACTTGAGTTACAAAATTATGTTTATGTAAATAATATTTGTCAAACTGTCTGTAACTGTCCTCTAGGATAACTTTCCGTATGGCGCCACCACTTTTTCACTCATTTTTACAAAAAGGGATATATCAATCAGGTAAATTAATTAGAATAGATACTATAATATTATTTTATTGCGAATGAAAAAGTGGTGGCGCCATACGGAAACTTTTCCGTCCTCTATTTCTCCATCAAAAAGTTCATGAACGGGAATGATTTCCGCATCCTCATGTCATGATCCTGCGAAATCGGGTCATCTCATACCCGAGTCAATTCGTACCCGAGTCAACTCGTACCCGAGTCAACTCGTACCCAAGTCAACTTGTACCCAATCAAATTTTTACCCAATTTTGGGGTTTCAATTCGTACTGATAAATATTGTGGTTTAATTTATTTATTTATTTAAATCGTACATTTATTTATTCATTGATTGTTGTAATGATTTCGTTTGTTTGTTTTTTGTTTTGTTTTTTCATGTTGCAGGTAACGAACAGAATAAGCGAATAATGCAATGGGCATAATGTTATGGGGTTTTTTTTTTACTTGGTTGGGAGCAGTTCCCTTAACACTTTTAAGAAGAAAAAAATTAAATGGCTTGTTTGAATTAGTTTCTTTTTTTCTTTCGGAAAAAGATAATCAGAACTAATGCAAATGGATTAATTGAATGAATTTTTACCATGAAACGTTTGCGTATTATACATCGTATGTTTTTATATTGAATGAGTTTGTTTTTAAGCAAAAAAGAGAGGAAACATCAAACAAAAGTTAACCCTTTTTGTCTCAGTGTCTTAATAAGCATCAAACATTAAAAACGAAATTAGAGCATGGACTGTTTAAAACATTGGAAGTATACTACCATAAACATCTAAAAGAAATCAACCCCCCCCCCAAAAAAAAAAAAAATTGTGCATTATTAAAAACGATATTATTACTAATAAAAGTGAGTAGAACATAAATTTTATTTCCCATCGCTTATAAAATCACGCCGCACGGAATCTCCGTATCCGCATACAACGTACGCTATACGGTACGAGTTGACTTGGGTACGAGTTGACCTGGGTACGAGTTGACCTGGGTACGAGTTGACCTGGGTACGAGTTGACTTGGGTACGAGTTGACTTGGGTACGAGTTGACTTGGGTACGAGTTGACTGGGGTACAATATTTTTGGTCCGAGTTGACTTGGGTACGAGTTGACTTGGGTACGAGTTGACCTGTTTCGGATCCTGCCACTCATTTTGGGAATGTAAAACTATAGAATACAAGGCCACACTTGGCTAACCCTAACCCTAAACCTAACCCTAACCCTAACCCTAAACCTAACCCTAACCCTAACCCTAACCCTAACCCTAACCCTAACCCTAACCCTAACCCTGATTGCATCCACGCAGCCTGGGATGCGTGGATATATAGTGGAGTGGACCTGCTTTCTATAATTGTTCCTTGGAAACAAAAGGAATTAATGTTTTTCTATTTTGATTTAATTATACCAATTCCCCTATTTATTTCATATAAAACGAATGATTGCAAAAATGGTAGCAGGATACCAACATTTGGAATAAATGTCCATGAAAGTCAAAGAGGGCGCTATATAGGAGATGCTGGCATTAGCTTGACTAAAAAAGGGAAAGCATAATTCATAAACCTTTGACATTAGTATTACCATTTACTCAACAATGTTTAAGACAAGTTATTGTCACTTTATAGGTGTATGTTTAAAAAAAAGTTGAGCGTGATGGCAACTACGTATTAGTTTGTTACATTAATTACAAAATTTAAAGAAGCAGAGAATTTAGAAAACAGACTGAATGTAAAGAGTAGGCGATCAAGTTGTCTGCACACAAACTAATGGACTTGTGTCCAAGGTGACTTACAGGGATATGAGTTTCTTGGTAGTTTCTGTTTTGTTCAGTAAAATGAATAGGTGTCCACAGGGGTATGCCCTCAACTTTTTTAGTGACTATCCAGCAGGGCCGGTTAGCTTGTCAACTCACTATTGTCAATATTTTTGTAAACCATTTTCAACAGTGAGTTAGCCAGTCTGACCCCATTTGAGAAAATTTTGACTAACATCTTAACTGGCATTTAGCCAGTGGACCACTGTTAAAGCCATTGGACCCTTTCGGTTCAGAAAACAAAGATAAAAGTTCACAGATTTACAAATAACTTGCAGGGTTTACAGAAGGCAATGGTGAAAGACTTCTCTTGAAATATTATTCCATGAAATGCTTTACTTTTTGAGAAAAAACTTTAACGAGAATTACGGATTTATTTTAAACACATGTCATGACACGGCGAAACGCGCAGAAACAAGGGTGGGTTTTTCCGTTGTTTTCTCCCGACTCCGATGACCGATTGAGCCTAAATTTTCACAGGTTTGTTATTTGATATAGAAGTTGTGGTACACAAAGTGTGGGCCTTGGACAACACTGCTTACCGAAAGGGTCCAATGGCTTTAAAGACACTGGACACTATTGAAAATTGTCATTGATTTTGGCTGTGCACATACAGTATACAAATCCTATAATTCATCCGCAGCACTCGCTACAAGCATGCAGAGCAACTGGTCCTTGCTCTTTGCTCTATGCTAAAGTAAAGTTATCATTATTAAAAACTAGCATAATCAGGGAACGATTTCATACAGCAATTTTGTATAGCAAGAAATTAAAGACTGAACTTATTTTGTGCATGTACTGAATGCTAATATTGAGTAGCAAACTCTGTTTTTGAGAATCATTTATAACATTTTGTGTGGTTCTCCCTATGCACATATGCTATGCCAGCCATACTTTGTTGATAAAATGTGAATTACTGCTCAATGCTAACACATTTCTTTTAAAAACAACTTTAATTATATCTTTTATTCCGTGATTTGTTTTCACTAAATCAAAACACATGGAAATCATTTTTAAAATGTACCTTCATTCAAAACTATCAGTTATTTTTTGTTAGCTCAATGTACAACAGTTTACACCTAGCCATAATGAAGTGGTGGTGGGTGATAGGATTTGCCCATTTTGCACCCCATACAAAGGATTTTTGCCCACTTAGCACCCTATACAAAAGCACACAGTAAGGGTTGCTCATTATATTTATTAGATTTAAAGCAACTTAGGCCCTATTAGTCGTCAACTGATTGTCATGTTTCTTGGTAGGATTTCATGTATTTTACTTCCCTGGAAAACCCACCAGCGTGTTTTTTTCTTTAAAGGTCACATAAATTATGTATTCTCAGTCTTCAAGAGCAGTGCATTTGGATGAGGCTGCCCTGTCGAGGCAAGATACTGAAGCTAGAAGGCCAAACAAAACTAAATATTTGTTTCTTAACCACTACATTTTGTTTTCCTTCTGAAGGTTTTCTTAATTTAATTTCTAACAAGTTTTGCAGTAGTTGACTCTTTGAGATGATTTATTGGAGGCTAATAAATACAATATATATTATTTGTTTTAAAATTAATACTGTTTTTTTTCCAATGTGATTTTTCTTGCAGTATTGAAAAGGCAAAATTAATCAGAGTTGTTTTAATGCACAGTGTTCTTAGAACAACAATAACACATGTATTTTTGTGGTACATTATGTAATACTAATTGATGATTCTTATGCGATAAAAATATTTACATTTAAGTTTTTGAAACATGTCTAATGATTGATATTTCTCCAAATAATAATGGCAGAAAAAACACAGAACATTAAGGAAGAAGTTTTCATCTTTTCATGAAAAATGTTTTCAAGCGAAAGTTTGGAGCTACAAGTTTTGTTGTCAAGTGGAGTTTTCAGTGACATTTAACCTTCAAAACTATGGAACTTTAAAATTAACAGTTATTAATTTCTTAAGGGTTTTAAACCAAAATAGGTAATGGCAACATGCCACAGACATTGGGCCCAATTTCATAGAGCCTGCTTAAGCAGAAAACATTGCTTAGCAATTTTATGCTAAGCAGAAATGAGAAGGATACTCAGTCAAAAATGCTACATATTAATTAGTATTTTGGCTGGTAACCTTATTCTGGTTAGCATACTTTTGTTGTGCTTAGCAATTTTCTGTGCTTAAGCAGCTCTATGAAATTGAGCCCAGGGTATGTTGTACTTACAAGTGCATGTGTTGGGTGCATGGCACAAAGTATAAACCAAAATTTGTTCCTATTGTCCCAGTATTGTTGAACTTAACCACTCCCCTGACCCCAGATCTCAGATGGAACCCAGTCCAAGAAAGCCTGCCATGTACCCAGTTGCTCTGTACTCATTTCACACACAATAGATCAGCCACCAGGATATTAGCCATGCCAATACTAACCACAATCTGTTACCAGCCAAATAAGGCTACCCTAGAGCTATGGTGTAATGTAATTACGCGCAACCAACGCTGCGTTATCACAGGCGTAAGCTGAAATATCTAACCCCTCGGGTACAGGGTTGTATCTTCGGAGGTTGCTCTCTCAGCGTCGGCGTTGGGAATCACGATGTTGTCGATTGAGAGATAATGAAGATGATGATGATGGTACTGAAGATGGTTTGATGAAAGGTTTAGTTTATGTGGATTAGTGATTCTTTGTACACGGTTGATCATTCAGTGTTGAACAGGTTATCAGTTGGTGGCACCGATAGCATTACTTTTGGTTTACAGTTAAGAGTGCATGATAGGATGGTAATCTGAAAGTTTCACTTGAATGGTGTGTTTTTAGTCTTTTTAATTTCTTTGTATGGTTTGCTGTAACAGCATGTGTGTAACACCAATTTGCATGAGGGATAAAGAATAATAAAATGTTGTTTTACCCAAATACCAATTTGTGTAAAGCATGGTGGACTAAATATTTTTCTCCTAAAATATAGGATTCAAACTGTACTGTCAAGATTTTAATAATAATAATAATAATTTATTGATTTTATATTGCGCTCTCTCCAGGACCAGCCTGTTCGAGGGCGCATGACAGTAAAAATAGAAAAGATTAAGAAAATTACATACAATAAGTGAAAAGTTTAAAAAGTACACCCGTAAAAATATATAAGCAAAGTAGATATACAAGTTTACAAGCAAACAATTTTGAGTCTAAACCCAAGTGATGTAGTGTGTGCATACATGTATGCTGTTAACCTCCATCATGTCCATAAACAAATCTTTGGGGACCTAAAGTTAAATCAGTATGTTAATGTTGTTTTAATCAGAGACTTTTACTTTTAACGCATTTGGGTGATGGATATGAAATATTAATTAGCTACATGTATGTTGTTTAAGGGTTAGGGTACTTTTTGTGCGAACGAGCACAAACCTCCACACATTTACAATAAACATACACGGTTTAAAGATAATGATGACAGAAAGCTTCCTTAAAAATATTACTTGCTGAGGTGCTGTAGTTTTTGAGAAACAAGGAAAACAATTTCACAAATGCGGAAAGACAACCTTGCCTAATTTTTGTCTCATGAGACGAAAATTATTCTAGGATGTACAACTACTCTTTGATTTTCACTTTTTTTTCTCAAAAACTTGACAACTTGAAGCTGAACCTTTTACTGGTAAATTATAATCTACATACATCTTCATTCATTGTGAGTAGGGGATAATGTTATGGCCAAAAACTTGATCTACAAAAGGTATAAAATCCCTTTAAGTCAGTAAAGTACAGTACATATACAGTCAAGATTGCGGATTGATACAATACTGTGTTAACCCTAAATTGTTCAACAATCACGCATTTGACTTGGATCTGTACCATTAAATGCGGAAAGACAACCTTGCCTATCAACATGACCAACGGGAAGCTTTTTGTATCATGCATTCTGCATTCACCTCTCACTTAAATTCGGTCAATGAATTAAAATAAAATTAATTTAACATGGTTCTATTTCTCATTCCACAGAACTACAGTCAACAGTTCTGCACATTTCTTGTAAAGCGGAACACCCTGAGGGTCCTAGACGTAGACGGCACTACGAGTGCAAGGCGCCTTCTCGAGATCAAGCATTGGAGGATGAGTGAAGACGTTGGAAATGATGAGAGGAGAACGAAGGAGGAGGAAGACAAGGCCGGAAGTGTGATTGAAGATGTGGTAAGACACGGTAAGACTGAGAGGAAAGTGTTTAAAGTCACCAAACATGTGTCTTCTCCCTGATGAATCCGGTTCAAGATGTCCTGGTCCCAATAAGCCATTTTGAGATATGGTGGACACACTACTAAACTATTTCGTTTGGGTAATTTGTCTGTATACACCCAAACCAAACAGTGTACTCCTATAGTGGACACCTTACCTCAAAAAGGCTTATGACATTGAGACTAAGAAGTAGCTATTAAGCATAATCAAATATGCTTGCGGGAATAAGGTTACCAGTCAAATAAAAATATACTATGTCGCACGTACAGTAACTGGTGTCCTGCTTATTTTTGCTTATTAGAATGATGTTAGGCAACTTGTTCCCTTTGTGCTCAGCAGAAAATTTTCTTCTTAAGCAGCTCATTGAAATTGAGCCAAATATCATAGAGCTGCTTTAAAGCACACAAATCTTGTTTTTTAAAGCAATCACACAACATCTGTAAACAGGTTGTCCGAAGGCCCACACTAAGTGTATCACAACTTTTACATAAAATAACATACCGTGAAAATTTAGGCTCAATCGGTCATCGGAGTCGGGAGAAAATAACGGGAAAACCCATCCTTGTTTCCGCATGTTTTGCCGTGTCATGACATGTGTAAAAAAAAAAATGAAATTAAAAAATGAAATAAAAACAATTTTAAAAAATAGTTGTAATTATTTATTTGGTTTGCTTTTTGTCCAGCCGGAATTGTTTGCAATCTGTGCACAATATGTTTTGGGTTCATTGATTAAGTTTGCTTTGGGGCATCCTTAGTTTCATTACCAGAAATTAATAATCATAATCATTGTCATTGATTGCTTATATATACAAAAGGAAATGGAAAAACATGATGAGATGGTCCACATGTGTTTGACAGGAAGATATAAGTGTTGTGTCTTTGGACATCCTTTTTGGCAATTTGACAATTCCGTTTGATTATTGTAACTCTCAAACAAATAATAAGATAATCCTTCCAGAATAATAACTCTTAATGCATTATTTATTCTAAGTGATACAATTAGTGCAACAAATGGATTTATCTTGGCATTGTTTCTGTTTTGGTGCCGAGCCAACACTTTGGATGACCTTGCGTTTAGGATGTTTCCTCTCCCACTCACTCAACTAATGCAGTCATCTTTTATTTCATTTTTTTAAAGTCATATTTAATTATTGGTGGGTGGGAGAGGATGTACATGTACATTTTGTTTCTCCTTTGTACCAGTGTTGTTTTCTAGACCTGGAAGTTCAAGACCTGAATGTTTTGGTTGGAGACTGAGACCATGGCCCTTTGGTTCAAGACTAAGACCAAGACTTGACTGTCCAAGACCAATGTCGAAACCTGAAGTTCCGAGACAAAGGGGGAGACTTAGGGTCCAAGACTGAAACCTGAAGGTCCAAGACAAAGATTGAAACCCGAATGTCCAAAACCAATACCAAGACCTGAAACTTCAACATCAAGACCAAGATGAAGACCTGAATTTCTAAGAGCAAGACCGAGACCTGAAGGTCCAATACCAAGTTGAAGACTGAGACCTAAAGGCCCAAGATCAAGGCGACCGATGGCAGTGATTGTTGTGAAACCAACCATTGCATTTTTGTTACAATGACCATGTGCATATTTTATAATTAGTACAGCAATTATGGAGCATTGTGGTGTAATGTCAAAAACAAGTGTTACACACTCATAACATTAGGGTGATAAGATAACAAGTACTACTGCCAGGCCTGACAATTCACGGAGGCAACAAAGGTGATTGCCTCCATGCCCCTTGGTCATTGCCTTGGTGCCCTTGAAATGCTCCAGTAGAGATTTACAATTTCCTCATAGGGTGCCCTTTACCACGAGGAGAAAAAACCTCTGGTGCCCTTGTCCATTCAAAAAACGAAGCATAATGTACAAGCCTGGGTCTATAATCAGTGGACCATGTACCGACACCTATCTTTATTCTTCCAGGTTCTCAATCAACCAGATGTCCAGACAGCTGGCGTCTTATGCAGATTTGACTACCACATTGTCTTCAGCTCCAGCTACAGTGTTCCTACCTTGTATTTTTCAGCCTGCCATGAAGGTAAGTCATAAAGTTTGAGAAAATAGAATCAGCTGTTGCAAACTGCTTACCAACCAAAAGGACCTATAGTTTAAATATTAACAATAGTTAATGGCCTGCATTTTGTGTTACCTGCTCAATCGTGGTTGTTGTGTTGTCATTTAGCCCTCGAGAAAGACTTGCTTACATTTTTCGTATGATCAAAAAAATTAAGCGCTGCATATCCTATAATTTGGTTTTACCCTTACACGGACATATTGAGAACTGTATACTCGGTACTTTCCCAAGTTCTGTTAAAAATCAACAGGCACTGATTATACAGTGCTAAATACACATCAGTGTAAGGATTTTAAAAAAATACATTCTTTATCCCCGATGCAATAACAAAATAATAATACTAACATCTATTAGACATGGTATCCTCCTCTCTTAGTTATATGAAGTAATACCCAAACAGACATTGTATTATCATCTCTGGGTTATTCGCATTAATTTATCTTTTAAAGCAATCGCACAACATCGGTAAACAGTATTGTCCAAAGGCCGACGGGAAAACCCACCCTTGTTTCCGCATGTTTCCCCGTGTTTGAAATAAATCTCTCGATATCGAGAATTGATAATTCTTTTAATGTTTTCTCAAAAAGTAAAGCATTTCATGGAATAATATTTCAAGGGAAGTTTTTCACCATTACCTTCTGTAAACAAAGTTATTTGTAAATCTGTGAACTTTTAATTTTTGTTCTGTTCAGAAAGTGTCCATTGGCTTTAAAGACAGTGGACACTATTGGGTAATTGTCAAAGACCAGTCCTCTCACTTGGTGTATCTCAACATATGCATCAAATAACAAACCTGTGAAAATTTGAGCTCAATTGTTCGTCGAAGTTGCGAGATAATAATGAAAGAAAAAACACCCTTGTCACACGAAGTTGTGTGCTTTCCGATGCTTGATTTCGAGACCTCAAAATCTAATTCTCAGGTCTCTAAATCAAATTCGTGGAAAATTACTTCTTTCTCGAAAAACTACGTTACTTCAGAGGGAGCCATTTCTCACAATGTTTTATACTATCAACCTCTCCCTCATTACCAAGTATGGTTTTCTGCTAATCATTATTTTGAGTGATTACCAATAGTGTCCACTGCCTTTCAAGATAGAGTATACGTTTGGTAATTACTCTACAGGATAATGACCATTTAAACTGAAGAGCTGTTGATAGTATAAAACATTGTCAGAAACGACTCCCTTTGAAGTAGTGTAGCTTTAGAGAAGGAAGTAATTTTTACCCAATACTTGAATCTCTTTACATTGTTGGGTCCAAATATCTCCTAATGAGATTGTAAACATGTACTTGTATTCCTTTAGAAAAGGCCCCATTATGATAAGGCAAGCCTGCTTGTCTGTTACTGACTCTTCTCTGTGCACAGTGTGCAGATAGAGGGCGCAACATAAAACATCTACAAGAGATAATCAAAACTTGACTCATCGATTCCCATTGCCAGTATACTATGGGAATACAATGAAGATCCACATGGTGTGACATAATAATAATACACGGTTTTTATATAGCGCTTTTTCACGGGGTGTCTCAAAGCGCTTCCGACATTATTACCCCTGGTCACTGGGCCTTAAATCATTCCTTAAACCATCTCAGCTCCCTGGAGAGTATACAGACATGTATTTACTTGCATGCATGCATGTATGAAGCTATGGCACCTATTCACAACTCACTCTCAACACGGTGCACTGAAGTTGTTTTGGGCGCCCTCTTTGTCAGTCATTATAAAGCTCTTTACATTTTGCACAAGTTAATGCCTTTCATAATAAAACGCCATGACAATCTTGGTGTTAAGAACAAAAAGGTGTTTGTGTTGTTTTTTGTGTTTGTTTTTTAGGGGGCAGGGTTGTTTTTAGGGTTTTGTTTTTATTATGTTGAATATATCCATGGTACATCTTTACATTCTTACTGTTGATGATTCCTGGGACCATATTTTTGGTTATTTCATTAGTTTTTGATGTTCTTTGTTTCATTTGTAATCCGTACAATGTATGTCTTTGCTGTCAGAAGATAAAATTAAAGGAATAGAGAAGTTGTTCGTACAAAATTAGTGCCAGACTGAAAGTAACAATTTTTATTCCAAGAGATTCATAGGATGCTTAAACAATGGTATTAAGTTCATTTGTCGATAATGTATGCACTTATCTGAATACTGAAAAAGGTCAATTCTACAATTTTATCCAACTAACATTTGTGTTAATCTCTTCTTCTTTGCTGTTTCAAATCATACTTTCAGCGTGCAATTTGTTTTATGACACATTTATAGTGTTTATTACCAAATAGTTGTTGTTCTGTTCAATTAATTTGTTCTAGTTTAATAGTTACTCAAAACAAAAATAATTTTAAGAAAACATAATTTTGAGGGAAACAAATAGAGATTTGAGTTGAAAGATTAGCTGTGTCAATAATGTGGTGGAGGACCGCACCAAGAGCTAGCAGCATTTGTTGACACACAGTTTCCCAGATTGGTTGGCGTTCTGTTTATTTAATTTTCGCTAGTTAAATAATTACTGGAACAACAATTTTTTAAAGAAAATATAATTTAGAAAAAAAAATTGAGATTTGGTTGAAGAATTATCTGTGTCAATTATATGGTGGAAGATGGCACAGAGTGCCAGCAGCATTTTGTCAGGTTTGTAGACACACAGTTTCCCCGCTGGAAACGGGTCAATGTATGCATTTACAACCTGTTGACTTCTGCCCTGTGGGGAGATGCCGCCAATATCCATCAGTGGAACTTACTCCCTCTGTAGTCGCTTGTCATGTAGAACTGTAGACGGTGTTCTTTTCCCTTGGAGCAGACTGGGAAGAACAAAATTGGGGGTAATAGATTCACATTTTCCTTAACAAATCTTAAAGGAGACAGGGCAGGACTTGCTTGAAATTCAAGTAATTTCTACTGAAATTGGTTTAATTCCTAAATTAAGTGGCAACACTTACTTTTAAAACAAGGACTTGACAAGGCTACACATACAAATTTAATTTTGTGTTGTTGTTTTCCCTGTTTAAGGTTTTCTCGTGTTCTTGTCTTTGTAACAGTTTTAGGGTTTATATTTAACATAGTTGTCGGTTTGTAGTACATTGCTTTGAGACAGTTCACACTGTGTAGCATTTTTAAATCGCATTATTACTGTTTATGTAATTGAATGAAGTTTGATTATTTATATTTTTTTTAGTTGAAATTCCACATAATCACTATGATAGACTAAAAATGTATCATAATAATATTAGACATTGCGCATAATGCAGGAGCCTCTATGCACAAGCAATGACAAGAAATATATAAAGCAATTTGTTACAAAAACAAAATGTTTTTGTATTTTGGATATTTAAAATGGTTTATTAAAAACAAAAACCATCACAGCCAGAGGCTGAATTGCAGTCAAATTATACAGAGATAAGAAAATATACATATTTCAAAGAGTTAAAATTACAAGAAAACAATCAAATATAAAAAACCAAAATTAGAAAACGAAATTTACAAAGATGATTAAAAAACTGTAGTGTTCCAAGAAGTTTCAAACCGAAACTGCTCCAAAGTGGGACTACCAAATAAATGAGTCTTACCCTTTAAAGACAGTGGACACTATTGGTAATTGTCAAAGACTAACCTTCACAGTTGGTGTATCTCAACATATACATGTACATAAAATAACGAACCTGTGAAAATTTGAGCTCAATCGGTCATGGAAGTTGCGAGATAATAATGAAAGAAAAATTACCATTGTCGCACAAAATTGTGTGCGTTTAGATGGTTGATTTTGAGACCTCAAGTTCTAAATCTGAGGTCTCGAAATCAAATTCGTGGAAAATTACTTCCTCCTCGAAAACTATGGCACTTCAGAGGGAGCCGTTTCTCACAATGTTTTATACCATCAACCTCTCCCCATTACTCATCACCAAGAAAGGTTTTATGCCAGTAATTGGTTTGAGTAATTACCAATAGTGTCGACTGCCTTTAAAAGTGCCTTGAAATTCAGAAGAGACTCGGCTTGGCGATTATGAACGGGTAAAGCCTGGTTCATACTTCCTCCGAATGCTTCTTGCAAAGTGAATACTCTTGAGTCGCTGTTGCAAAAACAGTGCGTACCGAGTACTACGTAAAAATTTGTTTCGCATTCATATGAAGTATGAACCAGCCTAAAGTCGTTCCCTAACAAAGTTGCAATGAATGACATGCTCTTAAACCATAGAATTCTGTATGATTGCTATGATTGAAATTTATCCATAAAAAGAGTACTTATAAAGTAATTTGAAAAAATTGTTAATGGTCAACATCAAGAATGAGAGTGCATTTGTTCTACCTGTTTACAATACATGGAATAAATGTTACGGAAGTCACGGTCTTGTCATTCATCATGTTCATGCAGTCACAACACATTTGTTTTTATAAAAGCTGATTATCAGAACAACATATTTGTTTTTGCAGTTGACGTGGTTTTACCTTTTGGAGCGATCCCATGTCCCAATTTAGCAATCCTTGAACCACCACGGTGAAATTCATTGTCAATTTACTAAATCTCATGAGAGCATCATTGGGTAACATTCATCAAGGAAGACATGGTTGGGGAACGGTTACTCCTGACACAAATAGATTTAGTTATCTGCTAGTTTGTTGAAAGAGTGATTTTCCGTAGGAGATTTTAAGTAGGAGATGCTTAAAGGCACTGGAAACTATTGGTAATTACTCAAAATACTTATTAGCATAAAACCTTACTTGGTA
Source organism: Asterias rubens (assembly GCF_902459465.1). Taxonomy (NCBI): domain Eukaryota; kingdom Metazoa; phylum Echinodermata; class Asteroidea; order Forcipulatida; family Asteriidae; genus Asterias; species Asterias rubens. The sequence continues at coordinate 15,833,408 of NC_047073.1, forward strand.
ACAAGAAATGAGGAGCTGTTGATAGTATAAAACTTTGTGAGAAACGGCTCACTCTGAAGTAACATAGTTTTCAAGAAAGAAGGCATTTTCCACGAATTTGATTTTGAGACCTCAGATTTGAGGTCTCAAAATCAAGCATCTGAAAAGCACACAACTTTGGTGACAAGGGTGTTTTTTCTTTCATTATTATCACGCAACTTCGACGACCAAAACAAGAGTTCAAATTTTCACAGGTTTGTTATTTTGTGCATATGTTCTTATGCAGCCTTATGAAATTGAGCCCAAATATTTGTGTGATACATATACATATCTCTTCTCCAGTACCGATAATTAGTTTTGCAACATTGCACTTCGTTATCAAAATGAACGTCAACAATCAAGACTATAGTCAAGCTGGCACAAAATCCATATTAAAAATGCTTCTAGGCACGTTACATAAAGATATTACTTCAAATCCTCTAAAGAAGCTCCTGTTTCGATCGAAAGCTAAGGCCATCTACTACTTATTTTGTAAGATATGAATAATAAGATATGCAACAATAAAATTAATTAGTAAAAGCAAAGAGCATTTAAAATAAACATGTGGGAGCCAAAATAAACAGGGAAGTGTAAGCATGTCTAGAAAAACAATGTTATAAAACAGTATTTATATTTTGATATAAAAAATGCGGGCAAAATATGCGAATCCTGGACCCTCCAGGATAAAAAAAAACCCAGCCTAACAAACAGACAAAAAAACAGCTAAGGCAGTTACTGATATTATTTAATTCTCAGATTCAAAATTGTTGTGGGGTTTTGGGTTGGGTTTTTTTTTTTTTTTTGGGGGGGGGTTCTCTTTTTCCATAACCACATTGCTTCAAAGTGAAAATGCTTCATTGCTTCCATGTTCTAACACAAATTGTATATGGTCATTAAATTTAAGAGTGATTATCAAACTTGTAAAAAAAATGTACCTTCCTTTTAAATATTTAGCATGTATCTCAGCATAGAGAAAGGACTCGGTGTCTGCCACCCTGCATTAATTTATGTATTCTTCTATTAGATACAGGGAGAGAGAGGGGGAACAAAACCTATCCAGGCAATATGCAAATAAGTAGCTATATTTAGAATGGCTGTTCCAGTGTGCATCTGCCCAGGGTCCAATTCCCAATTGCTCTCTTGGAATCCTACTTAGCATAAGGGCCATCACACCAGCCTGCATCACACTGTGCAAGAGAGTCTGGTAAAACAAAGCCAGGAAGAGTAAGCTTGGATTGGAATCCTACTTAGCATAAGGGCCATCACACCAGCCTGCATCACACTGTGCAAGAGTCTGGTAAAACAAAGCCAGGAAGAGTAAGCTTGGATTGGATTGCTACTTAGCATAAGGGCTTGCAATGCTGGAAAACAAAGCCAGTGTTATGCATGAATGGTTCGTTCATGGAAAGTCAACTAAAAAATTCCCTTGTTGAATAGTAGATGCATCTTTGTACATGTTGGAATCGTAGTTTACAAATTTATGCATAATACCTCATTACCTGGTAATTTACATCATCTGTGAAATCTAAACTGTTTTTTTTTTTATTTAACCAGTAACTGAGCTTAAACAAGACACTTACCATGCGCTGGTACATGTCATTATGAATCCCTTTTAGTCAGTATCTTTTTGTGGGAAAATTAACCAAGAGGTAAAATATTATACATAATATGTAACTTAAGTCATAATACATAAATGAGGGATACCGCCAACAAACATGATATAGGGCTTTCTAGAAAGCACAGTTGGTAGGTTGTTGGTCAAATCCTTCTCTGGTAAATTTTATTTTGTTCAACCCCCAAATCAGTTGTGGAACTGTTAGATTATTTTAATCTTACATCAATGTATATCTATTCAATAAAACTAACATGTGAAAATTTCATTTCAAATTGTGGTTACGTTTTTTAGATATTACCGAAAATCCGTAGTGAATACATGTAATGTCCACAAATAAAGAATGATGATGCCTTATGAATACACTAACTAAGAAGCTTTAGCCTAATGCAAAGATCAAAGTTTTGGTGCATCAAAACCGATATCATTTTTACGTATGCACATTTCTTCAAATTAAAGTAAAATGTTTCACAAAATACTTGTTGATAGCTGCTGTGGGCTTCTAATCAAAGGTTTTCATTGGCATTCATTTTAAGAGTGATAACCAAGCGTAGGCTCTACCTTCCCTAAAAGTAAAATTTTTGATGATATTATTTACAAACTGCGATTATATCTAGACTGATCGTGTGGTTATTTGCCTACAGCATTAACTGTTGACTATTGCTTTTGTTTTCTCATCACAGATGGCAAGTTACTGAGCCTTGACGAGGTCTGGCGTTCAGTTCCATCACATCATCAGGAGAGACTTCAGAATGAACGATGGTCATTCATCACTCAGCAGGTAGAAAACATTGCCGTGTATTTCACCAATCTCTTCCTATCTCATAAGTTCTGTATCTATAGATGTTAGGATGCATGGAACCCATCCTCAGTCAGGACGATTTACTCGTCTTAACTCGAGCGTTTTGTGAAATCACTTCCTGAGCACCTTGGGTTTTTGAACCATTCGATGGTTCATTCCTATATAAATGTAGATAATAAAACTAACTTGTGAAACTTTTAGACTTTTAAGATATCGCCAACAATCTGGAGCTTATTTTTAATTGTTTTTGGTATTTGCATTGCGTAATTATGTGTACAATTTTTTTCATTTCCTTTTTGAAAAGTAAATTCAACTTGAATCCTCCCTTTAAACTCTGAACTTTGATATTAAAAAAATCCTTTGTTGCATAGACTTTTTCCTACTACACATTGAGGTATGGCGTTCTCAATTGTAGAAAGAAACTTGGTTTTCCTTTTGCAAAATAAAGTTTGTTTTTCTACCTTAAACTTAAAATGTCTTTACGTGTATTGCCGATTGAAAGAGTGGTTTTCATTGCACATTGAAATTTTGTGTTAATATTTCTTTTACAAACTGAAATCTTGTGTAGAGTTTTTGTTTGAAAATGAGCACTTGTTATCTTGTCACTTGTGTATGTCAATTGATTAAGTCAATTGATTAAGAAATGACTGTACTGAATAAGTGATTTTAAGATACAGTGTTGTCATTTAAGGCAGCATGAAGAAAGATTGTTCCCATTCCTTTTGCCTTCTTTTTCTCTCTATTCTTCAGATAATGAACAGCATATTCATTCATTAGTTAATATTTCATTTGATAATCCATCCAATAGAGGAAGACTCTGCAACTCTTGGTGGCAGCAGACACCCTAGGTAACTTTCCATTGAATGTGTAGTTTCCGAGCATGTGCATATTTCTGAGTTTGATGGATTTACCTGGTTAGTCGTCTGCTGCCACCTAGTGTCCCTGAAAGTCTCTTACTGTATAAAGTCGTGTTTTTTGGGGGTTTTTTTTGGGGGGGGGGGGTTTGGTTTTTTTTTTTACAATTAGTCATCTTCATGTCTGATATTACTCAAGTAATATTCTTTATTCCTGATGCAAGTATAACATATATTGAGTATTAATTTACTAGGCTTACATATTACAATTGTTAGAAAAGTATGTTCCAACAAATTTTGAAGATCTTATTTCAAAAAGTATAACTTATTTTGTTTCTACATGTTTCCAGGAGCATCCGATACTTGGCCGTCCGTTTTTCCAACTTCATCCCTGCCACACAGCCGACTTGATGAAAAATTTGTTGAAGACCAACGATGGAACGTTCTCGGCATCACATCAGTAAGTAAATCAATTGAAAAAAGGGGATGTTTCTCCTAGCCCTTTGGCAACCTCACACAGCAACTTTAAAGAAAGAAAAACGCTCAGACTAATCTGTCCTCCAAAAAGGGTCTCAAGACTCACCTGTTCCCCAACCTGCAGCTGGTTGTCCCCATTATTTTGTCTTTTCTCTTTAATCCTGTGGTGCAAATTTAACATTCTATTATAATATCGTTGCAGTACCCGCTGCCAAAACAGGATTCGAACTGCCTCTAGCTACCGGGCAACCTCGGTAGTTGGTAAGACACTACTCTAGAATTGTAAGGGTCGTGGGTTCGAATCCCACCCGAGTAATATGCCTGTGATATTTTTTCACAGAACTCGGGGAAAGTACTGGGTATACAGTGCTAACACACATCGGTGTATGGGTAAAAACCAAAATAAATAATCCTGTGGTAATGTTGCGCTAAATAAATACAGTTGTTGTTATGTTTATTATTAACTAAAAGCCTCAATGAGAAAAAAAGGCACAGTGTATATAAAGGTTAAAATGTCACATACTGTACACTGTTTGTGACTATCACTTTGTTGAGTTGTTTTTAAATTCTTTGGGTGAACAGATAAAAATTGGGCAGTGGCATTTGAACCTGTGACCTCGGGATGAACTTACCAACACTCTTTAAACTGAGCTATCCAGCCCTAATGTTGACAGTTTCTCTATTTGACTATCTTTGTTAACAATCTCTGAAGTGACCCTTAAAGGAACACGTTGCCTTGGATCGGTCGAGTTGGTCTTTGAAAAGCGTTTGTAACCGTTTTTTATAAAATGCATATGGGTAGAAAGATGTTGGTAAAAGTAGAATACAATGATCCACACAAACATGCTGCGAAATTGAACGGTTTTCCTTTTACCTTGTCGACTAACACGGTCGGCCATTTATGGGAGTCAAGTTTTTGACTCCCATCCCCATAGACCGTGTTAGTTCGCACAGTAAAAGGAAAACCACGCAATTTTGAGGCAAACTTGTGTGGATTATTGTATGCTACTTTTAAAACCACATTTCCAACCATATGCATTTTATAAAAAAGGGGTACAAACGCTTTTTATAGACCGACTCGTCCGATCCAAGGCAACGTGTTCCTTTAATATAGCTCAGGGTTAACCTGGATACAACTTTGCCATTCCCACACTCAATGTAACCAAACAGACAATTTGACTTCATGTGGTTATTTTCTTTTAATTCTACACAGGAACTACCTTGTGACATGGCTGAGCTCAGTGGGACCTGTGGTTGGACTGTCACTGCCTCTGGAGTTTGCCAAGTTATGCAAAGGAACAACACCAAGCAGCTAAGATTCATCTTTAAGAAGAGATGTCATTATTTCCACAGTTGGTTTTACAAGATGGTTTTAGGATTGCTTATGGCAATAACAATGCAAGGTGCTTTAAAGCGGTAGCCATTGGACACTATCGGTAAACAGTATTGTCTAAGGCCCACACTTCTTGTATCACAACTTCTATATAAAATAACAAACCTGTGAAAATTTAGGCTCAATAGGTCATTGGAGTCGAGAGAAAATAACAGGAAAACCTACCCTCGTCTCCGCACGTTTCGCCGTGTCATGACACGTGTTTACTATAAATCCGTAATTCTCATTGTCGAGAATTGAAAATTGTTTCAATGTTTTCTCAAAAAGTAAAGCATTTCATGGAATAATATTTCATGAGAAGTCTTTTACCTTTACCTTCTGTAAACCCTGTTAGTTATTTGTAAATCTGTGAACTTTTATTTTATTTTTTTTGTTCCGAAAGTGTATAATGGCTTTAAAGGGCATACCTGACGCGCACATAAATACACATTATTATCATCAGGTTAATAAAGATTCAAATTTAGAAAAAGGGTCAAGTCCTTGAGTGGCAGCATACTAATTAGATGGCACTGGATTGTCAGTCACTCAATTAAAGGGTCAAGTCCTTGAGTGGCAGCATACTAATTAGATGGCACTGGATTGTCAGTCACTCAATTAAAGGGTTAGGGTACTTTTGTACAACACAAAACACAAAGGTCCACAGCTTTACTTTAAACTTACACTGTTTAAAGACACTAAACACAATTGGTAATTGTCAAAGACCAGTCTTCTCACTTGGTGTATCTCAACATACGCATAAAATAACAAACCTGTGAAAAATTTGAGCTCAATTGGTCGTCGAAGTTGCGAGATAATAACGAAAGAAAAAACATTCTTGTCACACGAAGTTGTGTGCTTTCAGATGCTTGATTTCGAGACCTCAAAAACTAATTCTGAGGTCTCGAAATCAAATTCGTGGAAAATTACCTCTTTCTCTAAAACTACATTACTTCAGAGGGAGCCGTTTCTCACAATGTTTCATACTATCATCACGTTAAAAATTATTTTGAGTAATTACCAATAGTATCCACTGCCTTTAAATGTATGCCCCCACATATAGGCTGCCATCATCACTGACGACAAACAGTAGAAACCCCTATGTGTGTGTACGCACCACTCACAAATTGCTTCCTTTGACCTCAATAGGGGGCGCTGTTTGAGCTTGTGACATATGCAAAGACCTTATCACAAATACCCTTTGCGCAATCGTGATGCGTGGAATGAGGTGCATGCTGTTCAAGTTTGATCGCTAGCTAGACCCGCATGCATCTCATTCAACAAATAGTTCTTGAGCAATGGGTATTTTGCGAAAGGTCCATGGGGTCTTTTGCCTAATTTATGTTATTTTCCCATGCTGTATATTTTAAATGATGTAAATACTTTTCCATATCTGTGTTTGTAAATACGTAAAAGATGTATTTTTTTGTAACATTGGTAATAAAAAAATATAATGATTGTTTTGGTTGTTGGTTATTTGAACTTGTACTTTGTGTCTGAATCAAATAATATTGTGTTATGCACATCATTTTGGCTTCTTGATTACAAATGTAAATTTATGGAACTGACCCACTGCCACCCAACCTATCCAACATCTAAATTGCAAGGACAAATTATTTGAATGCAACCGCGCCTCGATTGACGACACGAACAGCGCCCTCTCGGGTAGGGCTTATTTGTAAATAACATGGAAACTAATTTTTTTTAAACCTTAGTTAATTATTTATTCGTATTCCACTCATCAAAACACGTGTTAGTGGCAACAGCTTTATTTTGACAAAATACCACTTCGAGGTGACTTTAAGCATGGAGGTAGAATTCAAGACCTATCTTTTAAAATAAGTGCCAGATACTGTGCACACATGTCTTTCCCAAGTTTAGTCAGGTTTACAAATGTATATGTAATTTAAAAGGTGAAAGACCACCCCACCCCCCCCCCCCCCCCCAATATATATATATATATATAAATAAGATAAATTAGTTAATTTATTAAAAAATTGACTTGCATTACCAGCATGTGGCCTAAATGTTATTGTAGCCAATAATCAAAATTAAGCACAACTCTTCAGATTTTTTCAATTTATTTACTAACACCCCCTTTTGTATAAATGGAGCCCAAACCCATTACATGAATTTAACACATCTTGGCAAATCTGCCATTTGCAAAAAAAATGGCCCTCAGTTTTGCAACGCTAACCTTTTGGTAGAGAGCCCTCGCGCGCCTGGGGTTAAAAAGTGATTGTTTCTCATTTGCCAGTCTCTTGCGCGGGGTGTACAAATCTGACATGCGTTTCCACTTTGTTTTCCAATCGTCGGCTTGGTGATGTCAGGGTGAGGGTCCTTCAGTGATTCTTATGATGTGACAAACACCTGCACATCTCGTCATTTGTACGATTACAAGACAGTTCAAGGGTTGTGAAATGTAGCTGACGCGCTGCAGTGTGTTGGATCATGGAGAAATAATCCTCCATAGTTGGATGTGGGAAGTTTCAAAAAGCAGAAACGAAACCCACTCGGCCAAAGGCCCACACTTCGTGAATCACAACTTATAAAATAACAAACCTGTGAAAATTTAGGCTCAAGCGGTCATCAGAGTCGCCGAGAAAATAACGGGAAAACCCACCCTTGTTTCCGCACGTTTCGCCGTGTCATGACATGGGTTTAAAATAAATCCGTAATTCTCGCTATCGAGAGTTTTCTCAAAAAAGTAAAGCATTTAATGGAATTATATTCACCATTAACTTCTGTAAACCCTGTAATTTATTTGTAAATCTGTGAACTTTAATTTTTTCTTCTGTTCCGAAAGTGTATACATGTAATGGCTTTATGAAGAGAATTTTGTTCCCACAGATGTGTGTTGTGCGAATATTTCCCAAAAAAGACTGGCAGTATTAAAAGAATCATGTAAAGATAATATTTATTGACCTGACAAGCCCTCGTAGGTAAGGTTTGTGTAGTTTGTTGGTTTGTAGTACATGTATACGCTACAATGTTTTATTTTTCAAGCCTACAGTGTGTTCCCTCCATAGAGCGATTATATAGCTCTATGGCTCCCTCTTTTCTAGCGATTATTTGAATTTTCCAAGAAAAAAAATCAAATTATTATCAACCCTGAGACTCAGTTTTTGAGTTTCTCCTACTTGGTTCTTACGCAACTATGGCGTTGTATATACAATGTAGTATGGATATAATAAAGAAAAAAATACTTTTTTGAGACCTGATACATTTTGTGGACGCTTTTGCCCACCAACACGAAAAACACAATTGGTGACCAACCACCCTCGTGTGCTAATACCATAGAGCTTTTATATAGCTCTATGGCTAATACCCAAATTTTGAACGACCGCTAGTAACCGGAAAGTCACCAAAATGTAAAAAGTATTTCCATAACGAACCACAAACGGTAAATGAAGAAGTCAGTCACAACCTACCTTCTGCAACTCCGATTTTCATGTGAAAAAAACCCCAAAAGAACCGGAAAATAACAACGCAATCATAGGTATGGACCTGGCTACACCGTCACTAGGGGCGTAGCAACACCCCCCCCCCCCCATTTTATCATAAGGGAGCAAAAGGGCCAATATTAGTTTTAAAAAAAATCCCATTGTCTCAGATTATTGAGTCATTTATTTGCCGTGTAATTTACGTTTCTTTAATTATCTAAGTTCCACAATATCGAATGCATTTTGTTGAAAAACTCTTGTACAAACTATAATTAATCTGGGACCTGACACCAACCCCCCCCCCCCTTCAGATGTGTAATGGTCCATTCGAGGATATCCATGAACTTGAAAGAAGGCAGAAATAAAAGAACAATGCAAACACAGGCTCTTGCAGAACTATATAAATACAATTATTTATTTATAAATTAATAAATATGGGTACAAATACAAACCAATATTTATAAGTTGCGTCACAAACACTTGATGTCTAGTTTTAATACATATTGCCATATCAAGTAATAAACCACAAGGGAAAATGACAGGGTAAATTCATGTAGTTTTTTTTTTAAATCAGATTTTTCAAACCACCTAGGGCAAGACTAAATTCAGGTGACTAATAACGGCTCTCCCAAGTAGCAAACAAAATAAAATCCCGCCAAAAGTGGTTACACAGAAAAATGCCATTTAAACTTCCTTTTTCCTGAGTTCTTGTCCAGAAGATTCACCTTTCAAATTAGTACCTGTCTTATAAAATCTTATAACGTCATGCAAAAGTGAATTCTCTCTCAAACTCGCGAAAGCAATTAATTCGCTTTCATTCCTTATAATCATTTGGATATTGATGCTTTGCTGTCCGTATTTTTTCGTCTCGATGCTACGCCATCTGCAAACGTCAATAAAACCATGACTACACTCACTGCTGCCAACCCGAAGAACGCAGTGTCGTAACTATGCGTCAAATCGTACGTAGAACCTTAACACACACAGGAATAATATTTATGTTATAAGGTTTTTTTTAGTATCACTGTTAATTTTGTTTCAAATAATGAAACTACCTTGAGTTCAAAAAATATCATTGAAGAAACTGATGAAACTTTGATCAAGTTTGATCAAGTTGTGCTCTCAGTTCTTATCATAGGATAGGTCTGTTTGTGTGTGCAAAAAATATCGCAAAAACGATACCACACAAATGTTCACAGATGCATAATAGGGTACGTGTTATCATTGTTCTGTCTGTGTGTCTGTTTGTTGTTTTGTGTTTCCCCTTTTCACCCTTCTCCCCTCCCCCCTTTTTAATCCTTGGACTTTGAAAAGTGAAATGAATGAACGAAAAACAAGCTTACTATTCACGATTTGACATAATTGCCAATCTGATTTGCTGAACACTACCACGGCATGTCTTGAAATAGCACGATCAATACGCCCAAATCCACGGGAAACAAAACGTACACTTTTTGTTTCCGTCAAGACTACCACTTGATGACATTATCAAATGATATTTTTATAAATTAATGTCACTATACCTTCAATAAAAGTGCCTATAGTCTGCCCTACTCCAAAGAAACAATTCCCCAAAACCAACAGATCAGCATGATGGCGTTCATCGTAGATTTGTTTTGCAACCAAGTAGAAAAGAACGTAAAGGAGTCCAATACAGGCGCCGTTCACAGAAGCCAAGGTCAGCAAAACCTGAATAATAATAACCATCAACATCATCATTATCATCATCATATTCATATAACAGCAATATGGAAATGTTTGCGGTAACACAATGTAATGACTATCTCTAAATGAGTTTGGTGGTTCTGAAAAGAACCGTTGGTTTCAACTCGTCGTTTCGACCAGTATGCTCTGAGATAGTCATTACATAGTGTTACCGCAAACCTTTCCATGTCATATTTACACCATGCAACGTTTCAAATCCTACTTAGCAATACAGTTAAAAGGCTCTTGTCTTTATAAACATCGTGTGAATTATCTCGCGTAGTCACTTGGCCCGGTCCCGACATCGGCTAGACTTGGTTCCAAGTCTGTGATCGTGGTTCGCCCTCTTGTGGATAAACCTCCATGATAGCAAATCTGCGGGGGAATTCTGCGCGGCTGATGCAGAGAAATAACCGCAGTCTCAGACTTGAAATCAAGTCTATCATCGGCACGCTAGTCCACGAGCAAGACACTTAATTTCTAATCTTCAACACTGTTTTGAGCACATTTCTCTATTTATACACTGTTCTTAGGACTAAGAAATAATTATGCATAATATTGTAATACTAACTTACCGTGTAGATTTTCCCAGCAAAGATATCTAGAAACATTGCCACTGCGTTAACCAGGCACGTCACCTCAAACATCAAAAGAGGGCTGAATATTTTCCGGGCAAGCAGAGGAATGCTGACCACCCGTGCGAGAACGTTTCCAACACCGCCCCCTGTTGCCAAAAAGGCCGCATCGCTGGGAGATATACCTCTTGCTTCAGCGTGAGGAACCAGGTAGAGTATCCAAGACGCTGTCGTTACGCCCAGCAGGAAAGTGGCACATAGATAAAGAACCACCCTTCGCTCCTCAAAGAAAATGTGTAACGAGAGCCATGAAGTGACGCAGGATAGAGCACCTTCGAATTGGTCACAAAATCCAGGGCTCTTTTTGCTTTTCTCACCGTTTTCTTTTAACTTTGAGTAAGGCTTTCTTGGTGGCTTCTGAAGTGCCCCAAGCACAGACACGCTGAACATTGTAGCCGCAATAATCATCATAGTACCACGCCAACCGTAGACTCCAATGAGTAAATCAACCATTGGGGGGCAAGCCATAGCTCCCAGTGAGCCACCAACTAAAGCTATGCCGAAAACCAGGGGAAACTGCGTTGTGAAAGTGTCCACCAGAACGGCTAACTGTGGTATGTTAGACATTCCCATACCCACTCCTGTATCAAATCAAATCAAAACAAAAGTTATAGACCCCTATCATGTGACGTCAACAATTTAAACAGCGCCCTCACTGCATTGTTCAAACATTGACTCGGGTTCCGAGTTCCGTTAGGCCCGGAAATTGTTTTTAAAAAATGACCAACAAATCTTTCAAACTGACATGAAGTCTGAGGCAGAATCATTTTTTTGAAAGCCAGTTTCCGGGTCAACTTGACACGGAAATCAGGCTCATCGACTTGGAATCCAGATCAATTCTGACCGGGAATGTTTTATAGTGTGAGGTCATAAAGCAAGACATTGGCAAGTCTCTTAACCATTTACCATGATGCTTTGTCCTGCTTTGGACGGGATATAAAGCCGTTGGGCCCGTGTGTTGTGTAACGCACGTAAACCCATTATATGGTGCTATGTTAAAGAAGTAGTTCTCATAATTTAAAAAATAGTCCCACATTTTGCAGGAAAAATACTGAATGGCGCTTAGAAACAACCGTAGTAAAAGGCATAACGCTATTGGTAATTACTCAAAATAATTATAATCATAAAATCTCACTTGGTAATAACGAGTAATGGGGAGAGGTTGATGGTATAATATACTGTGAGAAACGGCTCCCCCTGAAGTAACATATTTTTTGAGAAAGAAGTAATTTTCCACGAATTTGATTTTGAGACCCCAGATTTAGCATTTTAGGTCTCGAAATCAAGCATCTGAACTTCCACAACTTCGCGTGACAATGGTTTTTTTTTTCTTTCTTTCATAGTTATGAAACTCTGACGACCAATTGAGCTCAAATTTTCACAGTTTTGTTATTTTATGCATATATGTTGAGATACACAAAGTGAGAAGACTGGTCTTTGTCATTTACCAATAGTGTCCATTGTCTTAGTGTTGTATATTATTATTTTTTTGAAATTTGTGAAACTTTTATCTTGAGAATCTTTATGATTAACTTCTATTTACCTGTGGTTATTCCTATGGTGACTGATAACTGGAACACATTCGTAACGAATGCACTAGTGAGGTATCCGACTAAGAGAAACACGCTACCTATCATCATGCACACACGGGTCCCGTAACATCTGGATAAGTTGACTGTGATCGGGGCTGTATAAATGATTAAAACAGAGTGTTGCAACGATTTAAATAACTTGGAAAATTAGTTATACCATACCTCAGTGGCCCGGCTCTTTGTGCTATGAAAGAATAATGCAAGAAGAAAAAAATTGTTGCACAAATCTGTGTGCTTTCAGAAACTTTAAAGGCAGTTGACACTAGTGGTAATTACCCAAAATAATAATTAGCATAAAGCCTGGTAACGAGTAATGGGGAGAGGTTGCCAGTATAAAACATTGTGAGAAACGGCTCCCTCTGAAGTGACGTAGTTTTCGAGCAAGAAGTAATTTTCCACGAATTTGATTTCGAGACCTCAGAAATCAAGCATCTCTGAAGCACACAACTCCTTGTGACAAGGGTGTTTTCTCTTTCATAGATATCTCGCAACGACGACCAATATTGAGCTAAAATTTTCACAGGTTTTTTTATTTTATGCATATCATTATGTTGAGATTCACCAAGTGAGAAGACTGGTCTTTGACCATTACCAATAGTGTTCAGTCTTTACTGATATTTTTCTTCAATCCGCATTACAGGTGATATTTTATGGAAGTTAGTATGGAAATCAATGTGTGTGCTTAAAGTGAGTGTTTGAAATGTGCACTGCCAACCAGTCCCCCTGTGGCCAAAGAGCCGGTGGTCCAAAGAGCCACTCCAAAACTACTAACTATTTTTTTGCTACTTACAAATGATGTATCCGATGCTGTTACCGAGTCCGATTGCCACTCCGAGTTGGCCTGCCGTACACTCCAAAGATCCCAGCATTGGGTTAAACAATACACCTAGTGATTTCATAACCCCCATTTCCAAGAACATTACCATAAACGACGTGAACACGGGAAGCAATCTACCCTCCATTTTCCGAAAACTTAACGCTGTGGTCGATGAGTCGAAGTCTACTGTGGGACCTGGCTGGGTCTGTCCATGGAGGAGGAATTAGACAGGTTTTTCTCAAATCTATTGTGTACATATAATAATGGTATCTTTTAGGAGTTGATTTGATGGAACTTTGTGCTCTCAACCCTTCAGTGCTTCAGAATAAGCCCCCGCCCGTGTCGGCTTTAATCTTTTTTATTACAAATTCAATTCAGTGGTTACCTTGGAGCGTCGATCGCTACTGAAAAGTGGGGGTAAGTTTTAAATACACCTTACATTGTTCTCACCCATACCATTACCTTTACAGGGGGTCACTGTTTGTCCGCAATTCTTTTATTTGAACAAACATTGTCAAGAAAATTATGTATATTTTATACTTTGTTGCATGTTTTCTAATGACAGTCAATCAAAAAGTGGGTGGGGCGGGGGGGGGGCATCTGGTATGCTGTTCCCCCAGTCTGAAAAGTGTGGGGGGGGGAACGTAAATGTTACAAAACACAATACAAAAACACACAAACAGAAATATACCAGTGAACATTCCTCCATGATTAAATCAATTGATCAAGTGTATATGGTTAGCTTTCGCATAAAATAGGGTGTGGGGTTTTAGTGTATCCGAAAAATGGCCGAGCTAAAAAGGGACCCAGTGTGAATAGGGGCCCGTCGATTTCACAAAGAGTTAGGACGAGTAACTCGTCCTAACTTACTTGCTACAGTGCAGGGTTGGGACTCGTCCTAAGTCCTAAGATTAGTCTTAAGTTAGGAAGAGTTTTGTGAAATCGACGACTGTCAAATGGCCCAGCGAATAAGGCCGAGGTTTTAGCGCGTCCGTTAAATGGCCCAGCGAAAAGGGATACTTTTTAGCGCGTCCGTTAAATGGCCCAGCGAATGGGGACAGATTTAATGGAGCGCGTCTGTAAAATGGCCGCGCTCGTATGGCTTTACGTTGCCAACACTACACATTTTTGAACGTGCAGTGTCTGAAATTCTTTATTTTTTCCCCCGAACCAACACATCACATTTGTTATTACTGTATAGATCCAAATAGACTTTGTGCTCCCCGTACAAACCTTACTGTTACTCATGCATTTTATTGCCGGCAATTATAAACGGTAATCTTAGAAATATGTTCATCGAATCAGTTTGATTTATTTATGTCCATACAAAGAAAAATGTCGACAAAGACATGTAATAACGGGATAAGGTCAGTCTAAAAATAAGAAACAATATGTAGGAATAATATTGGCCTATTTTGATCAGCAGAAGCTTGTAGAAAACATGAAAACAAAAAAGCTAACAACCAAACACACAAACAACATAAATTGCAGTGACTGTGGGAACAAATAATTGCATGTAATTGAGTAAGGTTTTTTTACCAGACCGTCACGTGTATGGCGTGCCGTGGCCGAGTGGTTAAGAACACCAAACTCAAGCTCTGATATTTCTGATCAGCAGGGTGTGGATTCGCGTCCCAGTCGTGACTTTTGATTACTTAACCACTATTGCTCTGTCCTTCGGACGGGACGTAGAGCCGTAGGTCCCGTCTGTTGTGTAATGTACGTAAAATAACTCAATGCACTTATATCAAAGCGAAGTTCGACCCGGTGTTCCTGGTTTGATCGGCAGCAGTATGGTACCACAGCACCTTGTAAACCACTACATGGTGCTCCAAGGAAAGAACCCATACTTTATAGGAAGAGCTACACACATACATGTTTATTATTCTGTCCAATTTATGTTGAGGTAATAAATGAGAGAATTGAAGGGACTCCGACCATTGTGAGAGGACTCCGTGCGTGGACTTTAGGGCAGTTGGTCTCATAAAACCACTCGTTTTGTCAGCCCTTTAACCACTTTTGCAAACTCGTTTTAGGGTGAAAGACGGGTACTTTCAACTCGATTTAGAGTGAAGTTAGTTCCAATTTCACTCAAAAAGAGTGGCACAAAAAAATTGACTTTACTCTCAAAAGAGCGGAACTGACACCACTCGGACAAGAGAGTGAAATTTTCACTCTTTTACAAAAAAATAGAGTAGACCTAGTACGCAGTACTCCGTAGGCGGACTGCGTGCAAGACGGCCTTGTAGTCAAGGTTTACGAACACAGGATGATCGTACTGCTATTGTACAATTCATAGAAGGTTCACAACCATTATGACATCGGATCTCGAGTGACACAGAAGGTCGTTGAACTGTAGAGCTGTATAACAAAACACTACCGGGTTATAACAGTGCTGAAAGTCTATCGTGCAAAGATTGATACAAACTACTAATGCTTGACTGACAAGAGTGAAAGTTATTCTTTGAAACCGAAAACAGGTTGGCCTTCATATTAATCTGGCTCTTTTACTCATTGTTCAACACTAACTCTATTACTGTTGCTTTACAATGATAACAAAATATTTGTGTGCATTGGCTCCCGAACCTCCGATTATCTACTCAGCGGCAGTAGAATAAAGCAAGACAGTTCTCTAAGAACAACTCTACCTGGCAAGTAGATACACACATGGGGCCGTAACTACGAAAGCCGTTTAACCCATTAGATGCGTATAAATGAGTAGTCACTGTATAAACTCATGTCTAACTTTAAACATGTACTACAAAGCTTGCTTTTAGTTAACCGCGTTTAAATGACCATTAGAGTTAAACATGTGTTTAACAAAAACAATAACAATTCTTAAACATGGTACGGGGGTTGTTTAGTGAGCATTCTGAGTCATTTAGAGGCCAGATATGTACACAGAAAGGTATAAAGGTGGACAGGATGGATGGGCTCCAAATCTTCTTAATTGCACAAGAGGAGGATGACGAACAAGAAAATCGTCATGGTCGCCAACACCAGCGTGCACCAAGAGTTTTTAGGGACTATAGGCCCATTCACACGAGCGCTGCAAACGAGGGTCCCGTGCGATTTCATAACATCGATGTTATGAAATCGCAAATCCACGTCGTGTGAATGCTATGTATGTTACGAA
The DNA here is from genome assembly GCF_902459465.1 of Asterias rubens. Taxonomy (NCBI): domain Eukaryota; kingdom Metazoa; phylum Echinodermata; class Asteroidea; order Forcipulatida; family Asteriidae; genus Asterias; species Asterias rubens. Next base: position 15,849,867 of record NC_047073.1, read on the forward strand.
ATTACCTGGGTCCCGTGTTGTTCATAACACAGATCGAGACCTCCTCCAAAAAATCGCATCGATGTTATAATCACGGGGAGCCATCGTCTGAACCGAATGCCTGCGATCGTAATGAGGGACCGCTGCGTTGACACGTGAAGAACTATGGAGGAAGAAATGGGCGAACTATAGCATGCATATGTACATGTACATACATGTACATGTATATCTGCTCAACGCTGGACTACGATCCGTTTGGCTGGTGGGTTTTGTGGCCGGATGCTAGACCAGCCCAAACCTTGAAGCAAAAACATTGTTCAAACGGAAGCAGAATACGTCATTTGGCAAAGCTTTTAAAGTTTTAATTCACCATTTGTTATGTCTCATCAATAATTTCATATCTAAAAAACATTCTCATTCAACAATGTAGCGTTTTTAACGTCCACAAATCTATTTGAATCATGGAATTTTGTGTTTTTCTTCGACTCGATCATGACTCGACGTTGCTGGATCGCTGCATTTCAAGACAAGCTCAAACCTTGAAGCAAAAACATCGTTCAATCGCAAGCAGAATACGTCATTTGGCTAAGCTTTTCGATGTTTTAATTCATTATTTGGTATGTCTCATCAATAATTTCATATCTAAAAAGCATTTCCATTCAACAATGTAGTATTTTTAACGTCCAAAAAGCTATTTGAATCGTGGAATTTTGTGTTTTTCTTTTTTTAGCTTCGAAAACGTAACCCCCTTCCCGCCGGCCGACGGGATGAGAGTTACGTTATCGCAAATGTTTTTAAAATATTCTACATTTTATGTGACTTAACTGATTTCAATGAAATTGATTTGTTTTATTCCTTTTAACTGTAAGGTTTTTAACTCAAGCCTCTTGCTTGTAGACTTTTGTCCATGCAGTAGGCCTACCCAAACGAGGGACGTATGTTTGCGTATGTGTGTGTGCGTGTCGTGTGAATACTCGCTAAAAAAATCGCACGCGGTAAAGGTGACAGACGGCTGGCGCCCTTAACCAGGGACCCGCGTTTGCAGCGCTCGTGTGAAAGGGGCTTTTGTGAATCCCTATAAGAGTATGAAGAAGGGCTTTTTCTGATGGTTTAAACAAACAAATAAACAAACAAACAAACAAGATGGACATTTCTGAAGTGATAGCTTTCCAGGCGTCACCTTTTTTCTGGTTTGCTTTGGTGTCACATCGTTTGTAACCAATAATAGAAATGAAGTCCCTCATGGTCTCAACGAGAGCCATCTTCTCGTCAGCGGTGAAATTGTCACTGCGTTGCTTTTTATCAGCCAAGGCTGTAGAGTATCGCAGTAACGACCTGCTGAAGATTTCTCTATACCGATGCCTATCATTATGTTCATGTTGTTGCGCAATCCTCTATCTACATTACATTGTATTTAACAATATGGACCTCGGTCAATAAGTTTAGACTGTCCTATCCTCGTGTAACTAGCTAGTTACACAAGGATAACTAAGCAACTATTTCAGATATTTCGTTAGTCTTATTTAATTCAGGTGTTTAAGAAGACGCGTGTAACTTGGATTTATCCACGTCTATATACTACACTAGTATAAAGATAAACGGCTTTCGTAGTTATGGCCCTTGGTGTTACCGCAAACCAATTATACATTGATACCTCACCATGCAATGCCTCTAAACCTATATACATTGACTTTTTATTACATATTTTTATACAAAATAATCAAAGCGCATGCATAACAGATACCGGAATCCGTGTGCGGACTATCGGGAAAACTTCAAAGGGTTGCGTGGTTTGGTGGTTCAATGGAGAATGAAAATGGTTGTAAAACAAGTATGAAAATCACAGGTACAGACGAAAGGGTCTAGTGACCTTGATGGCAATTGTAAAGAGAGAGTTTTACTGAAGTGTTTAAAAAATAGCACTTAAACACTTTATCATTAGTTTTGAGTAAACGGTTTTTATACAGCTCATGTTCTCCGGCCATCATCTACCGCCCACCAGGAGGAATTCAACTCTGGTCCTATCCCCCGCACTCGCTATGGAAACCACTCCTTCTCAATCGCCACTCCCACTCTTTGGAACAATCTTCCCCCACGCTGGACTCATTTAAAAGCGCCGCATTAAAACACACTTTTTTTAAATCCATCTAAGCTGTTTATGCTATTTCATCCCACTTCTAATTTATTTTTATTTTTTATCGTACACTTCTTGTTCAGCGCTTAGAAACCTGGTATTAAAGACAGTGGACACTATTGGTAATAATTAAACACTCACTTTAAGCACACACATTGGTTTCCATACTTCCATAAAATATCACCTGTAATGCGGATTAAAGAAAAATATAAGTAAAGACTGAACACTATTGGTAATTGTCAAAGACAAGTCTTCTCATTGGTGTATCTCAACATATGCATAAAATAACAGCCCTGTGAACATTTGAGCTCAATCGGTTGTCGAAGTTGCGAGATAATAATGAAAGAAAAAAACACCCTTTTCACACGAAGTTGTGTGCTTTCAGATGCTTGATTTCGAGACCTCAAATTCTAAGTCTGAGGTCTCGAAATCAAATTCTCTGTAAATTACTTCTTACTCGGGAGCCGTTTCTCACGATGTGTTACACTTACTATCAACCTCTACCCATTACTATAGTAATCAATATTAATTTTGGTTTTTACCCATACACCGATGTGTGTTAGCACTGTATACTCAGTACTTTCCCGAGTCCTGTGAAAAAATATCACAGGCATGTTACTCGGTGTATGGGTAAAAACCAAAATTAATATTCTTTATCCCCGATGCAAATTTAACATCTATAATATCGTTGCGGTACCCACTGCCAAAACATAGGATTCGAACTGCCTCTAGCTGCCGGGCAACCTCGGTAGTCTAGTTGGTAAGACACTGCTCTAGAATTGCAAGGGTCGTGGGTTCGAATCCCACCCGAGTAACATGCCTGTGATATTTTTTCACAGGACTCGGGAAAGTACTGAGTATACAGTGCTAACACACATCGGTGTATGGGTAAAAACCAAAATTAATATTCTTTATCCCCGATGCAAATTTAACATCTATTATATCGTTGCGGTACCCGCTGCCAAAACATAGGATTCGAACTGCCTCTTGCTGCCGGGCAACCTCGGTAGTCTAGTTGGTAAGACACTGCTCTAGAATTGCAAGGGTCGTGGGTTCGAATCCCACCCGAGTAACATGCCTGTGATATTTTTTCACAGGACTCGGGAAAGTACTGAGTATACAGTGCTAACACACATCGGTGTATGGGTAAAAACCAAAATTAATATTCTTTATCCCCGATGCAAATTTAACATCTATTATTATAGTAATCAAGAAAAGTTTAATGCTAATAATTATTTTGAGAAATTACCAATAGTGTCCACTGCCTTTAAGCGCTGTATAAATGCACATACCGGGTAGTATTCCGAGAAATATGTGCTGTGGTCGAAATAATAATAATAGTAACAGTATTTATAAAGCGCCAAATTGCCAAAGGATACAAGGCGCTGAGAAGGAAAGAAGAGGGGAAAAGACAGAACAAAGATAAAGATGACCAGCTACGAAGAGGCAAAAAGGTGGGTTTTGAGAGCACGTTTGAAGGCTGGGACACTGTTTGAGCTTCTGGTAAGGGTAGGTAGAGAATTCCATAGTCGAGGAGCAGCAATTGAAAATGCCCTATCACCTGCAAGTTTATGGGTTTTGTGAACTGAAAGGGATTTACCAGTAGTAGAGTGAAGAGAGTAATAAGAAGATGTCTGGAGTGAAAGGAGAGAGGAGAGATAATCCGGGGCACAGTGATTGAGGGATTTATATGTGTGGACCATTGTACGGAATTGAATGCGTTGGGCAACTGGAAGCCAGTGTAATTGCTTGAGAAGTGGAGATGAGTGAGTAAATTTGGGCAGCTGAAAGATAAGTCTGGCACAGCGGTTTTGGAGCCGTTGAAGGCGGGAAACATCTTTCTGTGAAACACCATTCAGGAGGCAGCAGCCATAGTCCAGAAATGTCAGGCCACCGTCTTGTGAAATCACGCAAAACAACATAACAAAGGACAAACTAATCAGATGAGGCTTTCTGTATCACCATTTGTAAATCTCCCTTGTTGGTTCTGAAATGAAGGTAGGCCACAGACTCAAATTTTCGAGGTGCCAAATTTATCCCTCTGGAACCGCGCCTGGCAATAGTTGTCTTTTGGAGGAAGTAGACTCTGCTCAAGCAGCATCCAGCTTTGCATCAAATCGTATGTCGAACCTATGTATGAAATACGATTTGTTAGACGAGAGGCTGAGCAGGGTGCGTTCCTAACATCAGTAAAATATCGAGGAGAACCATGGTATAGACCATGTGAACTTTGTTTACAATAATTGTGAATCACTACATAGCATAAGCGTGACCTTGTGCAATCTTTGGGGGATAACTTTCCGTATGGCGCCACCACTTTTTCACTCATTTTTACAAAAAGGGATATCTCATTGAGGTAAATTAGATACTATATTATGTATATTATTTCATATCGAATGAAAAAGTGGTGGCGCCATACGGAAACTTTTCCATTCCAAGAATTAAGAAAGTAAAAGCTGGACAAGTTTTGAGCTGTGCCCCCTTTCATCATATCAAAACTTGATAGGAATTAGACAGTGCAATCTTCATATAATGTTTGTATGTTTTATTTCATAATAGGCTGTGCAAATCGTCCGGAAGTCCAGGCTCTGTGTCTCTTTTGTAAACATGTGATGTCCGAGCATGGCTACATCCATGGTCCGAGTCACATCGTCTAACGGGGAAGCATATCCCATTTTCCTAGTCCATGAGCTTTTTCACTATAAGCCATCTCAATTTTTCTTCAGCCAATAAGAGGCTTTTCACTAGTCAATCAGGTTTTCGTTTTTACGATCCATACTTTAAATTCTTCGAGAGAATTTTGACTGGTCCCATGTGTTTACAAACGCAACCCGGTGTCCAAGTGAATTCTTTCCGCCAGAGATTCGCCGTCCCCCGCACGGGAAATTAAAATTGGATTGATTCAGAGCATGGTTCAAAAGTGGGCGCTATCAAAATAGTTTGTACACAGTTAACCATAGGCCTATGGGGGCAGAATCTCCTGCTGCAACACACCGGAAGTTCTGCAAATAATTCGTCTTTTTTTATTATAAAAACGGCCTATCCGGGTCACACACTCTTGGTGGCGTACTTTATTTTCAATCAATGCGCTGTTTGAGGGACAGAATCTCCGGGGGGGGGGGGGGGGGGGCGACAAACACGTTATCTAATTACTATATTAATTATTTTATTTTATTTTGAAATTAGTTCTGTTTTCCCAGGAGCCGTAAAGTTACCTATATAGGCCCGGGCCCAGGCCAATCCTGTTGGTCGGTCACAGAAACCGTCAAGCTCGGTTGCCGTGCATTTAAAGATACAGCATAGGGTTGAAAAAAACTTTATGTCTGTGGTCGGAAAGCACTCGGAGTGCTTTCAATTCAAAATCGGCTTTTCAAATAGACGAAGATAGTTAATTGAGCACGAGATACATCCGCCCACACCATTTTGTCCGACACCTTGCAGCGTGGGAGGACTCGAAGGAAAACAAAGCAAGCGTATCGTAGTAGGCCAACACTCAGGCGGCCTAATCCATAACGGCGCGATGTTGTTCATAAAATGCAGCTCATGTGTTTGCTCCAAATTTATACACTGCTGGGGTTTTGAAATTTACCCCCATGAATGGGTGTTGTCTGTTCGTTATCGTCCGATGGTTATTGATTGCTTCAGTTGTGCCCAGCCGGTTTCAAGGAATTCACTACTACTGATGATCTCGAACATTATTGTCCGGGGAGGGGAGTGAATGGCTATAGAAACAGGGTGTGTACTATTATAGTTTCCCTGGGTCTACCCTACCCCGGTGCGTTTGAATAAATTTGACGACTAAAGCTCGTTTGTTTTCATACTTCCTGCGATAGCGAAGCGAATGTTGACGTCACAAATTCGTAACGAACAATGCGCAGCATCTGCTCGACTAACTTCCCAATATCGCTGGCGAAAGGAGGGTTGTGACGTCAAATTCACGTCAAATTCGCTGCGCATTCACACTCGGATGAAGTATGAACCGGGCTTAAAGGCTCATACTCGGGTCAGCCGGGTTACTAAGTACGAGGCCCCAAGCCCCAAGTGCTGTATCTGCCTGTGGAGTGTTTCACTTTGGGGCTGGCCCCATCGACGTCACCACGAGAGGGCGACCCAGTGTTACCGATATAATACGCAAATGACGTTGCCGAGTCTTGTTAAATTTTTGCACCGATATTTTTCAGAATAAGAGCAACTATAAATATAAATATTAATAGTAAACTTGCGGGTACAACCATGGGTACAAACTTTTTTGAGGGAGTGGTGGCTCTGAAAAGAGCCGGTTTGGTCTCGACGTTTCGAACAGTATACTCTGCTCGTCTTCAGGAGAATGCTGGACTATTTAGGTGGTGGAGCGAATACCGGACACTTCGTCACCTCTCAAACTCGGCACCTGCAAACTCGGCACCTTGCAAACTCGGCATCTTGTAATCTCGGCACCCACACGGCACCAAGAATGTCGGCACCATACAAACTCGGCACCAACATTTTATTGACTAACAAACTCGGCACCAAGCAAAAATAATCTCGAAGAGTCAAGTGGTTAAAATAAAGTAACGTACGTGTAATTACACAATAAAAAAAAGAGTTTGATAATTAGTAGCTTTGTAAATGCTGTTCATGGCAAAATCACTAGTTATGGGAGTTGAAAAGAATTCCGAACTTTCGAGAAAATTTGGGCCCACAGGAAATTTACCGTGGCGCCGCACCGAGTTCAGTCTACAAGTTTTTTTAAAATGTTGTTTAGGCTGATTGCATCCATGTCGGTGAAAGTGCGGTTCAATTTTGTTTTTATGATTTCAATGAAATTTTGCTTTAACAGAGCGTGATTTGCCGAAAGACGCCGGCCGTGACCGGGGACTAATTTACCGACGGACCACTCGCGATAGTTCTGTGCGTCAAATTTTTGACTCCCATAAATGGCCGACCGTGTTAGTTCGCACAGTAAAAGGAAAAACCACGCAATTTCGAGGCAAACTTGTGTGGATCATTGTATTCTACTTTTACAATATCTTTCCAACCATATGCATTTTGTAACAAACTGTTACAAACGCTTTTTTATAGACCAAGTCGTCTGATCCAAGGCAACGTGTTCCTTAAAAGATCGTTTGGTGCACATGATCCTTTCAGTGTTATTTTTTTTCCGTCCCGTGCTATTTTGCTATAACGTCGCTTCTACTTTCTGGTAAATTGTACGAAAGTTAAAATAAGTGTTATAATTTAATAACTTATAACAGAATCAAACTTTTTTATGGGACTGGGGGACTGAAAATCACAGTGTGAAAAAAAAATCGAACTTTTTCAACTGGGTGCCGAGTTTGTATGAGTACATGGGTGCCGAGTTTGTGGGTGCTGAGTTTGCAAGGTGCCGAGGTTGTAAGTGCCGAGTTTGCAAGGTGCCGAAGTGACCGGTACCCGGTGGAGCTTATGTATGACTGGAGGGATGCACTTTTGGGCGCGAAGGATCGAAGCTGTTCTTGTCCGGTGAAGCGTGTGTTGGTTGCTGGCTGGATACTGTTCGAGCAGAGTATACTGTTCGAAACGTCGAGGCCTGTTTTTCCTGTAGTACACGGCAAGGATAAATTATACGAAATTAAATTAATTCTTCCTTCGGACCTGACGTCACGATCACCCACGTGATGATAAGCAAAAGAACTAATTTGCATTTTTTTTTACAATGAGTTTTACGTTTGTTAGAGCGCCCTCTGTTGTTGACAGTATCATTCAAGATGGCAGCGCCCTTGCTGAGGTAGGATTTTTTTATTTTTATTGCACAGGGTATTATTTTTGAATGCAGGGCAACGAAATAATTAACTTACGTGACAATATTCCCAGACTATTAATCATTTTACTGTATAACTCAGCCACTGACTCAAGCTAAGTTTAATTTAAAAAATCCCAGTGGAAATGAAAGTAATGAGCCCAGCTAGGCTAGCTAGCCCTGGCGGCCGTACACTTTCGTACTATAGCCCACCTTGTTGAGCTGTTAATGGCTCCGCTTTTAACATCGGTCTCATCACTGTGGCGACAGTGATGAGACCGATGTTAAATGGATCCGCTTTTAACAATGGCTCTCATCACTGTGGCGACAGTGATGAGACCGATGTTAAAAGCGGAGCCATTTATTAACAGCTCAACAAGGTGGGCTAACTTTCGTATTGTACTAACTACAGCATGGAGGTAGACTACTTACACTGACGTCCTGGACATCAGAGTACATTTCTGGGGCGGAAAATTTTCACAGCTTCATAACCAAAATCTTACCTGCAACTAGCCCCACTTGTTCTTGTGTGGCCAAGGATAGCTGAATCCTTAAAACCTTACTTTTATGCTAATAGTTATTTTGAGTAATTACCAATAGTGTCCACTGCCTTTTAAATGAGTGATTGCCAGCTTGGATATTCTTCATAAAATTTACACTAAAACAAGCTTAAAGGCAGTGGACACTATTGGTAATTACTCAAAATAATTATTGGCATAAAACCTTTTCTTGGTGACGAAAAATGGGGAGAGGTTGATAGTATACATCTTTGTGAGAAACGGCTCCCTCTGAAGTAACCTAGTTTTCGAGAAAGAAGTAATTTTCTACAAATTTGATTTCGAGACCTCAGATTTAGAATTTGAGTTCTCGAAATCAACCATCTAAAAGCACACAACTTTGGTGACAAGGGTGTTTTTTCTTTCACTATTATCTTGCAACTTCGACAATCAATTGAGCACAAATTTTCACAGGTTTGTTATTTTATGTACATGTTGAGATACACCAAGTGAGAAGACTGGTCTTGAAAATTACCAATAGTGTCCAGTGTCTGTAAACATCATCAGCGCCATGATGTTTACTTTTGCTTGAGATTGTGAGTGGATAATCCTTTTTTCCTGTACTTCACATCTAGACTTCTTTCTCAAGAGACAAGATCCACTCTTTGCCAGGCGTGTCAACGAACGCTGTGGTGTCTTGATACATCATCAGTAAGATGGAATTCCAACAGGGCTGTGATAGCTAAGACAAATCGGAAGGTGTACCTAAGGCAATATCCTACAGTAGTTGTTAACCCTGATGGATCCACTTTCAGGATTAAGTATGACGAGCCCAGGAAGATCATTAAGGTGAGATTATAACAAAAATATAAAATATACAGAAAGAGGTTCTGCTTGAAAAGAGTACATTCTGAAGTCCTGAATCTCATTTCTGCTTTGTGTTTCTTTGTTTTGCTGTCCTCTTATACCAATGTTCCTGTTATAGGGTGCGTTCGATTAGCTTCCCTGGGTCGACCCCACTGTGCTCACTCGGGTGAGCCCCTGACAAGAGCTAATTGAACGATCACACTCGCCCTCTAGTTGTGACGTCATGCACCTCAGGTCACCCCCAAGTGACGTCAAAGCTATTCGAACGTACCAGGGGCAGACTGGGGTCGACCCAGGGAAGCTGTGTGAATTCGGGTCATCTCATACCCAAGTCAACTCGTACCCGAGTCAACTCCTACCCAAGTGTTATCGTACCCAAGTGAACTCGTACCCAAGTCAACTTGTACCCAAGTCAACTCGTACCTGAGTCAACTCGTACCTGAGTCAACTCGTACCTGAGTCAACTCGTACCCAAGTCAACTTGTACCCAAGTCAACTCGTACCCGAGTCAACTCGTACCCGAGTCAACTCGTACCCGAGTCAACTCGTACCCGAGTCAACTCGTACCCGAGTCAACTCGTACCCGAGTCAACTCGTACCCGAGTCAACTCGTACCCGAGTCAACTCGTACCCAAGTCAACTCGTACCCGAGTCAACTCGTACCCGAGTCAACTCGTACCCGAGTCAACTCGTACCCAAGTCAACTCTTAACCAAGTCAACTCGTACCCAAATAAATTTTTACCCAATTTTGGGGTTTCAACTCGTACTGATAAATATTGTGGTTTAATTTATTTATTTATGTAAATCATACATTCCTTTTATTTATTCATTGTTGTAATGATTTCGGTATTTTGGGTTTTGTTTTGGTTCATTCATGTTGCAGGTAACGAACAGAATAAGCGAATAACGCAAAAGGCCTAATGTCTTTTTGCTTTTTGTTTTTTACTTGGTTGGGAGCAGTTTCCTGAAAACATTTAAGAAGTTTTTTTTCTTTCAGAAAAAGATAATCAGAACATACGCAAATGAATTAATTGAATGAATTTTTACCATGAAATTTTCTTATGGGAACCCTTTAACAAGAAAAACATGGGACGTTTGCGTATTATACATCGTATTTTGTTTTATATTGAATGAGTTATTTTTTAAGCAAACAAGAGAGGAACATAAAAACAGAAATTACAGCCTTACTGTTTAAAACATTGGAAGAGTATTTCGGTTAAAAAAGTAAACCCTTTTTATGTCTCAGTGTCTTTATAAGCATCAAACATTAAAAACGAAACTACAGCCTGGACTGTTCCTTCGATGAGACCAGTTGTCCTATTGTTACACGCAAGTTTACCACTAGTTTTTCTTATGGTTCACACCGTGTAGACCTTTCTTTTGCCACAGCCCGAGTTTTTGCCAACCCAGATTTGAAAACTATGGAACGTTGTAAGTGCAAATCAAGAAAAGATCGCTATTTTTTGTAACAAAGTAACCAAGTTGATTTTGTTTAAAACAAAACAACTAATTATGAGAGGTATTTTGTTCAAGTTTAAAACAAAACAACTTATTATGAGAGGTATTTTGTTTAATTTTGAAAGTTTGCAGAAAATGTTGAATTTTGTTAAAACACTTGTTTTTACAATTAAGTGTTTTACTAACATTCGGCCGACCATGCCAACCAAGGCGGTTTATTTATCAAAAAAAGAAAGGTCTTTAGCTTATGTTCGTGCAGTAGTACTGAACCAAGCAAAGTCTAACTAATCAAAGTCCAACTGTTTGACTTTCATAGAACAGGGGTGGTTAGGGATCACAAACAATGCATCATACCTTTTGGGACATTTCTGTTTATAGACCTTTTCACTGTTGAGTGAGGTGCATGCTGGTCTAGCTAGCGATCAAACTTGATTGCTGATTCCAGGAATAACACGCCCGTAAAGAGTATTTGCGATAAGGTCAATGATAATCTCTGGCCCTCTACTGACTGCCTTGACCTGTCCCAGAATCTTTGAATATTTCTATTGTACTTTTCAGCTACCCGTTGATGTGAACAGCTTGACCCCTGACGAGCGAAAACTTCGCCTCCAGCGTTACCAGGTGCGGAAGAAGCGAGACATCAAAGATGACATTAAGGATGACGCGGACGTATCGGATAAATACAGACATCTTTGGAAGAGGAAGTGAACTGCCTGACTGAACTAGAATTAAACAAACTAGAACCTAAGCTACAAGAACCAAACCATCTAGAACCATTCTTTGCATTGAATCACTCAGACTCATGGGAGACCTAGACAGATCCATTAGGCTCCGGCCACGACGCATGTGTGAACAAGAATACGCTGGGCTCTCCAATGCCTTTCTGCACAACTCTGCCGCTCGCGCCAAGATACGCGCACGCATGTCGGACCTTATCTGTTGGACCTTTGTTGCGTTGTGATTGGTCAATACGCAATGGGGCGGAGCTCAGTGGATCGGTCTATAGGTTGCGGCCGACTGACTAGGAAACCTAATTGTTTTAAAAAAATGTACACATGCTCAGAATGATATTAATTTAACCAGTTAAGGCTGGGTTATCTTCCATTTCTTCCCTTGGCAGGATTTTTTACCCGGAGTAGCCAGAATTGTTTTTCTTTTACTGGTGGCATGAAGAAACTCCGACTTCACATAGAGGACAGAACAAAGACTCTCTTTGATGCAACGGAATTTGTTTTTTTATCAAGAAAATAAGTTATTCACACATTGTTGAACTAAAACATTGTAGGGCGGCCTTTGTGTCGTTCATTTAATGTGACACGAAAATACAAAAAACAATTTGAAGATTTCTGTGCCATAATGACACCACAATCAATTATAGTGTACTTCAGAGTTTTGAAGCAATGTCGGGCATTGTATGTTAACTTAGATAAATATAAAAGCTTTTGTTTTCCTGTTATAAGGTTCAAATAGTTTACCCTAACACCTGGGTGTCTTGGACTAGAAAACCAGTACAGTCTAAGGCCGTGTTCCCATACATAGGGGCTACAGCTTGGGCTACATCCAGGTTTCCGCATCATCATGCATTGAGGTATAGGGTGTCATTATCGCTGCAGTGGGACCCGGCCTTTAATCTTGTCTTTGTACCACAAAATTCATCTTATGTCACAGGTTTTCAATGACTAATTTTGTTGTTTCTGTTGTCTTTAATTTTTTTGTGGTTTACTGCACCTGCAATACCCAGCAGGGTGGATATGTGCTATAACAAGTCTTTATTATTATTTTTGTGTGCGTGTGCAGGGCCCAGGCTGTGGAAGGCTCTCACACATTAACTGTGATCTAAATGCTTGAAGAGCCACATATTTATGGCAAGCTACATGTATTCATAGACCACTCTCTGTTCATTTAAACATACTGTAAAGCGTCTTGCGGGCCTGTATGCTTCGTTTTTGAAAGGGCAGGGGCACCAAGGCATTTTCTCTATAGGGAAATTGTAAATTTCTACTGGAGCATTTCAAAGGCACGAAGGCATTAACCCGGGGGCGTGGAGGCAATCGCCTTCGTTGCCTTGGTGAAGAATCAGGCCTGGCCCTGATAGTTCCTGCAGTTCTGGCAGGTAAACCATTACCCAACCCACCAAGAACAAAATGTAAAAAATACTTTCCTTTGTTTTCATCACAACTTTTTTTTCAATTCAAATAAGCACTTTTGAGAAATGGTGTCCCATAGGAGTTCACTGTTTGGTTTGTGTGTTTACAGATGAATTTACCCAAACCTAAAAGTGCCCTATTAAAGTGCCCTATTAATGTGTCCACCATGTCTCAACATTGCTTTCATATATAATAATTTTATTTCATATAAAATGCACATCACAAATTACTAAATTAAAAGCAAAAAAATAAATGACTCGGCATTCATCTTCTAATTAAAAAACAATTGTTACTTTTTAGATGTTTGTTTCTTCTGAATAAAGCACATATTCCTGAGGAGTCTAGCCTTACATATAAGAACTCATTTCATGTATATTGTAATTGCTCTATTTCCAAAGATTGGAAGATGGTATTTAAAAACCAATATTTCATATTTTGGTGATCAGACAGTCTCAAAAAATTCCTTACAAGAACCTGTTAAAAAATTCACTTTCCTAATACTGTGTTTTTATTTTATTTTCGGTGAACTGGTGCAACTACATTAACAGAATTTTTGAATACACACCGGAGTGAAAAAAACTACCTGAAATGAAATCTTACTGTTCTATGTATGTATAATAATAAGTTAACTAAGAATAAGTTAACTAATTCTTAATTTTCAATCCGATCCAATTCGATTTGAAATGTATTGCTTGATAACCCCAAGCTTTGTATATTCACATTTGTGGAACAGGATGAATATTAATTTTAACATTGTTGAGATTGAAATTTAACAATAAATGTCTAAAGATTTATTCATAATTTACATGGTAGCAAGATGGTCATGGTGGAAATCTTCCCTTGAAATATTTTTAGTGGGAATTTCATAGTTTTTTGAGACATGAGAATAGAAATTAGTTTTGATCTTGAAAGCATTAAATCTGATGTTTGAAAACAATGATGGATTTTTCTGTGCGACTCCCACGACCAATTGATCTTAAACTTTGAAGACAGTGGACACTATTGGTAATTGTCAAAGACTAGTCTTCACAGTTGGTGTATCTCAACATATGCATAAAATAACAAACCTGTTTGAGCTCAATCGGTCGTCGAAGTTGCGAGATAATAATGGAACAAAACACCCTTGTCACAGGAAGTTATGTGCTTTCTGATGCCTGATTTCGAGACCTCAAATTCTAAACTTGAGGTCTCGAAATCAAATTTGTGGAAAATTACTTCTTTCTCGAAAACTACGTCACTTCAAAAGAAGCTGTTTCTCACAATGTTTTATACCATCAACCTCTCCCCATTACTCGTAATCAAGATCACGGTTTTATGATGATAATTTATTTGAGTAATTACCAATAGTGTCCACTGCCTTTAACAGGAATGTTAATTCATATGTGTACATATCTATGTTGGGTCACAAAATGTTCTGGATGCTGGTTATTGACAATTACCACTGTTCTGCAGGCTTGAAATTTGTAAACTTTTGTTAATCCAACGATTGTAGCATCATAAATTATCACTTGTACATAAAACTGTTGTGTCAGTGTAAAAACCCAGTGTCTCACTTACTTCAGCAAAAATGCTTCTAGTAAAAAAACATGCCTCTCAGCGCGAACTTGATTTGTGTACATTTGGGTTACTTAAAGATACAATGTAGATACAAAACTGTTAAAAGGATTGTGCAAATTTAAAAACTTTCATGCAACATCCCATGTCTTTACACTGACGCCCTGAAATAAAGTTTCGCTAAAATGATGTCATCCTTTATTAGGGCACTTTATTTACAAAATTTTACTAAAACATAACCTGAATCTAGTCATAGAACACAAAACCTTTTGTAGTGGACTAAGTCACTGAATAAAGAACAGCTGATAGGGATGGGCCCAATTCCATAGAGATGCTTAGGCAGAAAAATGATGCTTAGCAATTTTCTGATAAGCAAACAAATAAAGCAGGATTCAAGCCACATACACGTGACAGTGTTTTGAATGGTAACCTTAGTCTGCTAAGCATAATTTCGTTGCGCTAAGCTACTTTTCATTCAAATTCTACTCCTTGATGTTTCTGTACAGACGCTTGTAAATCTTTCCCATAGTATCATCAAATAACTCACGATGAGATTTGCCGGTGAATTCTTGACTTCTGGTCGACCAGTGATCGCCGTTGTCTATGTGCACTGACACACTGCAGATTTACAAAGAAAACAAAATAATCATAACCATAATTTAATAGAAAGATATCTCACAGCATGTTGCTATTCGGGGGATTTGAAATAATATCTAGTTGCAAGTACAGTTTTAGTTTCTTTAAAGAACTTCAATACACTGTACATTACTTCTAACGGGGTCGTTTATACAAATGTTTTATTATAACACCAGCTTTCCAATGCTCTTTATCCAGCAAGTTTTAATGTTTTAATTAACTCTTGGAGTAAATACCAAAAGTAAACCCTGGTTTTATAGGGTTACACCAACATTTTGACAGCTTAGAAGGAAGTTTTAAAAAGTTGGACAAGGCTACAATGTCGCTCATATATTTATTTGCCTCGCCAACAGAATAGTAGAACCTTAACAGAGAATCAAGTTATCTTTCTATGAGTACACAGAATTAAGCCTGGGCGACTAGTGTCAAAGTCAAGACTAATGACTGCTTAATAGTCAAGTCGCAACTACTATTTTTCAACCACTCTGCTAATCATGCCACTTCAATCCTGTCAGCGTCAACTTTACTATATTATGCCTGCCTCAAACAGTATGCCTCAATGCATCTTGGGAATTAAAAAATTATTCGCGACTTGTGACGAAGTTGTTACTATTTGAGTTGCGACTAGACGACACTAGTCACACGGGGTGCGTTTTCAGGGTTGTAACCATTAACTGCATGTCTATGTTTTCTTCTTTGTAGCCCTTAACCTAGAGTGGCTTTAAGCCTCGTTTTGGGCGACTTGCATAAAAAAGAAAGAAAGAAAAAAAAAAAAAAACTGTTTCGGTTGAATTGGTCATTGGTTAATCACCAGCCATTGACCGAAACAGTCATTGGTTACGATCGCGAAAAATACATCCAGGCCTACACAGAATGACACTAAACAAACCTCCTGCATTTTCAGAGGCCCAAGTACCTCCTATCGGACTCCAGTAATGATCGTCTTAAAGATTCTCTGTTTTCGCTTCGCAGCGATGCTGAAAGGTCAGCCAGAGCCTCCTCAGAGGTGACAGAAGAAATATCTGAATCGGATGAAAGCTGAAACAAATAAAGAAAACTAAGTGAATAGGTTTATCAAATATCTCAGTGGTTTTCTTCATTATCTATCTATCCCTTTAAACCTAAGGGATTGTTGGGGGACCACTGAAGATTTTAAACCAACCTTTCTCCATGCCTCTCTGTCACACATAGCCCCCTAAATAGTGCCAACTACGCTGGACTCCCTCTGCTTCTTGGCCCTACGCCTATCTCTCTCCAGGAGGTGTAATCATTTTTCGAACAGAAACACGCTTCTATGCCGATATTTTCCCCCAGTTGTGTCACTTACCGTGGCGTATTTGGGATAGCACATAAACTTAAAAGGGCTATTATTTATGGGGCTATGTCAACCACTGCCCTCTAATTGAAAAAAAATCTTTCTCCATGGCTCTCTGTAGTTCACTACCCTCTGTTCATAATGATCTTTTTATATGCCTCTCCGTCCTGACGGACATCCACATGCTTTCACTCCCCCTACAAATAATAATTATATTCTTACCAAGTTGTGTTCAAGCGCTTTTCGGACTCGTCTATGGATCACTTTAGACGTGTCCAGATCAACAGAACTCTCGTCAAATCTGTCCCTCAAAGAACGCCGTACCAGAACAGGGCTTGGGGAACGTGATCGCAGACGTGGAGACAGGGTTATTGGGCTCAGGGATCTCGTCCTGCCAGAACAAAATTGAAAAAATTATTACTAAAGTATGTGTGAGCAAATTGCCTTGAACGTTCAGCAACATTTGTTAGAATCAATCAGAAGCCATTTATAAAGTTCCAGCCACCGATTTCACAAAACTCTTCCTAACTTAAGACTAATCTTAGGACTATGGACTAGTCCCAACTCTGCACTGTAGCATGCAGACCTTGAGATTAATCGAGTCCCAACTCTTTGTGAAATCGACCCCAGAATCAATAAGTTTGCTGTAAGGCCCTGAGGCTCAGCTGAAAGGTCGGTAAGCCTGCTGGAACAGGTGAGCTTTAGGGAGTGTCTTGAATGAGGCAAGTGAGCTAGCATTTCTTATTTGCAGAGGAAGCTTTTCTACCTTCTCTCAGGTAGTAGTTAAAAAGCAGGACATTTCAGAACTGAGAAAATTCCCAAATTCCAAAACATCTACTCTGCAGTATAGTAGTATATAAAGCAAGACAAGTTTTTAAAAGATCATAAATCTATGTATATTTGGTTTGCAGTATACACACTCCATGTGTGTATCTACTTGCCAGGTAGAGTTTGTTCTTAGAGAACTGTCCTGCTTTATTCTACTGCCGCGGAGTAGATAATCGGAGGTTCGGGAGACTTCTCAGTCCTGAAAAGAACTGTCCTCCTTTTCACTATTACCAGGGCGGATGGTATAGAAAATAGACTGGACTACTACTTTAGCTTATAGGATCGTAATTAACTGTACTGCCGCGGAGTCAGTTCTGAATTGGTCTCAAAGTTTCGACTAGCTTGCTCTAGTCATCATCAGGAGTCATAAATCTACCCAGTAAGTATAGATACACACATGGTGTTACCGCAAACCAAATTAATACCTCGCCGTGCAATGTCTCAAATCCCATATAGGAATCTTATTCCACATTTTTGGGCCATATACTGAGAATGATCTTTATGCAAAAGTTGAATAGCGAGTTCTTGCCTCAACGACAAGAGCTCTTGCCTCTAGCTACCTGGCAATCTTGGTGGTCTAGTTGGTAAGACACTGCTCTAGAATTGCAACGGTCGTGGGTTCAAATCCCACCCGAGTAATATGCCTGTGATTTTTTTCACAGAGCTCGGGAAAGTACCGTGTATACAGTGCTTACACACATCGGTGTATATGGGTAAACCAAAATTCATAAATACCCTAGACAGATTCTCTAATCCTATTGGTGGAGAACACGTCACGTGGGGGTGTTTAAACGGTTGATAATGACCAGTGTTTATAACCGGCTGGCTTCCGCATGTCAGGCGCGTAAGATTATCATGCGAAACGCAATTCATAGCTATTAGTAACAACGCGTAATCTACTTCTAAGCGCGTGTGCGTAATCTACTTCTAAGCGCGTGTGCATAATCTATTTCTAAGTGCGCGTGTGTAATGTATTTCTAAGCGCGTGTGTGTAATGTATTTCTTAGCGCGCATGCGTAATCTACTTCTAAGCGCGCTTGCGTAATCTATTTCTAAGCGCCCGCGTACACACAACCCACTCTGACAGACTCTTCACAAAGTTTTTAAATTTTTTTTTTCAAACCTCAAATTTTCAACTGTCAAAGTGTCTGTAATTGTATTATTAAACGTCTTTTAACAAAAGGGCATTTATGAATGGGAATAAAAGAGTAGTGACTCGTTCTTAAACGTCCGTTTAAAACCTTGCAGGGTTGTTGTCGTCGCTAAAGGCCCTCGCTTTAAACGGCTGTGTAAGAACTCGTCGCTACCCTTTTATTCCCTTATTAATATAGCTCTAGAGGACTTGCAGGTTTGTTCGTGGAGCCTGTCACATTTACCTTGCTCTTGGGGAGGGTGATCTTGATCTTGATCTTGAGAGTCGAGGGGAGTATGGCAAGCGCCCGTAGGACACATCCAGACCTGGGGTTGGATCCATTGTTCTCCGACTCAATGTCAAATCATTCATTCTGTCAAGAAGATCTGAAAAACAACAACAATTTATGGCATAGTCATTCAGTGATGTCCTCTGATACCTAATAGTTTTGTAATTATACTCTGGAAACAAATTCTTCAAGCATTTCAGCATAGCAAAATATTTTGATATCAATATAAACCACAAGGGAAACTGAATTACCTAGTCAGTTTCCCTTGTGGTTTATATTGATATCTGAAACAAAAAGTCTCATCCCTTAGGTGATCCCCTGGCTGCCGCTTCCCAGGTTGTATCATAATTTGGGTGTGATCCCTGGCTACACAGCAGTTTACGGTTGTATGGCTTCTGACTGGCACCGCCGAAGATATTGACAAAATAGGGACAAAAGGGCTGGATAGCTCAGTTGGTAGAGCGCCGGCACGTTAATCCGGAGGTCGTTGGTTCGAATCCCACTCCAGTCAATTCTTTGTTCAACCCCAAAAATCAAAACATTTTGAGTGAACTTATTTTCAGCCAACAATATACCACAACTGAGACAAATTATCTTATAAAATTCCCTAAAATGTTGTACCTTGAGTGTCATCACTGATCTCAGAATGAGACGCTCGGTTGAGCCACATTTCAGCCTCATCAACCAAAGTATCTGAATCCTGTCAAATCAGAACAAATCAAATCATAAGTTTGTAAAAAAATATTGTTATTATTATCTTTCTGGTAATAAAACTGAGGGTCCCTCAAATGTGACAAGTGTTGTGACCTGTAGGCCTGAATTGTATACCAATGTAGATAAGACAAAGACATGTTGGTTTTAGATGTAGGAGGAAAACCCTCAATAGACCATGTAACCTTTGTTTACAAAAAGAGTGACCATGTAAGTAATTCCAAGGCCTTCCTGGCAGGCAAAATACTTTATTGGTCATGATGTAGAAAATTTTACATTTTGAGTAATAAATTCCATACAAATTCAAGATTTAGAACTGTAATGGCTTAGCAAGTTATGAGATGTGCCCCCTTTCTTTAAATCAAAAATTGTTTAAATTCAGACAGCGTGATCTGCATAAGATTTTTCATTTTCTTTCATTGAGCTGTGTACAAAACGTTTACTGGTTGACACGTTTCTGACTGTGTAGTTAGTCCTCAGGCGTGGACATTACTCTCAAAAGTCTCAAAAATGATAACACCTTTTAAAATAAAATTTTCAGAGGCTAGTTTTGCTGTATAATATCCCCATTGTAGGAATAATTCAATGGAACGGTTCCGAAAAAATCAAGGTACACACTTCCTCTCTCAACAGAGATATAGTACATGGTTGTACCCCCAAGTTTCCTATAATATTTATAGTTTATTTTATATAACACCCAAGCCGATCCTTGCCATTTGATTGGAGGATTGTCCGTCACGTGATAGCAAATAAAAGTACCATTGAACGCTGAGTCACTCACCGTGCTTTTTCGTTCCATCCGAAAAGTACCATTGCACGCTGCCAGCGTGCAATGGTACTTTTCGGATGGAACGAAAAAGCTGAGTAAAAACATCACTGCGTGCGCGTCTTTGTAACGCAGCAGTGTTACTGCAAGGAATAATATTAGTAAAATTACTAATACTACTAGCATTCGGATTATACAATCAAAAATTGTAGGCCTACGCTTTGTTTGTTTTGAAAGTTGTGTCTTTCAATCAAAATGACAAAGATCTACTTGGATGTTATATAAAACAAATAATGAATGTTTTTCATTCGTGCAATGGTGCGAATATGTTCATTCGTTGAAAGCTGGAATGTTCCATACAACTCGGCTCCGCCTCGTTGAATAGAACATTCCATCTTTCAACTCATGAACATATTCGCACCATTGCACTCATAAACATTCATTATGTGTATACTATTACATCACTTACTTTGCCTATAAAATTGTATCTGAATAAATTTGTGAACAATATTAATGCTATAAGCTCTCACACCTTCAGTCTTTTCAGAAATTGAATAGCCTGAAGAAGTCTGACCATCATATTAAAGTGGATGCTGACCAGTGGTCAAGTATGATATTTGATATCAGGGAAGTATGATCAATTGAGCATGCTCACAAACCACAAAGGCTTGAGGGGTCTTAGTCATTGCAGATGCAACATCAGTCATCATGAATTTTCAATGATAATCACTCAATATGGGCCCAATTTCATAGAGAAAATATTGCTTAAAAATTTTCACCTAGGCAGTCATGGCAGTAGCAGAATACCGTCACAAGTTGTATGTGACATGTGACATGGTACTTGAGCCAGTAGCCTAATTTTGAAAAATATAATTTTGTTGAGCTTAGCTATTTTTTGTGATGAAGCAGCTCTATGGAATCGGGCCCTTTGGATAGTACATGTACATGTATATTGCATTTTTGCATTTTTGGGGGAGTACATTCCCTGTGTGGTATACCCCCTTAGTGTTTTCTTTATAAAGGAAAATCCACAACAAACCTTGTAGGGTCGTATTTTGACGCCGTGGTTAGGGTGGAAATTCTTTCTGTGGCCCCAGTAACTCCTGCCGTAGTATCGCTTGAAGATCGTACAAATTCTGCAATCATTCTCTGATATATAACCTGTACATAGAAAATATGTTGGTTATACAAAACAAAAATCAATGGCCGACATTTGAGACGCTGGCGGCAGCTGACATAACAATCCTTTTTTGCTCAGTATTGCGCACTACTCAGCATGCGCACTACTGGCAAGAACTGGTAGGGACCGTCTAAAAGTCTCCCATTACATTTGAATTTGTGTACTTGCAATAACAACAATTTGTCCTCAAACTTTAAGCTCAATCGGTCTTCCAAGTCAAAAGGAAAGAGTGAAAAGATGTTTCAGCAGGTGTTGGACTCGCAATATCACATTGCACAAAATCTATAGCATATTGCAGAACTATGATCATACTTCAGTCCCAGCTTGGATGAAGACTGAGTACATCAGGATAGTATTAAATGCATATGTGGAATTTTTTCTGACTGTTATTTTTTCTGACTTGCATTTTGGGCTGGTTACCTGATATCTAAGCATAGCTTTGCCCGCCTGTATGCTTCAATTTTGAAAGGGCAAGGGCACCGAGGCATTTCTTCTTGGTAAAGGGCACCTTATGGGAGCATATTTAAGGGCACCAAGGCAATGCCCAGGGGGCATGGATGCAATCACCTTCGTTGTCTCAGTGAAGTATCAGGCCTAGTTTTGTTGTGTTTGTTTTGCTACTTTTTGTGCTCAGAGCAGCTTATGAAATTGGGTTCTGGACGCATAATACAAAGATTTGGTTGTAGCAGGCCCATTGTACACAAATATTCTTTACATTCAGGGACATGACTTTTATGCTAATTTCAGGGTATTTACTTGATTTTGATGAAGCCATCTTCCTCTTGGGGCTTCTTGATCTTGACAAGGATAGTCCATTTATTGGTGGGGGTGCTGACACAGGTCTGGAGGGTGTGGTATTGAAGGAAACTGATTTACCCGGGGATGCTGCACGATTATGTGAGTTCTCCTGGAGGGTTGAAATAAATTTTGTTTAGTAGATTATATCATGAATTGGAATTAGTTTCATCATGCTTTGAACTAAATGTTTCAATAATGTCATGATCGATCGATGTAGTGCACCGGACTAAAGTTGTGGCATCCACGTATGCAGAGATGCCAACATTGAATTTTAAAAAAGATTAGCATCTCCCAAATGTTAAGGGCAAGCGCAGCTTGGGCTCCCTAAACTGATCTTTCTTTTACTCTCTACAATGCTAATTAGCTCATTTTCAGGCATTGTTGTGAAATAACAATTACCTGTATGCATCAACAGAACAGCTACAAATGTTTATAATGGCCAGTGAAAAGAAACTTGAAAAAAAAAACTGATTTCCCTCATCTTCTGACTATGCTTCAAAAATAAATGTAACATAAAAAAGGGTGGCCTTACTTAAATGTAACATAAAAAAGGGTGGCCTTACTTAAATGTTTTTGTTTTGATGATCGGAAATGCAACAACAAGCTATTGGGAGAGAGAGAAAAAAAAAAAAACGTGTCCGGATTTTGGGCAAAAAATACGTGTCCGTATTTTGGGCATTGTCTGGACATCGGCGCTACAATTACTGGTAGGAAAACATGAAAAACTGTCTAGCTTAGACCTCACAGGCCACTCAGTTGAAGGTATTTTTGTTCAGAAGGTCTCCTTTTTTTGTCGCCATTATTTCGTACTTTTTTTGCCAAGCTTCGATGAAGTACATGTACAGACAGCGTGGGCACAATAATAGTGGATATATGAGGAATGAGGTTACTGTGACACGTTTAGCTCACACACAACCTCATTCCCCACGCACGTGTGCACTATTCCCCATCGTGTAATAGAGATCAATGGGTACGATCTTGCAGCAATCACTAGCGTAAAAAATGCACACTCAGCCGGCCAGCCAGCGGGGGAGGGCACGCAACAATCATTACGTCGAGACACGTACATTCTTCGAGTGAATTCGCCGCTATTATTCAAGACTGCGTTCTAAAATAAAAAGTGTGTTTTTCTTTTCTGTTACAATTGTTTTGATATTTTTCTTAATTTGTATTTCCACTTAATAGTTCATTCGTTGTTTGCATGTATTGTACGATTTAATAAAATTATATTGGGCGGCTTGTTTAGCGTGTTTTATTGAGTATTATCGTAGCGTCGTAGTCACGGCTCGAAATCGTATTTGCTACGCCCAAATCGTGTATGTTGGTATCTCTGCGTATGGGTTAAAATGCAGGCCATGAAACTTATTTTCCCGAGCAAGACACTTGAACTATATTGCTTCTCTTCACCCAGGAGTATATAGGTACGTGTGAGGGCACCGATTGTTCTTTTGATTGCTTTAGCCTGATGCCACTATTTTGCATAATTGCAATCAGCCGAGATTATTAGAATTACATTTCAACAGACATGGAAAGATTTGTCCAACACTGGATTGGTGTAACACTGGTGTATTACATTGTGGTTAGTTAACATACTCGTTTCATGATAAATGGTGGTCGGTCTTCAATAGATGTGCTACTGAGCCTGTTTGGTTTTTTTCTTGACGGAGATTTGCTCCTCCAGGATATGGTAGAATCTCCGTAGCTCTTGGTTCTGAAATGAAAAAAAAAAAAAAAAACATTTCTTCAGACAATGCAGTAAGCAAACATCCAATGGAATTGGACCACAATAATTTAGGAACTCTGTTTTGAAAGGCTTATTCTGCAGTCCGTGTATCTGGAAACGTTGCAATTTCTTTTAAAAAAAAAAAGTAGTAGTAATTCACAACTTAAAATGCATATAACATTACAGGACTTGAAATCTCATACTTGAAGGAACAAAGCAACTGTCCTATGGTAAGGGGAACTATTGTGAGCAAAATTTCAGTTTGTTTTGAAACTTTGCAAAGGGCACCACAGCAAAACCACCGAGCACCATGGCAATTGCTGCGGGTACAGTGGATTATTTCGTGGCGTGACATTGTAACCATTTTAAGACAGTGGACACTATTGGTAATTGTCAAAGACTAGTCTTCACAATTGGTGTATCTCAAAATATGCATCAATCGGTCGTCGAAGTTGTGAGAATAATAATAATAATAATAATAATGCATTTATTATGCGCCATCTATCTAGTGTGCAAGACCCTTTTTCGAGGCGCAGAACAAAAAAACAATACATACAACAAAAAAGAAATGTAGAACATAATAAAAAATTATACAATGAATAATCTACTGTCAAGAGATGTAACGAGCTAAGTGTAAGAGGATTTAAATAAATGAGTTTTCAGCAAGTTTTTAAACAATGGAAGAGAACTACAGCACCTTACACAAGTAAACTGAACAGGCAATCTTGTAAAACAAAACAAAACAATCTTGTGTTCAGAAACCCCAACATACAATCCCACCATACACAAAGCAGGAACATTCAAATTAGCGCAGTCAACCCAATTACATTGTAAGAAACGGTTTAAACACCCCAAGGGAATATCTACATCAAAATACTTTAAGAGTGAGGGGAATTATATTTTGAACAAAAAGCAGATGCCGATTTTTACAACAATGGCTGACCTTGTTCTCCTTCGAGGTTTGCGTTCAGTTGAGACGGCCAGGAAGTCATTGTCTGACATTGACGTCTGGGCGGACAGCTCTTGGTATCGATCGTGGCGGGCCGTGCTGCAATCTCTGACTGTGGTACTACAGGAGAACTCCAATTTGGGGGATATACCCTGAGGACAATTGTACAGGATGAAATTTACATGGTGGATGAAATTAACATGGTGGATTGATGTGGGTTTCGGTTCGCAGTGTCACTGTGTACTCTCACTAGTTACGGGAGTGATTTATCAGAAATTGTCTTCACAGCTGTTTCGTAGAACACATCACACTCTTCAGCCTCTAAATAAATTAATAATAAATTTTTCAATTTATTATTATTTTTACAATTGTCAATTTTGTTTTCTTTCTAACTCTCAGTATTAGCTCCCACTAACTGCGAATGCAAAAAACCAACTGCGGCCATCTTTATGGGCAATTTGGAACACACAATTGGCATTGTGCACGAGAACGGTGTGCAGCACGCGCACATTTCACTAAACTCGTTGCCTGATTGGTTAGTAAACAGCGTGGCTTAATAATAAACCGTTCTTATAAAGCGCATTACACACGGAGTCCCAATGCGCTGTACAAAGTAATAAAAAAAATTTAAAAAACAACCTGCAAGACAAAATGCCCGTAAAGATGGCGTCTATTGCAACTTATCTATAGTGAAGTTCGAGATTCCAAATCTTAAACCTTGATTAAATTGAACCTCATCGATGGTCAATATTGTGTATGAAAACATAAGAGGTACATAGTAGTTGATTACACTAAATAAAATAATAGCTTCCGCTGATGAAAATATCTGGATCAAAATTTCAGGCTTGTAAACGGTCCATATTTTAAATAAGCTTCCTTGTACATTCTGCTCTACCAGACAGGCTCCTAGTGGATGATACCCAACTACATCCTTATGGACTGTGAAGGGAATAACCATGTTTCAGCCCCATCCCAGGAGTAGGTGGCAATGTGTCCCTGGTGGCACTTCATTTGGATCAATTTGGCTTGGATTTTAGGGGGTCTCTCATGAAAATAATGGGTTTTTTTTATAATCAAAAATAATAACAAAATTAAAAATAATCTTTTATGACTTACACTAAACCAAATTGACCTCTGCATCAACACCTCCCTCTCAGAGTCGGCATATGCAGGAATCAAAGCGTTTTGTGGATATAAGAAATCTTTGGCGTCCTCGTAGAAGTGAGCCAGCACCGTTCCATCCGCACTGTAATCCTCGCTGAGCTGGATCAGCTCCACCAAGATGCGCTCATCCTCAAGGAGAAGGGATAAGTGGGCGGGGTCGATGCAGTTCACAAATGTCTGCAGGAATAATAATATAAATAGTAACAATATAAACTTAAAGGAAATGTCCAACATTGGATATCAAATTTCTACAGATCATGTGGATCTAGGTTCCCTTTTTAATCTTATTAAAAGCACTGGTTTCATATAAATACCCCCTTATAATAATATGCAACTATTTCGTCAAAATGAGGGCTCACGTTTTTACAATGTAATTTACTGTGAAAATTTCATTTTATTTCTCAAAGGTGAACTTTAAACCAAGTAGTTTTGTATTGCCATTTTGAAGGGAAAGTATTGGATTGGTAACCATTCTTAACATTAATGGCAACACAAGGTATTGGATTGGTAACCATTCTTAACATTAATGGCAACACAAGGTATTGGATTGGTAACCATTCTTAACATTAATGGCAACACAAGGTATTGGATTGGTAACCATTCTTAACATTAATGGCAACACAAGGTATTGGGTTGGTAACCATTCTTAACATTAATGGCAACACAAGGTATTGGATTGGTAACCATTCTTAACATTAATGGCAACACAAGGTATTGGATTGGTAACCATTCTTAACATTAATGGCAACACAAGGTATTGGATTGGTAACCATTCTTAACATTAATGACAACACAAGGTATTGGATTGGTAACCATTCTTAACATTAATGACAACACAAGGTATTGGATTGGTAACCATTCTTAACATTAATGGCAACACAAGCCTTTTGATTAGAAGCCAACAGCAGCTTTCTCATAACATGTTTCACTTTATAGGCCTATTTCACTTTGATGTAATGTGGTTATAAAAGCTGTAAAAAGATATCAGTTTTATGCCCCAAAATTTGAGAAACATTACTGTCAGAAACATTTCTCAGGTTTTGTATTCCAATTAAATACTATTCTTCCAGCGTGGACTAAACCACTTTGTTTTTCGGCAATATCTAAAAAGTGCTACCACTTTATGAAATTAAAGTTTAATAGATGAAATTTACTGTATAAAAACAGCTGTTGTAACAAAAAAAACGTTAACAAAAACCCAATGTTTACGTTCCCTTTTAAAGCCATTGGACACTTTCGGTAAACAGTATTGTCAAAGGCCCACACTTCGTGTATCACAACTTCTATATAAAATAACAAACCTGTAAAAATTTAGGCTTAATCGGTCATCAGAGTTGGGAGAAAATAACGGGAAAACCCACCCTTGTGTTGTTTCCGCACGTTTCGCCATGTCATGACATGTGTTTAAAATAAATCCGTAATTCTCGATATCGAGAATTGATATTGTTTTAATGTTTTCTCAAAAAGTAAAGCATTTCATGGATTAACATTTCAAGAGTAGTCTTTCACCATTACCTTCTGTAAACCCTGTAAGTTATTTGTAAATGTGTGAACTTTTTTTTTTTTTTTCTGTACCGAAAGTGTCCAATGGCTTTTAAGAGGAAACTAGCTAATTTAGTGGAAGGTTTCATGCCTGACCTTCTCAAACCGAATGACTTGATGAAAGAGAAGAGGGAAGATCGGTGGCAGACACAACGTTCTCTTCTGAAATCCCAAGAAGTGGATACTGATGTAGACGTCATCTCTCTCTCGAAGGACGGTACCTGGGCATGTAACCTGTAGTGTTGTGTTATATAACAAAATGAGTTACAATCAAACATAAAATAATAAAAAAGTAATTTTGTCTTCATTGTGATTTCAATGAAAATTGAGAAAAAGTATGAAAACTTTTCATCACAGAGAGTTCCGAAGCAGGCCGCCTCTTCTCCCTGTCAACTTGTCTTGGTAGTTCGTAGTTGCAAAAACGTAACCCTCCTCCCGACGGCCGAAAGGAGGAGGGTTACGTTATCGCAACTAGGTAGTTCGATGAGTTGTTTCAGCAGTGACTGGCGACTTGTCTAGTTGCATTAATCGTATCGTAACCATCCTCTCGACGTCGTCGGTAATATCTGCTGTCAGAACGAGGGTTACGATTATCCCAACTATATGTCCGTCTCACCCCGTCAAGTTGACTCACTGTCGAGTTGTCTGACGGACAAGTTGTCTGATTCTGAACTCCAATTATATTGTCAAACAAATGTGTTGTCATTTGTGAAAGTGCTATATTTTAGGAATTTTTCATATAAATAGTTTTTTATATAAACACAAGGAAAGCATGCAAAATGGCATACATCGTAACAAGATTCACGAAAAACATGAAAGTTTGTTATTCCATATCGTAAATGGTTAAGGGTGAAACACTCAACAACTGTCAATCTTTACTACACTGACCGCTCATTTTACTTGAAAAAATAATACACAGAAACATATTTCAAACTTACAGCTTGGATGGTCAAATCCACAGTTACTTTAAGTGCTTTGTGTGGCATTTTCACCAGCGATCACGTTATATTTTATTAATAAAAATGTCTCTGAAGACTGAAAATCAGACTGGATTCCACAGAAACGGTCACCCTAGAGAAAACAACGCGTTCGAAGGTCACTAGGTCAATATTTGCATATGGTAAAGATTTCATGATCAGTGGCCAATCAGTGCTGGGAAATGAAATGAATATTCAACATAAACAAGACAACGTGTTTGCGTGGCGAGCTGTCTAGCGCCCTCATTTATTTGTCGCCTAGGATTTGTATATTCCCATCCATCCATCCACACTGCACAAAAGAGCTGAAACTCTGAATCTGGAAGTTCTTCCAGTGAAATCTGGGTGAGTATTCTCATATTTTAATGCATCATAATGATAGTTATAAGAGACACATGCATACAACAGGAAGGGAAAATCGGTGTTTTTTTGTAAACAGATCCATGGTCTCGTCATTCATAAAATAGAGCAAACCTGTCTGTTCTGTTTGTAAACTGCACATGTAATGCACACACTGTGTGACACAGCACTACACTCAATGACAGTTGGTTGACACAGTTTATACACAGTCACAGTGTTCTGAACTACTACTACGACTGCTGCACTGTTGGTGCTACGTCGTGGGAATAGTGGTGGTCAAATTAAGTTTTAGTATTAAAAGTATGGATACTTGCGGGGAAAACTTTCCAATCCTGCAACCACTTGTTCACTCATTTTTACATAAAGGAATTTCTCATTTTACCATATAGGTAAATTAGATACTATTTTTTTATCCATATTTTAATTTCATATATTTTAAGAAAAAATGTATGCTTCTTCTTTTTGACACCGAACTAACTGGAGCTGGATACTTACCCCTGATCATTTTGACCGATCTGCAGGTGTTCTAATGGATTTGTTATATTTAACATTTGGCCAATTCAGACCACTGCTGTTGAAGTGGTGCCCATTCACATTTCAGCGGCAGTTGGTAAAAGTCAGAGGTTGTAGGTAGCAGAGCCAAATTTCATAGAGCTGCTAAGCACAAAATGTTGCTTCCAAGGCATGAAATTTCTTCCTTGATAAAGACAGGATTACCAACCAAATTTTCATTTGTTGCATATTGCTTGTTACTGGTATTCAGCTGTTGTTTGCTTATCCTGAAAATCACATGGAAATTTGGTTGGTAATCCTGTTTTTGTCAAGGAAGAAATTTCATGCTAAGCAAATTTTTGTGCTTAGCAGCTCTATGAAATTGGGCCCAGGAGGTTGCGTTTATTGCATGATTGATATAGATAACATTTCAGCCCAAGTTCCCAATTTTTCGCCTTCCACTCTCTATATTCCCTTTCCCTCCATGGTGCATCTAAACCAAAGTGATACATCCATCAGGGTGAAAGGTCAACACTCTTCTGTCACCTGTTATATCTGCTTGTAGCTTTATTGTATGTAAACAAACGACCCAGTGATTTACAGATTTACTGCATAGAGCAAGGACATTACATGTTACTATGGACTGCTACAAGGCCACCGTAGAAGGGCTGCCTCTCCCACCCCTTTAATGGCAGGTGATTATTACAGGTGTGAAAATGAACAAAGGGACTTGTGTGTTTCATAAGTGGAGACGTGTTGTTGTTGATTTTATCTACTGGTAAATTAATTGCACTACAGTAATAGCAGACCCTTTGGAAATGTTTTGCAAGCTGTTGCTGTTTAGTAGACCATACTTTCTCCATGGGTAGACCATGGAGGCAGCCCTCCATAGGTAGACCATGGGTAGACCATGGAGGAACAGCGTTCTGCCCAGGATTTCTTTAGTGGTGGAAAAATGGTTCCCTGGACACCATGGATCAGTTACATGGTAGATCATACAAACAGACTCCAACTAAAGAAGTGCTCAAAATAAAATAATGTAAAACAATGTTTGCAATATAATATGAGAGTGGTTGCCAGCTTTGCGTTGTAGGAGGTTGCCAAATTCCCTCTCTTTGGGGAGATCATCCAAACAAATAAACAAACAGACCTTTTAATGTGCTGATAAGGATGAGACAGTGCTCGTTTGTCTTGCATAAGAGAACAGGTGGGATCTCACAAACTTAACGGCAATGGACACATTTGGTAGTTGTCAAGTTCTTACTATCCAATATGCATTAAATGACTTAGCAAATAAGTTATGAACATTTGGGCTCAATAGTTGGACATCGGATTTGAAATTAGAGATGAATGAAAGAAAAAACACCCTGTTGCTTTACTTTGTGTGCTTTCAGATGCATTTTAATAAAAGACTTCAGCTGAAGTCTTTTATTATTTGAGTGTGAAATTACCTCTTTCTCAAAAACTACGTCACTTAAAGAAGAAACCGTTGCTCACAATGTTTTAAATACTATCAACAGCTCTCCATTGCTCGTTACCAAGTAAGGTTTATGCTAACAAATGTTTTGAGTAATTATCAATAGTGTCCAGTGCCTTTAACCGTTTTATTATCCACATAGAGTTTAGTTGTTTTTCGTCACACATTACGTGAAACCAGTTGGTTTGCCAAAAACAGGATGGTAATGAAATTTTTAAAAGGAAGTACAGTTTAACTCACTCAAAATTAAATCAAACTTTGGAACAAAATTTGATCAAATTTACAGATTTTGATGAAATTCTGTGCACACCAAATTATTTCTCTTAAAAAGTCGATACTTCGATAGATCCTTCAAACACTGTAGCTAGTAAGGAGGCTTTACATCAAACTGAATTGAAAAACACTGTATTACATTACTGCCGCTTCCCATGGTGCCTTGAGCTTGTTTGTGATCCCTGGCAACACTTACATTATGTAACACAGTTTAAGGTTGAATGGTTTGAATCCCACTCTAGTTAATTCTTTGTTCAACCCCAAAGAAGACAAAATAGAAAGTTGGCAAATGTTTAGGGATAGATAGTTGGTTTAGTTGGTAGAGCGCTGAACGGAGGTTGCAGGTTCATATACCGTTCTTCTCATTATTTCTTGTTCTCTTAAAAATTAAATTGAATTTACTCAGTCAGTTTCCCTTCTTGTGTATTTCTTGAAATATAGACCTCTAGACCTAAGTTAGACAATTTTAAGTAACGTGATAAAGAGACAATAAAAATAAAGCACAATTTTTTATATTTTTATATATTTTTTAGATCTACATAAAAAACATAGGCCTACGCATGCAGGAATGCTTTCCTGGCTAGACCTATTCACATTAGAGATTATGGTTTACAAGTAAAGAAAGAGGTTAAGCCGTTTTAACCCACCCACCGGCCACAGCAGTATTGCTAAAAAATAATCATGCTAAGGTACCTTTTGTGCTTACTCTATCTAATCAGGCCCCTGGTTTCGACCACAGGTTGACCTTGACCATAAAGACATGTTCTGAATCATTTCAATTTAACCTTCCATTTTAATATTTAATCTACCGCATTGCTCAAGAAATTGATTTGTTGTGTGCAAAAACCACACTTTGTGATTTTATGCTAATTCAAAGCAGTTTTTATCAGAATCATTCTGAAGTTCATTTTCTCAAGAGCTATTTTCATAAATTACTCATAGTCATAAAATAATTTTATTCAAACACCTGAAAATAATGAAAACAATATTTTATTAATCCTTCTCTATTTATATTTGATTGATTTGCACAAATGAGATTTTAAAATACAAAATAGGTATTTTTTGCTCAGTTTCATAGCTATAGCTGCTTTTAAGTACATTTAAGGTAGGTAAGCACAACAAAGTTATGCTTACCAGAATAAAGAACCATCCATGTTGTACAAAATTGCTTGTATCCTGCTAATAAATGCATAGCAGCATATTGTTTTTTAAAAACAAAAGGCCTATATTCTCTTAATTGTAAAATTAATAAAGAGACTATAAAATTGTTTCCATGTCCACTTTCATAGAGCTGCTTTTTAAGCACACAAAATTCAATGCTTACCAGATTAATGTTACCAGTTAAGCTACCATGTCACAAGTGCAATCTGTATCCTGCTTACTTTTGCTAAGCAGAAAACTGTTTTGCTTTTAAAGCAGCTCTATGAAATTTGCCCCTGGTCTTTATGGTATGAGATTGGGCATTGGTGACTCAAATGCTCTGACTCACAACACAACAAATCCTTCCGTCTAAACTCAGCACTTTTGCATCATCAGTCTGCATAGCATTATAGTTGACATTCTGATGAGTGTCAGCTATGTACCTATTGAAGAATTTCTCTTTACGCTCGGCTGGTTCCATCGATGACTAAGAATCTAAAAGATGGACTTAGTGTCAATGCGTGCTATGAATCCATCTGTCATACACGTACCATGGAAGTTAAACCTTGAAAGAAAATGATGTGGTTGGCGTAGGGCGGTGTATCTGTTATGGATTGGTACAGTTTGCTTTTGCTTTCTCAGGAATTCATTAAAACAAAGGGGATTTGGGGTTTCTTTTTGGATACCCTGTTTTGAATTTGGACATCCAGTTTTATCGTTTGTAAATGAGCAATTTGGACACCCAGTTATCGTTTGTAAGTGAGGAATTTGGACACCCAGTTTTATCATTTGTAAGTGAGCAATTTTGACACCCAGTTTTATCATTTGTAAGTGAGCAATTTGGACGTGTCCTCAGTTTTTACATTTCCAGCAAAGTTTTGATACCCTTTTACCAAATCCTGGATATTAATATCTTGCAAGTCATAATGAAGACTACTTAGGCATTAAAAAGCTTAAGTTTTGTAAAATTAATTTAATGAAAATGGGCTTTTCATCTTTATACCATTGAACAGGGAAATAAGTTCAAATTTAAATCAGTTTTCATGAATACTACACAGGCCAGCTTTCTGTTTCCCCCTGGTCTTGGCCATCACAAATGGTATGCAATGGATTCTGCGTAACTGCTAGTTGTTCATTTTGATTAAGAACGAGAAATAAATAAAAAACAAACAGATGTTGCAGTAAAAATTTACGACCTAGCAATGGTGTAACCATCAGATAAAAGTGATAAATTCTTCAGTTTTATTGACCTGTACATTTGTACACACTGTAATTTACAGTTGCCTTTTTCATAATTTTCTTACTGTATGTAGGCCCTTAATATTATCCAGTCATAAATTCTGGGATTAACTTGTTGTGAGTGTGTGGGAAATCTTTATGTAACTGTCCTTGTGGGAATCTGTTTCTTGGGTTTTACTACGTCTATAAAAAATACTATGAATAGAAGAGGTGTAAACCACAGGTCCCTATTTGATCAGACTTGTGCAAATGAAGACATATTACATTGTTATGTCTGTGATCAGACTGTGGAGCTTTTTTGATTGCGATGTGACAAGACAAGAAGACAACTTTGACTAGGTAACCAGCCGTCGATTTCACCAAACTCTTCCAAACTTAGGATTAATCCTAGGACTTAGGATGAGTTAAATTCCGTATCCAAATATGTTAGGATGCATTGAACCCATCCTAAGTTATAGGACGAGTTACTTGTCCTAACTCGAGATAGGATTAATCCTAGCATTTCGTGAAAATAGCTGCAGAGGCCTATTAGGAGGTCCCAGAAGTCTGGAATAGTCCTTTCTGAGACAGTCTTACTGAACAGGTAATCCAAGATAAAAATTGAGTTTTTGATGGATAGGCTGCAATTTTTGTAACCATGGGCAAAATTTTTAGGTTTCTATATGTTACTCACATGTTGAGTTATGTATTTCCAAGTACACACAAACGTTTCTTCAATATGGCGGCTAGTTTCGATTTAATTTAAAAAATAAATTATTTTTAAACCACACCGTAAGACTGGATTAATTTTAAATAAAAAAATATTGGAATCACTTAAAGCTTGTCACATTACATACATCAAAAGTGTATTACCTCTGAGCTAAACAATGGATTTTCATTATAACCTCTGCTATCTGAGAGATCTTGAAGTGTACCAATATTGGTACTGAATGAATATAGCTGAATATAAATCATAATCATACACTGTGTAAATGAAAAACCAAGATTAGGCGTTATTATCAAGACATTCTCAAATGAAGTACAATTGCTTCCGTTCTAGTGTGTAGGACAACATTTTTGCATGGAATCGCATAGCAGGCATTACAGCGTGGACTCAATGCCTTTTCAATGGACTTCGAACCTTTATTCTATTGTGTATTATATTTTTGTTATCATATAATACTTTTGTTTACTCGCATTAATTTACTCATCGTTTGCTGCCCAACAATTGAACAGTGGAGGGTGCTACACCATGGCGACACTAGCTTGGTGTTCCAGTCAGTTTTTACAATGCTTGATTTGTGTACCCTCAGAAATTTATAATTTTCATGAAAGCAATCCATACAAAACTAGATATTGAATATTTGTTGATTTACACACATTTAGTGTTTGGATTGTAAACAAAGTTTGCTCTGTGTATGGCCTTTGACGTCAAAAAACATGAGGTTAAATTGTACTTGAAGAATCTGTAATAGTTGAAGGGATGTGAGCTCATTTCATGTTGTTTCCAAAGTAGGATGAATTTTTAGTATTTTTTCACTTTTTGATACCCTGGACCTCTTGTTTGAAACTGTTACGGAACCATTTCTGGTAAATCAGAAAGTGTTTTATTTTAATTTTGCAATGAAGTATGAGGGAAATGTAGAATTTGAGAAAAGAATTTGTTATCAGGAAAAACCTTTGAGATTATTGACCTGAATATAAAAACGTTTGTGGTGAACAATTCACTTTAAAACAAAATATCACTCAAACCCACACAGAAGGAAGAATATTTCTATTGAGTTCATTTTACTCAAACAATATCTTTATTTGTCATTTGAGCAGACAATGTCAGCAGGAAACAATACTGCAGGCATCAGTATTGCTAACATGAACTGCAAAGTGCATCCAATATATTAATATTTTATAGCCTGAAGGAAATATCAAAGATTGGCGTCCGAAAAAAAATCATTTGATCATGGAGATATGACAGAGAGCATCTGCACGATGCTTGAATTTCATCCCTGTCTAAATAAACTCCATGGATAATTTGTCACAGGAAACATTCTTTAACTGTTGGGACATTAATCACAAGTAATTTAAGCTTTCATTATTTTGAACTGAATCACACTGCAGTAAACTGTTGGAGGCTTCTCTTTAAGATGTGTATTGAAACTTTTTATTTGAAGAAAGGGACACAAATGATATTTTTACAATTCAAATGTTGGTATTTAAAAAACATACGTAATGTAGAATTTTTTTCATTATAATGCACACTGAATATCTTGCAGGTGCTCTTATATGCTGGCATTGTCTATAATGGCTGAGGCCTTTAATTTATGGAGATTGCTTTTACTAATTTTATCCTTTCGTGACAAAGTTAATTTCTCAACATCTTTTTCTTGAAAAAATGCTTTCTCCTTCACAAGGCAAATTCATCCCCCATCAATTTAGCATCATGATGTTTTTTATTGCATTCAAATGAGTCTCACTGTCTTCCGTTATCAGCCAAAAATAATTGAAGTCGTGTTTTTATCCCAAGGGTCACCGCGGCAGAGTAGATCTTCATTAAATACAATATCAGTGTTGGTACTCATTCACGGCCAATTTTCCCCCTTGCACGCTTCACTCGCCAGCCCCTTCAAGCTGGTCTGGGGGGCAGGTACCGAAGCTTAGGTGATGACTAAGGGTTAGGGTTTGAATGCTGCACGATGTGCGTGTACTCTCCGCCGTTGATGGTTTAGCTCCTTGAGAATTTCATTTTGTGATTGGGTCGTACTGCCCTTCAGCGGAGAAGCTGTAAGATCCTATCCAGTCTTTGTGTCGCGTATTGGCAGAGGATATTGAGACGGGGCTTTGGGCTACTGGGGAGGGGGGTTGAAGGAATGAATATAATAGAGGAGAGATATATTAAGGGGAGAGAGGTTGTGCTGGGGATCATCAAAACGGCGGGAGGTCAGTGAACCAAAGTTTATCTTACTAAAAATAAAACACTGGTCAAGATCCAATTGCAAAATTGTATACTCTATATAAACCTTGTAACCTTTGCTCACACAAAGAGTGATGACCTTGTACATGATGCTGCAACTGTTTACATTTTGTGCCCTAATTTCTGCATAAATTCTAGAGTTATAAAAGTAACAGCTGAACATGTTTTGAGATTTGCCCATTTTCAAAGGCATCGGACGGTGCAATCTCCATAATCTTGGTTGTTCTTTCATTGGGCTGTGTACAAATCGTGCCTGCAGGACGTCCAGGCTATATGTGGCTCTTTATTTGTAAACATGTGATGTCACAGGTTACCTGGCCTATAAGATGAAATTTCTCTTGGTGCAATCACAGTGGGGAGAGGATTCCTTAGAGAAAGTTCATAAGAAAGGATGCCATATCATGGATAAATGATACGTAGTTTAACCCACTTATGAAATAAGCAGAGGAAAACTTTCAATGATTTCCAAACATTAGTTTGGCAGTATCTCAAAAGACACTACCACACTTAGAATTTCCACAGATTAGTTTGTATTTCTACATTTACAATACGATTAAAACAATTGAACGGTTCCAAAAATAAAGGCCTAATTTGCCTTTAATCTGCAGTCATGTTCAGTCCATTTCAATGGAGGGCTTTGCATTTCCCACTCACTAATCCCTATTGGAATCTATCATGAGTCAGTGATGCAAAACCTAAAGGGGGCTTAGGTTATGTTCCACCCCCATTGTAAATGAAGTACCAATACGCTATATATGTAGTAGGCGGATCGGATAAGTTTCTCAGTGTTAGTTTTCATTTGCGTGTACTCTGTCGGCTCCTGGTGTACTTCCATCGGATAATGAGAAGTGTCTGATGTCTGGTCGCCTAAGAAGCTATCTAGGAACTGGATATCTGAATTTGAAAAGTGCTGGAGTTCCTCTACAGGATACCAGGGATTTCTGCTTGTCTACTCCACTCTTTGAAAGCAGACCTTTAGCATTTGCATTGCACCTGTTTCCTCGATCTCTAAAATCCAACACAGGGATTGAAATTGCTACCTCGTCACTCCAACCATAGTCGGCTCCACTCAGGGATTTTACAGCAGATCTTACGATCACCTTTGCAAGGTTTGAAATTGGAATGTTTTTGAATGCTACCAGACGATAATTTTGTGTTGTTGAGCTTGTGGATTTACAGATGAATTCATCTTTGATGGAATGTCATCCACTATTACCAAATCAAGTTACCAAATCGAGTTTTTGTTTAATATAAATGAGGAAAGTTGGAGTAGGCGGTTCTTGTTGAGTTTGTGGACTTACAGTATTCATCTGTGATTGGAATCTCTTCCTCCATTGCCACATTTAGATTTTGCTTGGGGTTGTGAGCTGAAGTGCTGTATTGTATGTGTGGGTGGAATGTCTTATTAAATGCAAATGAGTGAGATTAAGTTGAAAACATGTAAGAGTCCTGAGAATAATATTGTGGATTTCCAGATCTTTGAAAGATTGCTTTGAAGTATCACAATTTGTCTGAAAGACAAACATAGTAGGTCAGCTCAGGTTTGTGTGCTTTAGACAAACCCAAAATGATTTAGTGGCCATAAACCCAAAGTAATTTAGTGGCCGTTGCGCTGTAAATAACTGCTAGGTATGGTCAATGCAGGAAGCAATAGAGTGACTCAATGTCAGCACCGTGCTATTCATTTCTTGCTGACCACTGTCCACAAACACTTGGATTATTGGATATAAAAAAACGTGTAGGCCTATGGTGCACTAAGTTAAATAGAACAGGTGTAGTTAGAATACCAGTAAAGAGTTCATCCAGCAATTTTGCATTTTTAGACTGCACTTGTTTTGCGCACACTGAGTAGCAACTAAATGATGATTATTGAATAACAACTAATACATTTTGTTAAACATTTTGCTTCGCTATACAAGGGAAAATATTTGATGCCTTGTATATAAGTAAACATCTATGTTGCCATCATAATGTGTGTGTTTGACCACTTATTCCTCGACTAAACTTGACTCATGGAGAAATTAAATTGATGTCATTCAATCTAAGTCACTGTTGGGTATGTATCTATGAAGCAGGGCCAAGAGGGTGACCCAATCCACATGCCAATATGGCTTGTATCTCAAACATTTTACTGGACCAGAATTAAGCAGGCTTGTGAAAATTGTCCAGGGGTGGGTTTCACAAAGAGTTTGGACTAGTCTTCTCTCGAGGTAGGACCAGTTACTCGTCCTAACTTAGGACTATCCATGCAGTTTGTATATCTCCTAGGACTAGTCCTAAGTAAGGACTAGTCCTAACTCTTTGTGAAATCGATCCCAGGCATGCTATTGCTAGACATACACTGGAATGATGCATTGAAAAACACAACCAGGCCTCGAATTTCATCTTTGAGAGGGCAAGCTCATCTTCTTTTGACAAAGGGCACTTCCATTGGAAAATCTTAAAGTTTATGGGAAACTTTTGAAGGAGCACAAAGGCAAAGACTAGGGCAACCGGCCTGTTGTCCAGCCATGAATATCACTGGTCTTTGGACTGGCCAGTGTTATAGCCCCTGTAGTAGCCTTTGTTCAGTGTTGTGATTTGATGAAAACTTTATTCAGGTTATTATCGTCTACATATGCAATTAAAACGATCGAACAGTTCCAAAAATCAAAGGTATCTTTCTCTTTTAAAAAGGCCTCTGTGTTATATAGAAGTTTCCTCCCGTAGTTTATTGCTCCATGCTCTTTACAGCACTCCCAGATTCGATTTCATCCTTCCCCAACATTTACCCACATGAGGATGCTGTTGTACTCTACTTCCAAACCACTTTTGTCCTGTGATTACCGTCTCTTTAGTCCATTGGCCTTCAATACCCCACTTCATGTTACATGGCTTAACGCCTCTTGGAGCTACTCTTTTATCCTTCTTTTTGAGGATTACACTTTCAATTGAGGGAATTATCGGTGAATAGGGAATTGTGACCAGGGATAAGGAGTTGTTGTAACTATGTGTGAATATATTGGGTTATAAGCTAGACCGCAATCAGAAAGTAACTGTTCAGATAGTAGATGATAATGTTGATTTTTTTCTGTAAGTATGATTTATGAACTCTCACTTTGGTGAGAGGGTTTAGGGGGCAGGAGGGCTGACCATGGGGTAGTTGTGAAGCCATGAAAGAGCAAAGGGTCTATTGAAGATGCTGAAGCCTTGGGAAAGTTGTCTACTTTCTGGATAGTTTAAGCTCGGAGGTATGGTTTAGGCTCCATGGGTTGTGCACATAGCAAGGACCTTGGTTGATCACAAAACAGATTCAAACCAAAGAATTACTCAGAATTTACGCAGGTTAGTTCTCCCCATGCCCAAGCGAGGGTATCAGGCCTATTCGTGAGAGTTGCATGCCGATATGCACAAATTTGAGCTTGGGTTTATAGAATGCTCCAGGTTGACTAGTATAGGGCTTTTAGAACCAAGATAAACAGTAAAACCAAGTGCAAAATATTCCAATTACCTCCTTTCAAAT
The DNA here is from genome assembly GCF_902459465.1 of Asterias rubens. Lineage (NCBI taxonomy): Eukaryota > Metazoa > Echinodermata > Asteroidea > Forcipulatida > Asteriidae > Asterias > Asterias rubens. Next base: position 15,889,702 of record NC_047073.1, read on the forward strand.
TCAGCGTGCTTCGGCCAAAATGGGCCAAACTTCCAAAATGTTAGTCCAGAATGCCCCACAGTTTTGGAAAATCCTGGAGGTGACCCTGTTTTGGCTTTAGATACATTTCTTTTAGATAATCGTTGAGGTACCCAATTTTACATTTCACTCAAAACCTGTGGCTGGTTATATAATAAGAAAGTTTATTTGATGAAGTGGAAAAATGTTTGGCGATCGAGTGAGAGAGAACTCTGCCAGTGGTCAAGGAGCTCTGAGTGCCAGGCAGGTTTTCTTGCACCGGCCAGTACCATTGTCTACAGAAGCCTGCATTTAGGGTCTCAGACTGCAGTAGAGAGAGAAGTTCGCAATGGAACCTGACCCTTAGGCAATAAACCTTCACCAACTTTCGCTGTGAAGCCTCAGAAAGTTACACATCTCAATATGTCGAATGTTAAACCAAATATTGACATAAAGGATTTCACTTTCTGAAATTAACTGGGTCTGTAAAACCATCTGCCCTAGGGTCTGCCATGTTTGAGATGAAAGTACATTTAGGGTTTCAGACTGCACAGGGAAGGTTGCAACGTACTCGACGAACACGACGGACTCAACATACTTAACCCTTGGGCAAGCAAACCTTTGGCAGAATTCACTGTGAAGCCTCAGAAAGTTAGACACTCTGTGTGTCGTATATTGTCGTAGAGGATTTCACCTTTTTTAGGAATTTACTTTGTAAAAACCACCTGGCATGAAGTCGGCATTATTCGAGATGAAGAAAATGTCGCAGGGAAAGAAGTTTGCAATGGAACCATGGAACTTAACCACATTTAGACAGTGCTGGATATGTGGCATTTTGTAACCCCCCCCCCTCGTATTTTGTCTTCCTTGTAATATGGAAATCTTAGGAGTTCTTTTGAGGATTTTAAGGGGGGGGTACTTCAAAGTATGGGAACATTTTCTTTGCAGGGGGGTGGGCCTCTGCACTCTGCAGCATAACGACCATGGTTTCTTTCTATGCTTGGGCCAGCAAACCTTTGCCACAATTAGCTGTGAAGCTTAAGAACGTTACACAGTTCTGCATGTCATGTGTTTAATCAAATATTGACGTAAAGGATGCACTTAGAGTTGTATTTAACCCACTATGTAAATAGCAAAACCATGCAAATGCTGGGTAATTGCAAGGTATTAAAGTACGATCAAAACACTTGACATTGTTGCAAAGTTTAAGATGTTCTGCTGGCTGGTCTGCAACTTCAGCAGGTTGGTGAGATCACTGACTTGGCCTCGTCAAAGCTTTTTGTGATCGTAAAGTAGTCCACCGGGCTAGTATACTTTGCATTTTACTTGTCCCAGCAGTAAGTTTTAGTTGCCCTGATTTCAAACATGTATTTTTTGTATAAATGATGTATCTTTATGATGTAATAGTGGTAGTGATTGCAACCATTTGAATGGTCATCATTCACACACTCAAATTATGAATTAAAAAATTATTATTCAACTTTCTGAAAAGAGCGAAAAATGCGCGTTTTAAACAAGATATGTTGCACAGTTTTAAGTAGTCCACAGGGCAAGCCGAGAAGTATTTTCTATTTTGTAGTATTTTGTATAGACATATGAGCCAGGCCTGAAATAACGTACTTCATGGAGGCAACGGAGGTGATTGCCTCCATGCCCCCTGGTGCCCTTAAAATGCTCCAGTAGAAATGTCCTTTACTACGAAAAAAATGCCTTGGTGCCCTTGCCCTTTCAAAAACAAAGCATACAGGCCTGTATGAGCATAAAAACAAGTATGTTGCACAGTATAGCCCATAAGCTAAGTTGAGAAGATAAGCATAGACAATGAAGGGCTACTGCTGTCACACTTATTGCTGATGCAATGAACAACTTTCTGTTTCTTCAAGATGCTACTTAGAAATTCCCTTTCTTATGTGCCTGGAATCCTGGATGACTGAAGACACTAAACAGATCTTTTCAGATGACTTTGCTGATTCTTTCGAAAAGTGCAGCACATTTTACTCTAATTTGCGACTTTGTCTTTATCCAGAAACTGGTTGAATCACAAGCCGCAAGACTTTGATTTTCTCAATCTCAGTAGTCAATACATTGTGTTGAAAATGTAAATTATCCTGACTGTGTAAGTCTGTCCACTTATTGGACCGCATGACAAGTTGACTTTAAATCTACCCTTACAACCACCCAGCACCTGACAGTCTCAAAAACACAATTAAACGAAGCTGCACCTGTAGGTGAAACGAAGGACATCAAATTAAAACTTTGTCTGCTCTTTATTTTTTCGGTATTAGCTTTTGGACAACCCAGGGATAACTTCTGATGAGACAGGAAGTGAACAGTACAGGTGTACAACGCTTCCAGTCAGCTTTGAAGGTAGAAGGGCAGATGCACTTAGCTGAGCCGTATATGACTTTTGCGCACAATGTTTGGAAAGCTAACCCGTAGCAGTTGATGTCAAGCTAGCTGGGCCTGAGCTGAAACGGCAAAATCTGGAATAATTTGATAGACTATAAATCGGTGAGTACAAAAAAATCTCTGACTTGTTTGGCTGAGGAAAAATTATCTGAAGCACAGTTGGATTTTTGTTTGTGTTTTTTTGGGGGGCACAGTTTTGGAGATGCTTACTGCTCGACAGAAATTTTGAAATTTGCTGATTCTATATATTGTGGACACTGTAGTCAGAGCCATCTGCCTCCTGTTATATTATAACCACAGAGACGCTTGACCTCCAGTTCAGTGTCCCGTCCCTTGAAAACATGGCCACTGTATGTTCTGGGCCAATGAATTTTAGAGGAAAAAACAATAAGAAGGGAGCCGGAAGGAAAGGCAATTCCTCCTCCTCCCCCCCCTTTATTTAAAAAATGTGTCAGGAAAGCAGGAGTTTGATGTTGAACAATGTCATTTAAATCACAAAATGTTGTCCCTTTTTTGTGACCCCACCCTTCCTGTTCATATTGAGCCCATCCTGCCTTTCTTTTGCCTGAAGTTTTGTTTTGCCTTGTAACTAATCAACATTCAATTATGGCTGTTTGTGAGAAATATACATCGTGCTTCTGTTTACGTTGATGAACTTTGTCAGATCTGGAGCAGGAAAATTGTTTTCCCAGAAGGTGACTCAATGAAATGCTGTCTGTTGGTCAGGCAACAAAGGCGACTGCCTCCATGCCCCCTGGTCATTGCCTTGGTGCCCTTGAAATGCTACAGTAGAAATTTACAATTTTTTTCATAGGGTTCCCTTTACCTAGGAGAAAATGTCTTTGCCCTTGCTCTTTCAAAAATAAAGCATACAGGCCTATATGGTGCATGCAAAAGTTCCAATGAAAGGTTTGAAAGATTTCTTATTGCTGGTCTTGGTTTCAGCCGTAAGATTTAAAAAAAAAAAGTAGAATCTGGGAAAAAAAAAATTGTCATCTTAGGGGGTTTACATGCAACTACGGCCGAAATGCTTGGCCACATGACAATAAAATATCCTGCTCAAGTGTTGTTAATCCCAACTAGAGCACAGACCGCACAGTGAGAGCCGGGGTTGAGAACAGGGGTTGGGGGACAGGGACCCAATGAGATATGGATGGGATTGTAGCTGGCTGCACACTTTTCTGCTGTCATGGGTGTAGGGATTTTGTTGTTTCTACATCTACAATAACGACCAAAATGCTTGGACCATGTGACAATAGATATCACACACAACCAACGTTCCGATCTATGCACAGCAAAAACTGTAAACGATTGTAATGAACGAACGTAGCGGGCGCTCTGTTTCTCTGATTTCTGGATCTCACCAAGAAAATATCCAAGACCTTGGAACGTTGGTTGTGTGTGACCGCGCAACACCAATGGTCTTGGAACCAAGACTATGAGAGCCAACAGTAAACGGTGACTGAAACTTGTCGAATCTCTTTATTTAAGACCACTTTCCTTAGAAAGGAATATTTTCTAAAAATGTTCAAATTTTATGTTCATTAATTGTTTGAGATATTGAAAAAGGTATCCTCTCTTTAATTAGCCATTAGCAAACAGTACATAATCCTGTAGACTGACAGTTCAGCGAACTATATTTTGATTTCAATCAATTGGGTAGACCCTTCAAATGCAGCAATACTTCTACGGCTTGTTGGTATGTTGGGATGGGTGGCTTTTGTCATTTTCTGCTTGCCTTTGTGAGGTTGTTGTTGTTCAGATTATGGATACAACCAGAACATTTGAGAGGCATTGGTCCATATCATCGAACTTCACAAGCAAAATGTATTTTGGGGTATTTCTGTTGTTGTTTAAACAGATGGTGCATACCTCAGTTGGAACCCTTTTGGGTTGAAAGCGCTTCACGCAAAGGGCTGCAATGAAAGCTTTTTATGTATAGGGCTGCAATGTCAAACAATATTATGGCCCTAAAAAAGTGTAGTCAGCAGACCATGCAGTGTGTCTTAATAGAAGTAGGAAATAAATAAAAAACAAGGAATGTTAAAATAATCATAAAAACTGAATACCAAAGCTTTTTACAATCAACAAGGGGCCGCAGATTGTACAATTGTAAAGTGTGTTTTTGTTGTAAATAAATATTTTAAGTTGCTCCAAATTTCCAACTGGATTGCAGGTTCTCCCCACGTACAAGCTTAGCGTATAGGGCAAATACTCATTGCGTGGCAATATGCCTAAATTTTGGCCGATTTGCAAAAGGGCAACCAAAAACAAACTAGTATTACTATATTTTCTTTCCCACAAAAAACATCTTGAGAAAACCATGTGGGACACTCCAGATTGCACAAGTAGGGAATACACAATCTGAGAAACCTATGTTTCTCAGATTAAATGTTTGGTGGATAAAAGCTGATACCTGTTTCCATTTATAACCCTATCTCTTTGAAGTGAAATGATTCTCAAAATTAATGTTTCAAACAGTAATTTTTGTATTGTTAGTATAATATTTTGCGGTAACACCATGTGTATATCTACTTGCCAGGTAGAGTTTGTTCTTAGAGAACTGTCTTGCTTTATTCTACTGCCGCGGAGTAGATAATCGGAGGTTCGGGAGACTTCTCAGTTCTGAAAAGAACTGTCCTGCTTTTTAACTATTACCAGGGCGGATGGTATAGAAAATAGACTGGACTACTACTTTAGCTTATGTGATCGTAATTAACTGTACTGCCGCGGAGTCAGTTCTACCGCAAAACCAAATATACATTGATACCTCACCATGCAATGCCTCAAATCCTATATAATATACATGTATAGCAGGTGCTTTTTTGACAGCCTTTTGTTTTTACCAGAGAAGATGAACAGATGGAGTCATGGTCTTTCAGACAAAAATTAGGCTTGAATGCAAGATTGAATTTAAGATTGACAGAAACGAATTCTAGAAATATTGCCTTGTAATGTTGGTATTTGAAAGTCATTGTTCTGTAGCTTGTTCGATTTTCTTGAACCTGCTCATCTCACGGAGCACAATACAATTAAGGATGTATGCATCATGTGAACCACGCTTCTCCCTAACCCTAAGAATCACATTTGAACTATCCTGTATAGGCCAAATAAATGAAAAAAATATGTTTAGCGTCCAAAGCTGCTTCCTTTTAGAGGCCGCATCCTTTTTTTCTTTTCTTTTTTAACGAAGAAAAAAAAAAGGATACGTTTCAACCATAGAGCACGATCTCAGATGAAAACAAATTATTTTAAAAAAATAGCCCAGCCGGTTGTGTTTAAAAATGTGTCGGGTGGCCATTTTGAAACAGAAAAACGGCCCTGGCTCCTTCCTTTTTTTTTAAGGCAGGACCCTAAACATATTTTTTTTATTTAGCTTAACTGACCAAATGTTGACATACATGAATGTTGAGGAAGGATTATGACACCGTCTCTATGGGGAATATTAAACAGGCTTGACTGTATGAGACTGCATTTATTGACAATGCTAACACATTGCATGATCCATTGTGCATGACGGTGTTGAGTGACAGTACATATGTAATGCCCTCTATAAAGCTTGACCCCTCCTGAGCAAGATTTTATTTTCAGTTAGTCTTGATGCAAGGCCTTGTTATTCACTATCACTCAACTATCGCGATCCCAAACCACTTCTCCTCGCTGCGCACATTGCTATCGAACAATAGCAGGTGCTGTTGGAAAACTTCCAGCAAACCTCACCACACAACACTACAAACAACACTTGCTTGGCGGGATAGTGGCTTACAGAAACGCCCCCTATCGGTGGAATAGTCGTGATATGTGTATTTTGAAAGTACGGGGCTTATGGGTTTAACCAACTCAACAAGAACGTCTTGCACCAAGACTAGATTTTAGTCTGCAAGTGTGGCAAATTTACTCAAATCTTGTTTTCTTTGTGCAACCCCCCAAATCATTTAAAACTCACCCAGTCAGTATTACATGTAAAAAATTTGATATCTGAAATGAAAAGATGCATCCCCTAAAGTTGATTCCCTCGCTGCCGCTTCCCTAGCCCAGGTTGGAGTCCTCTGTTGCATACAACGCGTCAGTGCAGTAGCACTGACGTCCTACCAGGGCTATGTTCCCAGTAGCCTTGCTCAAGGCAGTTGCATTATTCGCACTGAAAAGACGCCGCTGTAAACCCACCTGTATACCCTGTGCGTGGTGCTTGCGATCACACCGCATGGCCCACCCAAATACACACTGTCACATCGTACGACTACTGTGCACACAAGTCAACCGCATGCGGAGGCCGTCAGGCCGACAGCCTTGTCGGGTTTGTAACTTCTGGGTTTAATGTGTTGTATTGAAAAATTTCCACTTGTGGAAAAAATTGGGGGGCTCTCGGATATGCTAGTATGCAGCCCATGAATATTTATATCTTTCGTTAGACCTATCAGACAACACAGGATGTGAGGCAAATGAATTATTTATTCTGACGTCCAATCACGCACGCCTATCATGCTCGCTGAGCGTCTGTGGTGGTGGTGTATGATATAGACATGTCTCGTCTTTCGCGGGCATTATGGTAATGAGCTGACCGTGGGAACTCTTCGCTTATTATAGTAATGAGGTCAGTGGCTTCCACACAGACCCTACAAGGCTGTCGGCCTGACGGCCTCCGCATGCGGATAGTGTATGGGGGCATCGTGTCGTGTGATGTTACGCACAGTGAATACGTTTTTTTTTATACAGCGGCGGTCTTTTTTCGGAGTGAATAATTCGACTGCCTTGAGCAAGGCTACGTTCCCAGGTAGTCAGTAGTAAAGTAAACTTTGGTGTGATCCCTGGCTGTGACAGTGATTTATTGGTTGTGGGTGTAGTAGAGTGCCCCGCCCTGCTCGCTGACCAGTGGCTGTCTGGAAGTAGTTCACTTATTTTGCATTGTCACTGGTTCACTTTGCAGCACATTGTGCCAAATCAAACAAAGACTGCCAGGTACCAATTATACACACATAATCTATAAGAATACATTTTTGTTTGGGCCCTTTTTGAGTTTGCAAAAATGGCTCTATTTAAGGTTTGATTTTTCATAAGACTCCATAACACATGTAATTGATTTGGTGCCTTGAAAATGTTCCAGTAAGGAGAGAGAGCTGCCCATTAATTGCCTTGCCTTAACTTTATTATTATTATTATTAGCTGTTTCGTAGCACAGCGCAGCGAAACAGCTCTTGTTTTCGTTAAAGTTTTTTATTTTTTTAATTTTGTTTTTTATTTGTATGTTTCAAACAACGCGTTTTTGCACATACTTCCTAAAGAGCAATTGCAATGAAACTTTCAGCGATGAAAGGTATTGGTGGCCTAATAAACCTAAACAATGACGTCATGGTGACATCGCCACCTGCCACGTGACGTCATCTTAAAGGTACACTATTTGAAATGTTTGAAAATCTATATCAAATCAGCCATAAGAGACCACAGATTTCTGTGGGATTGGGTTGGAATATGCTAGATATTTCTTTTTGAAACAGAAAAGGAAGAGTTTTTATCAGTTTTCCTTGTGGTTGTTTACTTTGGAACAAAATGAGTGAGTTTTGGTTCAGTGAAAGAGATGAATTTGTAAATCATGCAAAATTTCTTCCTCATTTTTTAGTGGAAATTTTGTTTATAAAAAGCAAATGTTGTCATTTAAAATGACTTCCCTCCCTCAGCCTCCAACTGACGCAAACTGATAATTCAAAGTAACCCTGGACGGGGAAAATAAAAAATATGCATCGACCAGGGAGTCGTGAGGAGCAGATTTTCACGCTCCACTGCTGAAAATGATTAATTTTACTCCATGAATATGATGTCATACCTTAAGCAAATTGAGTCAGTCTGACTGATGCAGTGAGGCACGTGTTTGCGTGTTTAATGTGATTATAGAGTGTAATACATGCACGGCAGTCGTATTAGTCATCTGAGCAGCTCATACGTAACTGATTACCACTAGGACTGTTTCGTTGTGAGGGCAGAGAGTTGTACGCATGTGGCGATATTTTCATATCGAAAATGGATTGGCAGTTTTGTTTTTTTCCCCCCAAATTCAAGTCCTGGAAGGGTCTACCCTATGATTGTGTAATTGCTTTTTACTTCCCATCTTTTGTTCTAATTTTTACTATAATTTTAGAGTGTTTTATGTATAGTATATACTTTTTATGAGCTAGGTCTGGGAGGGCACATCTTTTTTGATCACATTTTTTAAAAATTTACTTTTGCCCTTCCCTGGACGGCCTGTGCTTGTTTTATTGTTTGTCTGAAGAATGAGTGTAGAAGAATACTTAACCATTATACAAATGGAGATCAATCTTCTCTTTGTCCTCGTTCAATTTGAAACAGTATTAAAGGAACATTACAGAATTGGTTTTGCTTGCAAATAAATTGCTGACAGTGTAAGGACTTTATGTAATCCACTATATACATAAACTGACAAACCTGTAGAAGTTTGAGATCGATCGGCCATCTGGGTCACGAGAAAATGAAAAACGGATTACGAATTCGGCATTGCATCGATGCCAAAGCAAAAATGAATAAAAGGCTCACTGTCCGATAAACTCAAAAAAGAGAACTTAGGTTATTTGTTTCTTATCAAATATGAAATTTCAGACAGAAATATTTAAAGGGATGTTTTCTTATATCATCATCATTAGACTGTAAAAGTTTTATGTAAATCTGTACGGTGATCTTCACGATTTTTGTTTCTTACCAATTCTGTAACGTTCCTTTAAACTGGGTCCACTAAATATTTTTCTAATTTCAATTCTGGTCAGAATTTAATGTAGTTGTTTAGTTTTCCGATCTGTACATACTTCACATACTACATGATACTGTCACACGTGCGCCTGCATGTCACACATTGCGCAAACATTCAAGTAAACTTAAACAAACAACTAGTAAAATGTCTGTTAGAGCTATAATGATGTACGTGTACAGATATTTTCACACTTATAATGTTAGAACAGAAATTCACAATCATTGGACTTTAATGTGTAGTTCATTCTGATCACAGTTTTAAGCACATTTCTTCATCACAATCGCTTACTTGCAATGCTTTACCCATAATAAAACACCCCCCACAATTTGTTTGCAGTAAGCCTGATGAGTAGGACAAAGCTGCTAAGAAAAACAATCTGCTGAGCAGAGCAAGTTTGTTAAGCAGAACAAATATGCTGCGCAGAACAAGTCTGCTAAGCGGCTGACCTTTCTGCTAAGCAGGATAAATATGTTGAACAGATGAGCAGGACAAATCTGCTTATCAGAGTTCATCTGCTCAGCAGAACAAATTTGTTGAACAGAACGAGTCCGCTGACCAGGATGCCAGGACGTATCTGCTGAGCAGGACAAATGCACTAGTGCTAAGCAGAACAAGTCTGCTGAGCAGATCAATGTCGCCCCAACATTTTTTGAATCACAACAAATGTACTCACTGAATGTGCATTTCATGCCCTCAGTAGCTTATCAGGTCAAGGATATGATCAGTGAGCCGGCCCTGGTCAACCTTTCCAGTTCAGCTTTTCAGATCAGCTTGGCCCCTCGATTCTTTAAATCAGGTAAATATGGCTGTCAAGAACCAAGAGGGTAGTGACAGGTGCTTTGCTGTTGCATCACATAATATGTTGACTCACACCTATGATGCACATGAACTGCGGAATGAAATGGGGTTCGGGGAGACTGGCTGTCCTGTTTTCTCTAAAACTACCCTGCAGCTTCAAACTGTAGAGTGAGTGTATGATTTGGAGGGTGGGCGAAATGTTCTCCCTCGAAGCAAAACGTTCTTGCATAAAGTCTTTAATTGTTGACGTTTGGTCACTAAAAGCTTGAATATTTTAGGCTTCTCAATCCCACGATTGACTCAAGTGTACTGAAGTTTTTTTTAAATTGAATTGTCAAATTGAAATTAGGGGAGCCTAGAAAAATGCATGACCTGTTGAGTGGGATTTGAGCCTGTAGCATCAGGGTCATAGAATTCTTTCTGCTCAATAACAAACCCCTAGATTGTCAGAGGGTTGTCAGTCAGAAGTGGTTCAGGCCTTGAGCATCGCTGCTGAAGGGGCACAGCAATTTTCTTCTGTTGAGGGGCACTTCTATGTGGAAAATGTGAGTTTGTATTGAAACTTGTCAAAGGGCATAACAGCAAAAAGCAAAGGGCACCACAGCAGTTGCTTTGGGTGCCGTGGGTTATTTCGAGGCTTGGTAGTTCAGTTGTAGACATGTGGTTGCAAGGATCAAGAAAAAGTGATTTGTGGTTGAACAAAGACAAATTGACTAAGAGCATGGATTTGAACCAATGACCTCTGGATTAAGGTGCTGGTGCTCTACCAACTGAGCTATCTAGCCCTATGTTGGCAGTCTCCCTATTTTGTCATATCTTTGTTCTGTGGGGATATGTCACTGCCGTGTAGCCAGGAATCACACCCATCTGTAAAAGTATGACAATTACCCCTCATCAGATTGAAAATACCATTGCACCAAAACCATCACCAGGTTTTCCCTCACAACAAGTGTGGGGCATCACAAAACCATTTTTTGCCCATCTCAGTTTCTTTCAAAATTTGTTTGCTTAAACTTTGACTTCCTCCTCCTCCACCGATGTTCAACTCATTGTATTGCGGTAAAAAAATGTAGATCACTTTAGATGGTCGCTCTTAGCAGTTGATATTGCTGTTATCTGCACAAGCAATCTGGGCACTTGGTACCTTGGGTCAATGTCATTGCACTGCTTTGTGCTTATCATTGAAATGTTCAGCGCTCTGGGCGGACTGTAAAGGATTGGATTATTTGGGCAATGAGCACAGAATTCATGGGGGAATCTGCTGTGATAAGAGCCATGAAATTGGTATGTTGTAGTGGAATGGAGTTTATACAAACATTCAAAGCTGGATTAGTACATTTGAATTTTTTGGGAATGCTTGAACGCTAATTTAAAGTGACATATTAAGGACGTTTAACTCGTTCAGTGCCTACTTTTTTTTGCATTTTGAACCTAAAATTTCCATTTGATTGTTGTTTTTTTCTTTTCAAAATAATGTTTACAAATTTCTCAACTTAAAGCAATCACACAACATCGGTAAACAGTATTGTCCAAATGCCCATACTTCTTGTATCGCACAACCTATTTATAAAATAACAAACCTGTGAAAATTTAGGCTCAATCGGTCATCGGAGTCGGAAGAAAATAACAGGAAAACCCACCCTTGTTTCCGCACGTTTCGCCGTGTCATGACATGTGTTCACAATAAATTGTTATTCTCGATATCGAAAATTGATAATTGTTTTAATGTTTTCTCAAAAAGTAAAGCATTTCATGGAATAATATTTCAAGGGAAGTCTTTCACCATTACCTTCTGTAAACCCTTTAAGTTATTTGTAAATCTGTGAACTTTTAATTTTTGTTCTGTTCACAAAGTGTCCAATGGCTTTAAAACAAAATGGTTTTTTTTCTGATTTGTTTTGCGTGTACATCCCAAAGTCAAAGCATTTCCTCGCGTGATAACATACTATGATACAGAAAGGTTTGCAGTAACACCATGTAATGTAATGACTTTCTAATCTCCAGAAGACGATCAGAGCATACTGATTGAAACGTCGATAGTTCTTTTTAGAACCACCCCAACTAATTTAGAGATAGTCATTACATGGTGTTACCGCAAACCTTTCCATATCGTATTTCCACCATGCAAAGTTTCAAATCCTACTTATGTATACTTTGGGTCAGATGTATGATTTATGACAATTTTTAGTACATAAAAAAGATTGTGTGTGTATGATAATGGAATTCTAGGAGTACATAAAATAGATTGTACATGTCTGACCTTGGTAGTGAAAGAGATACATGTATGGACCCCTGAACATAATATGTGAATTTTTCTATCCGAAATTATACTGAAATAAAATAAAAGTATTTCACAAACATTTGAATTTCCAAAACTCACCTCAAGTCAGGTTTTAGAGATTCAAATTTTCTGTTTGTGAATGCTGTGGCTAGAGATGCATTTTGTACCCAGTCACCTTGAAAAGTGGATGGATTTGACTTTCTTGATGAAAAAATGTGACAGTTTTGTTGCCGTTTTCCTAACAATTCTATACACTGTATTCAGCTAAAACGGGGCTTGAACTTCGCTCTTGAATGGGCCAGTGATTTTCCTAATGGTAGGGGGCACGTCTATGAGGAAAATTACCATTTGGTTTGGAACTTTGAAAAGGGTACCACAACAAAAGCACAGGGTACCAGGACAACTGCTGTGGGTGCAATGGGTTATTTTGAGGGCTGTTGTATCTTTAATTACAACTTGACCTACTAAACACCATTACATTGACAAGAAACAATCTACAATCTTACCTTTAAGGCTAGTAGGATACGGACTTGTTGACAAGATATTGACTATTCAAAGTTCTCATACTTATTGCAAAATTTTCCTCTAAACCCAACCCACTACCTGTTTTGTGTTTCCATGGTCTGCTTGATTGAATGTCACTCAATGACCACAGAGTCCCAGGTGTTCTATAGAAATGAGCCAATAATTTCCCTCGTTGAATAAAACAGGGATTAGTTTTTACCAAAATTGCAGATTACGAACGAATGTTTATGTCCCCCGTGGGCAAGTCAGAAATTCACAGTTTCCTTACGTAAATAGCTTAGCAGGGATTGGAAAAGATTGTTAAAGAATTATTAACAGTGCTTTAACTTTTGGCCCGGGGGGGGGGGGGGGGGGGGAGAAAAATGTTTCTACAAGGGCAAGTTACAATGTGTGGTACCAACTGCAATATTGTACTCAATTGTTTTGCTTTAATTTGATGTCCTTGCGAAACAGAAAGTTTTGTTGTACACAAATATTTTTTTACTTTCCTTGTAATGAGAGAAAATATGTAGGCCCCCATACCTTTTAAATTTGGTATTGAATTTTTTAAGTGAAAAATCCGTAAAAAATTTATATTGTGGTAGTATAATTTTATTTATTTATAAGTTATTATCGCTAGCTTTGTATCATTAAATAAAATACCATTGGACATGACAGCCATAAAAACAGTACTGTAGGGCTTATTAATGCATCGTTGCTTTTGTAAAGAAAACCCTGAACAGATTTTGCAAAAACCAATGAGCAGTTAAAACCTCCTTTAATTTTAAACGTCATGGTACTAGTACCACTCGAGTGATTTGCTTCTGGATTTTTTTGCACAGAACTCGGGAAAGTACTGAGTATACTGTACAGTGGTGTAGGGGTAAAAACAGATTCTGAGACTCCATCTTTGACGAATGTACGTGTCAATCACAAAACTGAACTAGACCTTGCTTGGAGCCCTAAGGTTGTGTGCTGCTGTGCTTCGTACCAAGTAAGGTTTAGATTTTATGGTAATTAATTCTTGGAGTCATTACCAAAGGTATAACCCCCCTTTAAATATAAAAGGAAATTTGTTTGCAATGATGTGACCTGTGTTGTCTGTTTATGTTCAACCGCAGGAATTTCGGGAAGAGTTCACTGCAGAAATAGTTCCATCATCCTCAGGACGGACAACACCTCAACTAAGGAAAAAAAGGTAGGCAGACCAAAAATAAACAAACAAACCAGTGTGATATTCATTGTAACAAACAGACAGTTGCATCAAACATGAAAAATAAACAGTTATTGTCTGTGACGTTTATTAGGAGTCCATGTTTATGAATGGTATTGTGTGATATTCAACAAAAAACAACTGTTGAGAAAAAAAAATGAACAGTTATTTTCTGTAGAGTTTGTTGAGAGGCTATGTGTATGGACGGTATTGTGTTTGGAAAGGGAAGAAATTGAGGTCAGGTAGTGGGGCTGAATGGTACAAAGCCAACACAATGACACCTCTTTTGACTGGATGTCATTTTGTAGTCTACTGAATTCCTGCATGGTTGATAACTGAACAATTCAAAGGTGGTTTTAAATGTTTGTAAAAACTCAGCTGTCCAGAGGTGCTTTCAGCAGAAGCAGTCAACGATTTCCCTTGTATAGCAGAGAGCAAAATGCTACACAAATCAACCAATTGCTACTCAAGAATCACCAATTTGCTATCAATGTTAGCATATGGTGTGCAATAAAAGTAGTTCAGCCTAAAATGTTTTGCTATTTTGCAAAAATGGTGGACAAATTCGTTCCCCCTGAGAAGGAATATTCTCATGGCTTAATGTGAGCTTTTTGGGGACCAACGCTGTCAGCCAAAGGGGTGAATACTTTGGAGTTGTACCACCAGCGTCCAACCAATTTCATAGAGCTGCTTAAGCATAAAAAGTAGCTAAGCACAATAAGCCATAACAAGGTTACCAGCCAAACTACCATATCACATGTACAATTTGTGACCGGTATCCTGCCCATTTCTGCTTAGCAGAAAATTTATAAGCAATATTTTCAGCTTAAAAGCAGCTCTGTGAAAGTTGGCCCTGCTAAAACTGTCATGGTCTTTATTGGATGACCCAAAGACCTGCGGCATGGATTTGTACCTTGCCTGCAAAGGGCTTAATTCATGCAATTGTAGAAACAACAGGGGGTCTCTCTCAAGGTTATGGATCCATCACAAAGCTTTCAGCTCTTGATATATCAGTTATGATGACTATAGTGGTGAATCATACAGATATATGTTGGACCAAGAGAGTAAAAGGGGTCGGACACTGGAGTCTGTAAAAGTTCTTATCATGTTCAAGTCTGTCAATGATTAGGTAGAAGGCGTTCCAACCTTATTGAGAGAAGATTTGGACATTTGCTGTATACAAAAATGCGATGGGAGAGCAACATATTGTTTAGTAGGATTTGAAACTTTGCAAGGTGGAATTAGGATTAAGTAAGGTTGGCGGTAGCACCATGTATGGTTAATCTCTAAATGAGTTGGGGTGCACGGTTCTGAAAAAAAATGTAGGTTTTCGACTCGACACTCGGGTCAGTATGTTTTGATCGTCTTCTGGAGAATGCTGGACTCTGATGCTGCATGCTGCTCATTTACTGCACCGGTGATGCGGATTAGCTTGATGTCCAGGTGATGTTGTTGAAGTAGATCTTGTTATGAGCTTTCAAGACCTCTATTTGACCTGTGCAGTTTTGTTGACATACTGCAAGGTGCTCTGGAGCTACAAGTCTGATTTTTTTAGCATGCATGCAGGATAGTGTGGTCGGTGTGGTGAACCCTAAGTTGTGAGTATAACTGGTATAAACTTAATTAGGTTAGAGCATGGAACAGGTAAACAAAAAAAGAAGTTAACCTTGCCCAAATGTGCGGGTATTTTTCGAAAGGTTTGTTTCGGTCACATTCACAATGATTTTCTTGACTTGCATTGTCATGATGCTTGTTGGGTAGTAAGGCAATTGTTTACTGTGGAATTGAAAGACAACTTCCGTTTTAGACAGAGTAAATCCCAAAGGCAATGCCAGATAGAAATTACAAGACTTTTCTACAGTAGTGTTGACGGTTTTGGGTCACTGCCTCCTGTAATCTTTCTGACACGTAGTTACCATGTGTTATAAATGTCAGACTTTGAGATGCTACACTATTCAAGTCTTGTGCATTGGACAATTATGTTGAGTTAAAATGTCTCTAGATAGCGCCCCCTATTGGCAGGAGGAGGAAAGGTACTTACAACTACATTTGCTCAATCATCGTCACAACGTTGTTTGATGAGATGGAATAGTCTGCACAATTTTGTTAACTTAGTATAGGACTCTACAAGATTATCTCTTCCATTTCCAAAAATTACGCAATTTGATGACAAATTCATGCTCCACATTTTTGCGATCCCTACACTTTACCAATGGCCTAGAAAGAGCCCCTAAACAACTCGTTTTTGAATCGCCCTGTGTGCCAAATGATTGCCTTTGGGCAACTTGTTCACTTGATTTTTAAATATCTAGGCATTACTTATTCAAGTTCCTTGTTCAACTTCAATAACTATTCAAATGTTGTGCATGTACTTTGAAGTTTGTCATGCAGAGCTCAGGTCTCATGGAAATTAAACGCGCGATCACTATTGCGTAATTCAATGCACACGATCACTTTTGCGCAGCAGCCGTATTGCGCGAAAGGATGGCTTCCTCTGTTGCCCAGTCAGGTTAAGGAATGAGACTTTCAACTCCATATGGTTGTAAGTACTGTAGACTAGTGAAAAATGTGGCCTGTGACTGGTGACACATCCAGCTATGGTCAGGCTGGATAGTCACTGAAATAGTTAGGATGTGTAATGTGGGCCATGAGGACAAGTGTACAGGTAGTGGGTCATTACAGACAATGGTAGAGCTAGGCTAGTATTGAAGGCAACTTTGTTGTGTGGTTGGTACACCCTTTTATGATAGGTCCTTGGTAAGAAGTGAAAGGGGGCGTCATGGGGGGTGATGACCAATGGAAAGGGAACCATTTGAGTTCATGAAAACATAAAAGATAAATACTTGAAGTAATTGTCAATGACACTTTCAGGAAACGGTAAGTGAGGATGGCGACACCAGTCCCCAATGTGGTGCATGTTTTAGGAAGGGGAAGTAGAGGGACATCGTAGACTATTAGAGGAAACAAATACCTTTTGAAAGGAAAAAACAACAAAATTGTCATTTTATTTACACAGGATCTTATGATTTAAGAGGTTCCAAAGTTTAATTGACGAAATCCTTGTTTTGGGGCTTATGTAATTTAACTTTTACAGACATTTGTTTGTATAGCATGATTACTGGGGTCTTCGAACAGAATGAAATGCCATTATTTAACACTGGAAAAGAAAGTGCTTATGTGAGGTTCTTGTTTTAGGACAAATTTATCTTGTTGTCACACAAAGAGATTTCTGCTGGGTACAGAATGTCAAATAAAGATCGCCTTCGGGTGACTTTGGAGGTTCAAATTCCTATGGTGAACGTTATTGTGATCGGAGTGCTGCGACCAGAGATGCATTTTGATGGGTTTGACATTCTTGACAAAATATGTCAAGTCTTGACAGTCTTTCCCTGTTTTCTCAGCAAATTATAGACATTGTTATTCAGCTGAAAATTTCACAGGCAATAACTTTTATTGTATCTTTATTCATAAGTTTTCTTATAAATCAGCATTCTTTTCTAGCAGAACCGTTTCTTAGATTGAAATATTTTTGGATCCCACTCTCTAAAAACCACAATTTCTTTGACAGATATTTGTTCTCAGTTTGTTATACACAACGTAGTGCTTCTTACCAAATAAGACTTAAAATGGTTAATAATTTTGCGGAGTAGTTACCAAAGGTATCCCTTCCCTTTAAAATTTGGAGACTGGGTATATAAGAGGGTATGTGTAGAGGGGCTTAACAGTTATCCCTCAAGCTCTCCATACACGTACTTTCCTACCTGATAATCAATCAATTTCATATTAGGGGTGATTGAACCCAAATATTAAAGCCCCTCTTCCCCTCCCAGTAATAAGCCACTTGTAACACACAACTTCCTGGAACGACACACGCAATATTCTACCCTGCCACTTAAAAGTATAGCCCCACAAGCGCACCAGATAAGTCCCTGAAAATACTTGGGTAAAACTTTCCTGGATTCTAACCTTGAGAATCGCAATCACTGGTAACCAAATGTTACAACCGGGGAGGGAAAAACAAGCTTCAGGATTAGTGGATTTTCCTGGATTCTAACCTTGAGAATCGCAATCACTGGTAACCAAATGTTACAACCGGGGAGGGAAAAACAAGCTTCAGGATTAGTGGATGGTTTAGTGGATCACGTAAAGTATTCGGTTTGGAGGGATGATAGGAATAAGCAAGGTGGATTTGGATAGATTTGATGGGTAATCTTCGTGTAAAATGACCAGGAAATAACATTTTAATTGGTTTAAGCGCTTGGATCAGAGATTGGAGAGAAACAAGACCAGAGAGTGAAAGAGTGTCACTGTGGACTTGGTTTTGGGATTGTGTTGATTTATAGTTTGAGGGACACCCTTAAGCCCGGTTCATGCTTCCTGTGAATGGGAATGCAAATGCGATCTAATTTGGATGTCACAAATTTGCAGCTCGACTCCTGCGAACAAAAATTGAAGCAAAAACAAATCTGTGACTTCAAAGTGTAAAAATTGTCTCAAGCGTATTGTTTTTTAAAAGGGCTATAATAATAATTTCATCTTCCGGAATTTCATCTTTGAGAGGGCAAGGCCAATTTTTATTTTGTAAAGGGCACTTCCATTGGATAACCTCTTAGTCTATGCTAGAGTGTCACAACTTTCCCACAGTATTATTTAACAAGAATTAATGAGTGATGACCCCGAGTAAACTAAAAATAAAATACGACAGAAGAAATGACTACATGAGACCATGTTGAATTTAGATAATACATTTACAAAACAAATTATTTACAATTATGTACAACATTCAGTGAAGGAGCACCAATGCATGTAAATCCATGTAATTCCATTTTTCTAAGCATGGCAATTTGTTGATTTGCATGAAAGAAAAACCCCAGAGATGGCTACATCAAGAAGGTCTGAACATCGATTTGAGTAGAGAGCTGTTTCTTGTCCAGGGTCGTTCTGGGAACATTTCCAAGACCCAGCTGGGGTAGGCCAACTGACTTGTGATGATTCAAAACATTCTGCTCACACTACCCCTGGGTAACAAATGCAACTTGGTCTTTCATCACTGTCTGATTCTGTATGATTCAATACTGTGAACAGACGATAAAGATAAACATGTATGTACAATATGGTAAGGAGAAAGGGTTTGCCTTGCTGTTCCTGGTCTGATCAGCAGCATGTTATGCCACAGAACCTTGTAAACCATTACTTGATGCTATAAAGGAATAGGTATCATACTTCAGCTCCACGTACCTTGCTAAAAACATACCAAGCTCTTTGATATGCCACTAGGGGTGTGATAAAGGACCAATATAAGAATTACATTGCAAATTGTGTAATATCTCCAAAAAGCAATACGCAAGTACAGCAAGGAATTTGTGTGTAATGAGGTATTTTGAGCTTTCTAGTTATCTGGAATGCATCAGATGGTTGAGCACTTGACTCTCAATCACAGGAGCAGAGTTCATTTCCCTGTGGGGTTGATTTAAGCTCAACACTAGACAGAGTCAATGAAATACCATAAATGCCATATATAATATGATGCATTCTGAAGAGGGAAGGTTAGACTGTGATCATAGTGCCAGAGGCTGCTAGACCTTTTACAAAACTCGGCCAAAGTTAACCAATTTGGAACAAGCAACTGCTGATGCCAGTACAAAAACATAAAATAGGCGATACATCATTATAAAGCAAAGAAGTGAACAGTAAAGCAGAACCCCCCTCCCCTGTCAAAAAGCCAGCCCCCATGCTTTCGCTGCTGAAAAGCCACAGTCCAAACCCCACCACACCACTGAAAAAAAAGTCCTGTCCATATACTGTAACACAAGATAATGAGGCATTGAAATGGGTGGCTAAGTTTGGAAGGAGCTTCGTTCCTTGGAGCCTGAAATTATAAAATATACACTGGTAGTGGTGGTTGAATTCAGGGCTCAAAATACCACTCATTGTTAGTGTTTTACAAAACATGTTTTTTCTGTTGAATTTGAACAATTGGGGCCAAACAAATCTTTGATGGAAAATTTCATTTAGCATGAAGTTGTTATGAAGTAGGCCCTACATGCGTGAAAGGACCTTCAAAGCTCTTTAATAATGACTTCTGAATGAACGTCTTCATGCAAAACAAATTTCATCCTTTCCTCTTAACTGGAAATGTATAATATCCTCACATAGTTAATACATTTGTCTATGCATTTGCCTATACATTTACTTGTGATATGTGTACATAATTTTGGACTTAATAAAATCGGTCAGCGAATCAATTATAAGTGGCAATGATTTCAGTCTAAAAGTGTCTCTCATTCATGAAAACAGGAAATTAATAGTATTTTGTAATTATACTAGCCTTAGAAAATGAAAATGATCATCTAAATTTGGATGGCGTTTTCACAGGATCACCTGTAAGTAGATAAAATATTTGTACAAGTTATTTGACCTTAGTTACCTGGCATCACTACACTTGATAAATATTTGATGTTGAAGCACTGTGCATACAGAACATACCTGCTTTTGGGTTTTTGGAATCATAAGTGGATACAATCAAACTAATATGTGAACATTTCATTTCAAAAGGTCATGTTTTTGATATCTCCGAAAATTCAGAGCGAATATGTCCACGCATGAAGAATAATCCCTGATGGGAATCCACAATCTGCAAAACGTTACTGCAGTAATTAGATTTAGAATTATAATTAGAATGTTTTATTGTCCGCATAATAAAAATACAGAAATTTATTTGGTTATAATGGTTGAAATGTTCAAATTTTTTAGCACAAAAACTGAAAAATCTTTCTACAAACCACGTTACTGCAAAGTGAAAGGTTTCTCAAAATGCTTTATACTATCGAAAGCTTCTGTTGGCTTCTAACCAAAACATTTTTTATTGCCATTAGTTTTAAGGGTGATTACCAGCAACCATTGAATATGTAAAAATGAAGCCCGTCTTTATCATTAAAGACAGGAGTCCCAATCTTTCTACATGTGAGTCTTGCCCCGACCCTGAACAGAAAGTTTCCAATAGAGGACGTAACAAGGGAGTTGAGTTACAAATGTGCAATGTGTGTTCAACCATACAAGTACATTGTGTTTTGTACTAGAAGATTTTAGCCATGAGGATGGTAAAAGGATGTCAACATTTTTGCTGGAAACTTAAAAACTGGGTGTCCAGATTGTTCACTTACAATACATGGGTGTCCAATATAAAAACAGGGTGTCCAAAAGACACTCTGGCTAACACTATGGTGTACAATTTGTAGTGTATTGATCAACGGTGAACCATATTTCAATTTGGGTACTAAAGATTGTTCACCTCAAGTATGCATACAATTACAACCAAATTTACTCTTTTGTCCTTACTCTATGCTCTAACCCCCCCCCCCCCCACCTCACCCCTTTTCTCGCTGATACAATGGGTTTAGTCAGCGAGACACCCAGTCTGAAGATGATACAAGGGGAATACCTGCTAAAAAACAGCAACAGCCCTCATAAGGACTCTGAAAAGGAGGGGGGGGGGTTGCTAGAAGGAAGTGAAATTGTCCACAGGTGCCGTCAGTGTTTTTGTTCGGCTCAACTTGACTAGTGAGTAAATGAGTCCTGACGTACAATTGGTTTATGCAGGAACTACCTGCTGATGCTAGTGTTAGGACGGCCCCATGGTAAATTGAGCTTGTCAGTGGGGATAAAGCTATAGGGCGCATTGACTTGTGGAGACACAGAGCTGGGGTTCTTCAACCCTGCTAAGACTAGAGCTGAAAAGTTTGTTAAGCATATACAAGTGTGCTTAGCAGATACATGTTATATTGATCACAAAATATTGATCACAAATCAATTACCATCTCATAGGTAACCAATGATGAAACAATAAAACTCGCACAGATTTTTTATGCACGCCGGCACTCAGGATTGGCCAATCAACAGCCTCTTTTTGAACCTCCATGCTTCAGCAAAGGTGCAAACAGATGTTCATAATGATACATTTGACCACTGGTGAGCCCGGTTCATACTTCCTGCGAATGCGAATGCGATACGAATGTTGACGTCACAAATTCGCAACGAATTATTCAACTTTGCTCAACTCACTTGCGAATATCGCTGCGAAAGGAGGGTTGTGACGTCAAATTTACGTAAAATTCGCTTCGCATTCGCATTGAAGTATGAAGCGGGCTTTACTCTTATTTTGTGTAACTTCAGATTTCAATAAACGTGTATGTTGTACCATTTTACATTGCTTAGTATTTGGTGGCAGTCCTGTGCTTATGAACACAATAACAAGTGAATCCATTGAGACGTCCATAAGTGACTCTGACATGGTCTTGGCCTTTGGGCTTGATGGCGTCCAGTATCTACAAAATCAATCCAGTCATAGGACTCTTGACTACTCTGGGTGGGTGGCAAGTGAGTGTTGTTGGTGTTAGGCGACCCCCCTCGCCTTCCCTGCCCCTAAGTTGTAACTATACCCCCCCCCCCCCAAGAAGCTTGTAGCTATAATAATAATAATAATAATAATAATAATAATAATAATAATAATAATAATAATAATAATAATAAGACATTTGTAAAGCGCCTAATGCAAAAGCCTCTAAGCGCATTAAAGAAACAATAAAATAAACAATTAGAGAAAGATACAAGATACAAATAGGCAAATTACAAAAAAGAAGCTTTAAACAAATGAGTTTTCAACAAGGACTTAAAACATTGTAAAGTATTAGCTTGGCGAATATGCACAGGAAGACTATTCCAAAGAAACGGTGCGGCGTAAGAAAAAGATCTGTGGCCATAAAAAATGGAAGAAGCTCTAGTAGCAGAAAGCAATGACTTGAAATGTGTCACTATTACCACCCTCTCCTTCTGTACCAAACATCAAAAAGAAATGGAAGACACTATGAAACACTTATTTTAATTGTTATTTCATGTAACAACATTATCTCTACCATCAATAGAGATTTCAGGTTGGAGTGAGATTGAATAAGTGAACAAAGATTTTGACCTGCTTTACATTAAATTTAGGCATGGGAGTAGATTTGCAATACTTTATTTTGAGTGCACATAATAAGTGTTAAAAATGATTTTGAGCGAAATAATTTGGAGATTTGTTTCAATATTTTGTAATGATTTATATGTAGTACATCGTCCGCTCTAAATTATTGTGAGTATATTAAAAAATATCTCAGTGGTAGAGTGGCAGCACATTCATCTGGAGGTCACAACTTCAAGTACTGCTCAAGTAATTTTCTCTTTGTTCAACCCCAAATTAAGGCTCTTTTTTTTTATTAAGGCTCTAATTTATAACAAATAAAAATCTTCAGCCAAAAAGTGAAACGACTTTGAAACTATGTCAAGCTGTCAAATTTTGTCACATATGGTTTACTAACAAACCACCTGATATAAATAGAAAACAACCTGACTTTAAGATCTGTCCTGCTCTGCACACCAGATACCTTCAGGGGTGTCGTGGCCGAGCAGATAAGAGCACCGAATTCAAGCTCTGATGCTTCTGTTCAGCAGAGTGTGGGTTCGAATCCCGGTCATGACACTTGTGTCCCTGAGCAAGACACTTAACTATAATTGCTTCTCTCCACCCAGGGGTAAATGGGTACCTGTGAGGGCAGAGATGGTTCTTGTGATTGATTTAGCCGAGTAGCGCATATTAGTGTTGCACAGACTGCATACTCCCCACCAGGGAGTTGAGATGGGTTAAGGAGTGAATTAAGGCCCAGTGACCAGGGGTAATAATGTGAAGCGCTTTGGGACGCCCTCCGGGTGTGAAAAGCGCTATATAAAAATTATTATTATTATTATTATTATGTTAAATGAAACTTCTAGCGATAGCTGCTGGATTTATACCAGGGCACTCATCTTGACTAGACAGTCACTCAGTCCATGACAGTCACTCAGGTCATGCTTGTTGACCACAACAAGTGACCAGTCCCCCTAGGCAGTATTCTTTTTACCAGAAAGACTGGTTCTTTTTATACAAAATATTGGGCACTGCCAGGATAAATTCCACTTTTTGGGTTATTGGCAATGCCATTTTCGTTTCGAAAGGGCACTTCCATTGGGCTAAGAAACCTTTGAATGGGCACCAAGGCCAAAAACCAGGCCTGGATTGGTGTAGAGCTGACAAAATACCTGCAGACAGTGTTTATGTTTGTGTGATCAACACACATTGATTCCCTTAATAATACCCTTAATAAACTAACATTAATGTTGTTCAAATGTTGACCAAGTCTGATCAATATTTTTCAATTCTGATTGGGTATCAAAATATTTTTATCCATAAAACAAGTGAGATTTAAACCCAAGCAGTTCACATGATAAACTAAAGTTTGTAGAAAGTTTTTTTCTTCAGTCGTTTAGATTTTGGTCTTTTAAAATATGTTCTGGTCCGGTAAAAAGTTCAAGCTACATGCCCTGCTGTCTTGTGGTATTTTATCCCAAATTCGAGCCATGCCTAGTGTATTTTCGTGTTATTATTATTATTATTATTATTATTTATTTGACCAATACAAGGTACAACAAACAAGTTACAATAGCACAAGACAGAACATAAACGGGAAAAAAAAATCATAACAAACAAGAAATAAGGAAAATAAATACAGAATTAAATAAAAGAATAAATAAGGTTAAATTAAATTAACTTAAATAAATTATTTGAAAAAGAAAACAAAAGCAAAAAATAAACACAATAAGAGGGCGGCTGAGGGCGGAGCATGCAGGAGGAAAACAAAACCAAATGGGAACGACAACCAGAAGGGATAAAAAACAAGGACAAACCCTACCTCTAATGTGTTTATTACGAGGGGTTGTCGGAACTTAGGGTTGTCAGAACATAGGGGTAGTAAAAGAATATAGAGCAGTCACCGGCTAGAAAGTTAAATGAAAAACTAGGCAGAAGTATATATTTGTTTTTTCAGTGGCAATTGTCATTTAATCTCTTGTGCCATTGTATTGATAATGAAATGTGGCAGTCTTTTAGGCCTTCCCCAAGAGACAAGTGGTGTGCCTGTAGACATGTTTGTGATATCTTTTGTTGGAGACCATTGATTAAAATGTGACAGCCCTTTTCAACCTCCCCACCCCACGTCCCTTCTCTAGAAGACAAACATTGGAGAAAAACAAATTATCAAGTTGTTTGCCTGTGGCCATTTTGATAGCATCTCTTGGCCCACATTTCTTTCAAAAAGGAAATGTGACAGCAGTAGAGTGTGCATGTCACATTAGATTAAGGGAAGGCAAGGTAAACCAGGTCCGCCTGTCCACATGTCCACTTGAAACTAAAATACCATTGCTGAAACCTTCCATTGTTGAAATCGCACTGTACTGAGATGTGGGGATGGTGTTGCTTCCTGGTTGCCCTACATCTCCTCCCCTCCCCCCTCAATTTGGTATCCCTATCTTTATGGAGGTAGAAATCTATTTCTACCTCAATGATCAAAGGGTCCATCGGACCCTGAGTAATAAGAGAGTTTTTTTTCTTCAGTCACATGCTTGTGTCACAGGCATAGAATGTCAAAGGTCGAGGGTTCGAATCCCACCCAAGTAATATGCCTGTGATTTTTTCACAGAACTCCTGAATGTACTGAGTGTACAGTGGTAGCAGGCATCGGTGCAAGGTAAAACTCAAATTAATGTTATATAGCAACACCTTTTTTCTTCTTTTTGTTAATAACTTGATTGCTGAACACAAATTTTATATCCTCTTTCTTTTTTGGTGGAGGAGGTAAAGTCTGATAGTTTCAAAAGAAACTCACATCCCCTTAAGATGCCGCTTCCCAGGTTGTATCGAAACACTCTGAAAATAGTGATCAATTACGTACGGTTACCCTATAACTACAAGCTCCTTTTGGGTTTGTAAAACAGATACCCAACGCGGGGGCAATACCGTTCCACCCCATAACCTACTACTCTGAATAAATAGACAACGTTACCATCGAACAAACCAAAAAGATAACCTTTTTGTAAAATTATCAGCTCCTTTAAAAACCAGAATTTCTTTATTATTTCAAACAGTTATGAATCAATCGTAAGTTGAAATAAAATTGTAAATCTTATCAAAAGAGGCCAGTTTTTAAGTAAACAGCGTATGGGGAAAGCATATTACATTATTTGAGAAGTGTTTCTATAAAGTTTTTATTTAAAGTCATGAAATTCCTTTTCAATAATTAATGTTTTAAGACGGCAGTCGGAGAAAAGAGTTTCCCAAAAAGATCAGCACAAATATTTGCAAAGCTTTTTGAGCTTCCAAAGGCGACTTTTATATAGTTTTGAAATTTAAGTTCTTACCCTGGTCAACTAAAAAAAAAAACGATCATAAAAAAAACCCTTACATTTGACAATTTCCTTCTAGTTGAAACACTCAACAATGACGTCATCATTCTGCTTATAAACTGAGCTGAACTGAACTGTCCTGAACGTGAATTTTTAAACAATTACAGTTATTTTTTTACACAATCATGAAATTATTATTAAAACAAAATCTATGCCAGAAAGCTCAGTAGTGACCTTATTCGTCGCCAGACTTTCATGGTCTGTATTTTAAAGACACTGGACACTATTGGTAATTGTCAAAGACCAGTCTTCTCACTTGGTGTATCTCAACATATGCGTAAATAACAAACCTGTAAAAATTTGAGCTCAATCGGTCATCAAAGTTGCGAAATAATAATGAAAGAAAAAACACCCTTGTCACACGAAGTTGTGTGCTTTCAGATGATTGATTTCGAGACCTCAAATTCTAAATCTGAGGTCTTGAAATCAAATTTGTGGAAAAATACTTCTTTCTCGAAAACTATGTTACTTCAGAGGGAGCCGTTTCTCACAGTGTTTATACTATCAACAGCTCCCCATTACTCTTTACCAAGTAGTGTTTTATGCTAATAATTATTTTTGAGTAATTACCAATAGTGTCAACTGCCTTTAAGGAACCCTTCATAGGAGCTACAGAGCTACGGGACGTTCACATATTATCAAGATGGATCCACTATCACATTCCCTGTCATGCCAGCCATACACATCACCTGCCGCGGCGCAATCTTCGTCTAGGCCCCCACGACCATCTGGCTCACCATCAGCCCATCTCCCGTCCCGCTTGTCAATAGTACCT
This sequence comes from Asterias rubens, assembly GCF_902459465.1. Classification (NCBI taxonomy): domain Eukaryota; kingdom Metazoa; phylum Echinodermata; class Asteroidea; order Forcipulatida; family Asteriidae; genus Asterias; species Asterias rubens. The sequence continues at coordinate 15,916,745 of NC_047073.1, forward strand.
TCACCATTCAGACACACCCAGGTATCTGATAAGAGTCAATCAGAAAAAAAAAACTCATTATACTTACCGGTTCAACAAATTGTTGTAAAAGACTTTTTCAAAAGATCGACGGACACACAGTTTTCAGAATAGGAAAGAAGACTCTTGAGGGTGCTATTCCTTCAATAATATAATATGCCACGCCGCTGCATTTTGGAACTCCCTACCCTATAGTTTTCTACCAACTCTGTCACAGTTCAAGGGGAACATCTTTGGATCATATTTGAGATTTTGTTTATGTAGCCCTCAACCTGAGTGGCATTTTGGCCAAGTGTTGTCAGAATTTGTCATAAAATAAAAATAATGATTAGGACTATATATTGAACATCATTTCTAGAATTGTGTACAAACCTTCAGTTTGAATGTCGCTGCAACCAATCCAGATCCATGGCCAGTTGCAACCGCACATGTTGAGGAGGTGTTGTAGCTCTCCTTCGGATTGAGGGACAGCTATCACCCCACCCGACTCAACACAAATCTGCTTGCCCTCTTCCCATGTACCATAGTCATCATGCATCTTGAAGCATTTTCCTTGCCACTGGCTCCATGTTGGGGGGCATGGCGGCGTCGCTACGGTGCTCGGGGCTATCCCTTCGGTGGTGGGGGTCGTCCCTCCAGTGCTGGGGGTCGTTCCTCCGGTGGTGGGGGTTGTTCCTCCAGTGCTGGGGGTCGATCCACCGATGCTGGGGGTCGACCCTCCAGTGCTGGGGGTCGTTCCTCCAGTGCTGGGGGTCGTTGCTCCAGTGCTGGGAGTCGTTCCTCCAGTGCTGGGGGTTGTCCCTCCAGTGCTGGGGGTCATTCCTCCAGTGCTAGGGGTCGTTCCTCCGATGCTTGGGGTCGTTCCTCCAGTGCTGGGGGTCGTTCCTCTGGTGCTGGGTGCCTTCTTCCAACACCGCCCATTTACGGCAGCGTAGTCTTCCATCATAAATATACCAACAACAACCAGCAGTTTGCACGCCAACATTTTGCAAACCATCTCTTCACAGAATAAAATTGCTGCTAGATATATACAAATAGCCAAGAAGGTGCAGCCAAACTGTTCCACGATCCTTCAATTAATAATAAAAGCACGACTCATCGAGTCACAAAAAGAAACAGCGCAATGGGGAGTTTTCCAATAACAGTGATAAATCAATCAATAACAACGGTACAAAATGTAAAAAGTATAATATATTATATGGATTTGAAGAAAAAAATTCTCATCATAATTTTGTGTTTGCATAATAAGTTGTGGCGTAGTACAAAATTAAAATTAGTTGAAAATAAATAACTCAAAGAAAAAATTTCTTGCAAACTGTTTTCCAAAAGACTTTGAAGAAGATATGCCCTGAATTCGAGTGCACACTTTAATTTTTAAAATAATCACAAACATCCTTTTTACCTTTTCTTTGTTTTGTGATTTGTTTCTCAAAACTAGTACTGATTTTACCCCCAACTTGTAGGGTTCCTCATCGCAGTGCATCCTCCAGAAAAATAAATAAATACAAATAATTCTTTTTAAAAGTTAAAAGCAGATTTTACATACATGGAAGGAATATTACACACTCATGGCTGAGATTTGTGCGCAGTGACACGTTCCGTATTCCATTGTTTGTCATAAAAGATGGTTGTCCATGACATCAAGTTAAATCAGTCTATTGGTAGAATTATCCTATTTGACCCAGTTCACCAGGGCCCTCTTTCAGGGCCCTTTTGTTGAGGAATTCAGCGCTTTCACGATCCATAGAATGAAAGGCATTGTAGAGGCTGAAGTAAGTTCTGAGTTATGTTGTAAGTAGCGCCTTTAAATTGGGCCAAAATAATTTTGTTGCACTTTTCTTGGGGAGTCAAGTTCCCTGTGTGATGGTTATACAGTGTAGTGTGTATTTTAGGCAAAGTAGTGTTTACACGCTTACCATTTAATTGCAACTTAAATCCCAACAAGGGTCAAGTTTGAGCGAGGGACTAAAATCGACCATTCAGCAATTTTGGTTGGTATCCAGGATGAAATGCATGCGTAGGTAACCATGGAATATTGACTAGTGGTTGACAAAATGGTCGCTAATCGAACCTGCCCATGGCAAGTGCGACAGACAGTCTGCATATGAGGTTTTTGCAAAGGGTCAATGGGGGATAGTAGGTGACACAAAACCTGTAACTTAGCCCTGAAATAACAGTAAAAAAACTTAATAAAAGAATTCCTGGTCAACATTTGACTCCTAGGGGATTGAACACACATCAATACCTTTTAATGACCATTTGAAACAAAGCAATCCAATCAGTCAACAACCCACAGATCATTAACCAAATATTTGCAGAATGCCCAAGTGGAATTTTTTCCGTGTCTTCACCAGCCTGCCCGTCTTTTCTCAGGGTGAGGGGGAAGATGACAGACAGGCTGTGTGGTATCCCGTCTCGTTCTGGTAACTTCTATACACCTTATTGGATAGGGTACCACTCTGTCTGTGGTGACACATCTCCAAGGGGACCTACCCTTATCCGAAACCGTAGACATAAAAATTAGATGGCATACACCTTCACAGATGTTGCACACATTTTTAGGTTTGTCATGGTGATTGAGACATGAAAACTTACTTCTATACCCAATTTGATTAAACTCTTTCCTTGGCCTCGTGGACACACCCTGTTGTATTTATGGAAGCCGGCCAATACTGTGTATGTATGAGAGGATGGAGAAAGGATGATGTAAGAAATAAGGACCAGCCCTTGTTGAATGAGAGAATTTCTAGGTTGATAACCTTGTTGCAGGTTGTCAGATTTGATATTTCAGACCTACATGTATTCCTTGAAGACAGTCTACTAAGACTGAACAAACAGAGTTGATAACGCAATGATTCTTAACAGAACCCGCACAGTATAGGTGATTCACAATAGGGTATGACCTCTGCAGTCTGCGCTGGAGAGGCCCTTTTTGTAATGCATCATATGAAAGATGTTGATTAGTTTGGGTCCTTATACAACACCCTGCTTAGCTCATTTTGTGGTTTTCGAAGAAGCACTATTAAACTGCCTGATCACTGTATTTGAAAGCATTGCATATGAAGTGTGGACCTGAGAACAAAAGAAGTCGATATGAAGTAGGGACTTGAATATGAGCATGGTGTCGCCTTAGTAATATACTAATGGCATCGTTCACAAACTTGTAGTGACTTCACAAAATGTTCTCTTTTGGCCTGTCATGGCCAAGCGGTCCAGCACACTTGACTCAAGCTTTGGCGTTTTTGATCAGCAGAGTGTGGGTTTTGACATTGATTCCTTAAGCGAAGAGAAGGGGTTTGACCAGGAGTTTTCACGGGTTGGTTGTCTGCAGATTGCGCCACAGCGACTTGTAAACCTTTTATGTAAATAGATGGGTATTACCTTGTAGAACAAAATATGAGCACTTTGAGACGCGCTCACCAGGCATGATAAAGTGCTAAAAAGTGCTGTTAATATAGGCCTAAAAGTAATCGGTACACAAGAACTTTGGAGCATTGCCCCTTTTGGAAAAGGCAAAAGGTTGCCTTGCCTGTCCTACAGACTCTTACACAGCTGCAACAATTCTAAACCAAAAGATGGAGCTGAATAGACTTAACTCCAACACATCAACAATAAGTGGGAAAATGATTAAAAGGGTGTGACACCACAATAATGTAATCACCCTAATTTGTTTTTGCGAATGGTACATTTACGGCACCAAACAGCTGCTTGGTGAATGGCATCTGGCCAGTAGTACGCTTTGCCAGAACTTTTTAAATGTTCACAAATAACTTGTTTACGACTTGAATTTGTAGAAGTTGGCCAAAGTAAGACCTGTTGACAGTGTTTAAAAAAACTGCAGGAAATGGTCTAACGACTAGCTTAAATTAGGGTGCTTAACCAATTAAGTGAAAATTTCTGTTTTGAATAATGTTAAGCATTCATTCCTTTTAGAACAATGCATTTTGACATTAAATTCATCTTCGCAATGGAATTTTGTACCCCATACAAAGTTTAACTGTGTTTTATTGAGGGAATAAATGAGTGGTGACAGCCATTCAAAACCAGCTAGGTCGTGGCCGTGCGATCAAGGCTCGAGCCGTGTTGGTTCTGAGAAGAAAATGTCTTTTGAGTAGTGTTGGTTCTAAGAAGAAAATCTCTTTTGAGTAGTGTTGGTTCTGAGAAGAAAATGTCTTTTGAGTAGTGTGGTTCTTAGAAGAAAATGTCTTTTGAGTAGTGTTGGTTCTTAGAAGAAAATGTCTTTTGAGTAGTGTTGGTTCTTAGAAGAAAATCTCTTTTGAGTAGTGTTGGTTCTAAGAAAAAAATCTCTTTTGAGTAGTGTTGGTTCTAAGAAAAAAAATTTATTTTGAGTAGTGTTGGTTCTTAGAAGAAAATCTCTTTTGAGTAGTGTTGGTTCTTAGAAGAAAATGTCTTTTGAGTAGTGTTGGTTCTTAGAAGAAAATGTCTTTTGAGTAGTGTTGGTTCTTAGAAGAATCGGTAGGATTTGAAACTTTCATGTGAAAAAAATCAGGTGAGGTTTGTGGTAGCACCATGTGTAAATCTCTTTTGAGTAGTGTTTTTTTTTAGAAGAAAATTTCTTTTGAGTAGCCTTCTCAGAACCAACACTGGTAAAAAGAGATTTACACGCAAACGTCCCCCGATAGCAAACTAGTGTAATAAAAAACAGTGGTATATTTGGTAACGTGTTCCTTAGTGATAAGCACTGGGGAGTTTGCTTCAAAATGAATCACAGAGTTCCTTTTACTGTACACTGTAGCATATTAATATCAATATCTTCCTGTCTGGAATTTTATTTAGCTGTAAACATTGTCTGCAACTTGAGTCCCTTAGGATAATTTTGGGTGGATTGTTCCCACTGATTATGATAGGCATTATACATTGTTTCCCACTCTGGCAGGAAGCATTCTGTTATTATATGAGTGGTTTCTATTTATTGAAATCACAAAAGGGACGAACTAAGGAAAGGAGCGTTGAAATCGCACGTGCGTCTGAAACTTCACTACATTTGAACATTTTGCTTGAACCAGCTCAAATACCATGTCACATCTACCAAATGTGAGTGATGTCCTGCTTATTTTTGCTAAGCAGACAATTTTCAAAGGCATGGTACTTTCTGTCATTAGTCCACAAGGTAATGACGGCCATCCAACTTACTTGGTAAAGGGCAATGGGGAGCTGTTGATATTATTAAACATTGTGAGAAACAACCCTCTTTAAAGAAAGAGGTAAATTTTCACCAACAGATTTGAATCTGAGAAAGGGCTTCAGGCATGAATGTAATTTTCCCCTTGGTTAAGAGCTCTTATAGCAGAATTGAAAATCAAAATTGAGCACTTCAAGCAGCTACAGTGTGAAGGCACATGTACAGTGTAATTACTGAGCCAATTATTGAAGCTTTAGATGAACAAAAGGTAATTTGCCATTGCTACTTCTCAAAGCACAAAATACAGGATTTGCAATTATCAAAAGACAAAATTGTTAGCTTCAATTGATCTGAAAGCTTGCTGTACTGATTTTGAAAGTCGTTTGTGAGTGCCGAATCTCAAGAGAAATATTTTCTGTCTGAAATACTGTCTCAAGATGGCAGCAGTGGCCATAGACCTACTACAATCATCATTGCTTATTGTGTTGCCATTTGGGCAAAAGATTCTGACCCCTCAGACCAAAGTCCCAGGATTGCCTAGATTGTGTCTCCTCGAGATAGATTCTCCTATCGATGATATGTCGTCCTTCAGGGTTGACAAAATGATGCCGAGCAACTACGCCAAAAATACCGGCAAAACCCCCTTCTCTTCTACACTAATTACATGTATAACACATGAGACCTACGGCTTTACGTTCCATCCAAATGACGAATAGAAATGGTTTGTTTGTGTCTTACTAAATGAAATAAGAGTTTGGGACTCTACTACTCTCTCTACTGGTTAGAAACACCAGAGCTTGAGTCTGGTGAGCTAGACCGCTCGGCCACGACACGGACATGACACACGGTCAACATTGATTAAAACTTTGTGCACAATATCCATGTGTCTTTAGCATTTTGCCTGAGTATCTACTCAAGTTTTTTCACTTGTTTCGTTTGTGTTTCATGTTTTTTTCCTTTTGGTGTTGAAACTAACAGCCTTTAAAAGTTTTTGTTATTATTTCATCATCTTGCTAAATCTAAGATTCCCTGGACACTGACTAACCTTCTGTCCTGACATGTTGCTGTTTTTGTCAAGATGCCAATTATTATAGGGAAAATGTGTGCGCATGTACAAGTACATCTGGATTTCTAATATTATTCCTACAGTGAATGATCAATGACGTATGGCACAAACTGGGAACGTCAGCTGACAACACGTTTAGAAGTTGCCGTGCAAGTTTTCCAGACAACTTTTTCCCAATCGTAGACGTTCCATGTTGCGAGTGTGCGTGCACGTTAAATCAGGATTGGGGGGGGGGGGGGGGGTGGGGGGAGGTTGCGGTATGAGGGGGGATGTGAAAGTGACTAACAGGCTTCTGTGCACGTCTCGTGGACAAACCCTAACCAGCTCTGTAATATCTGGGATTAAACCAGTTTAATCATATCCTGTACCTTTAAAGGGAATTTTAGCCTGCTTGGATTTACCCTTATATTTCGTTTGAACCTTTCAAAATGAGAGAGCAGACTACAAGTTGGACAGTTTCAAGGGTGATTGTCGGTTAATACTCAAGAAGAGAAATATAAAACAAAATGTATTAGTTTAAAAGCACTGAAAGCTTCTGATTCAACCTCACTGAATGTAACACAATGCACTAAAGCCCAATTTCATATTTAAAGCTGTTCAGCATACGATACTGCTTAACAAATGAGTAGGGTACCAGTTGCAACACCGTAATCTTCTTTGCATTTTGGCTGGTAACCTTTTCCTGCTAAGCGTGGTTTGTCTGTGCTTAGAAAGTTTTTGTGCTAGGCTTATTGACCATAGAGTCCTAGCTCTATGTATTGACATACTGCCTCACATTGCAAGGCCAGATGGCCACTTCAAGGTGAGGGCTACACTTAACTAATTTGAGCTGTTGACCCAAAACCAACTCACCAGGGGAACGTGGTACCACCCACTCTTGGTTGGACATACCCCCTTTACAGTCAATAAATGATGTAAGCTTGGATATCATCCACTAGGATAGGATCCTGGCTGGCGATCTTTGGAGATTCAAGTTGTTTTTACACATGATTGCAAATAATGGGGGCACTTCAGACATTTAATTAACATCTTTACAACACAAGCTTTTGTATAAATATTACACTTTACTTTTTCTTCATCCCAAAGTATGAAATTAATATTCTGGTCTAATAATAAATGTACCACTCCCTCTTTAAAGGCATGGATAGTGGACACCTTTGGTATTAGTCAATGACCAGTATTCTCAATTGATGTATACAAACATATGCATAAAATAACAAACCTGTGAAAATTTGGGCTCAGTTGGTCATCGAATTTGCAAGGGAATAATGAAAGAAAAACACACTTGTTGCACAATGAGTGTATTTTTGGTTTTTTTTGAGTGAGAAATTACAGTTTAAGGCACGGGACACGTTTGGTAATTATCAAAGTCAAGTATTCTCACTTGGTGTATCCCAACAGTTGTTACTTCAGTGGGAGCCATTTCTCAAAATGTTTTATACTATCAACAGCTCTCCATTGCTTGTCACCAAGTAAAATGTTATACTAAAACTAGTGTTATTACCAAATGTCCAGCTGTCGATTTCACCAAACTCTTCCTAACTTAGGATTAATCTTAGGACTTAGGACGGGTTCAGTTCCGTATCTAAATAGGTAGGACGAATCGAACCCATCGTAAGTTAGGACGGGTTACTCGTCCTAACTCAAGTTAGGGTTAATCCTAGCGTTTCGTGAAATTGGCCGCAGTTCCTTTAAAGGCATTGGTTCCCAATCGTATTTGCCAGGCTTGTTGATCGCGTGCAAATGCAATTTAGACAAGGTTACAATAGTAGTCAAGGTGGTTCATGTAAATCACTTACTGTGTAATTAATATAATTTTAGAAGGTGAAGTTCAATTGAAGGTAAAGTTCAATCGAGTTTCCTCATGTTCAAGTCCTATGAATACTCAAAGTTTGTTTAGTAGAAATTGCTGTGGTTTTTTGCGCTTCCTTGCTAAGCACCCACTATACACATCAGGTGTTATTTTGGGCGGTAACCTTGCGGATGCCCTAAAGCAACAGTTTACATCCCAGTGCCAACAAATAAGGCTTGATATGAGTGGATTTGAAGAAAAGCAAATATTCTAAACTTATTATATGGCCATATTAGAATTGGCTGATACAAGTATGGCTACGGCTGTTGCTAAGGATTTCCTATACTTCAATGTATGATGATGCAAAGATCTAGCCATAGCCAAAGCTGTAGCCACTACAGCTGGACATGGCCTAAGGTATTTAAATCAATAATTATTTCAAAATGTCACTCAGTAAGACTTTAAGGAACACATTGCCTTGGATCAGTTGAGTTTGTCTTTGAAAAGCGTTTGTAACCTTTGTTATGAAATGCATATGGTTAGAAAGATGATTTAAAAGTAGAATACAATGATCCACACAAATTTGCCTCGAAATTGCGTGGTTTTCCTTTTACTTTGTGAACTAACATGGTCGACCATTTATGGGAGTAAAAAATTTGACTCCCATAATTGGTCGACCGTGTTAGTCGCAAGGTAACACTAAAAGGAAAACCACGCAATTCAGAGTGACAATTGTGTGGATCATTATATTCTACTTTTAAAGTGTCTTTCTAATCATATGTGTTTTATAACAAAAGGTTACAAACGCTTTTCAAAGACCAACTCGACCCGATCCAAGGCAACGTGTTCCTTTAATCAATAATGTTTTATATAGATGTCTGGAACTGGTTCCATTGGACTCAAGCTCTGGTGTTTTTGATCAGCAGCAGTGTTGTTTTCCTGTGTCACTCCGTGGAAAGATATTCTAAGAAGATGTTTTTGAGTGGCACAAGAAAAGTTTGCCTGAAATAAGATTTTTGTAATTCAAGAATGAAATTTTAGTAGTGCTTCTACATGCTTCCGGATTGGTCTCCATGTTTATTACAGTGTACTGCTCATCTTCAGGAGTAATTAGTTCTATTTTGAAATGAAATCATGACAGGAGAGGGCAAGATGTGGGTGTGGGTAAGGGATGAAGCGATGATTTAACAAAAACAATTAATTAATTACTAATACATGTAGCGTACACACCCTCTATAAGTCAGCGCTTGAGTGTTGGATAGCAGTAATTTCTGCTGACAGCTGTGACCTAGATCCTATGTTATCGGGAAGGGTCGTTTAGTCGCATGACAGCGAAGGGCTCAACAAGTCTTTGTTCAAAACCTCCACAATAGGAAGATCTTAGGGTGGTGATTGATCTGAAAATGTTGCACTCTCAAGAAAGTTTTGATGTTTGCACTTTTGAAATTTATGCGATCTAATGGCACTAGACTTCCTGACTGCAAGGCGCAGTTTTGATTTTTCTAAGAGGAAGTCAGCCATGCACCCTGGGGCATTTGTAAGTGCAATGGGATTATGAGAGTGATAAGAACCTTTCAAATTTGAGTTAACTCCGATCCACACTGAAATCCGTCAGCCTGAACCTGTACCCATAACTGGTTCAAGGCGAAAACTGTAGGATTTTAAGCAGTCTCTTCCATCCATGTTTGAAGTCAACAATGGTAAATCATAGTTATGTAGTAAGCGGCCATGATACTTTGTGTTTTGATAATATAACTTGGATTTTTTAGTGCACATCGTAGGAGCTAGATCAAGACACTTAAAGACAGTGGACACTATTGGTAATTGTCAAGGACCAGTCTTCTCACTTGCTGTATCTCAACATATGCACGAAATAACAAACCTGTGAAAATTTGAGCTCAATCGGTCATCGAAGTTGCGAGAAAATAATGAAAGAAAAAAACAACCTTGTCACACGAAATTGTGTGCTTTCTGATGCTTGATTTCGAGACCTTGGGTTCTAGATCTGAGGTCTCGAAATCAAATTCATGTAAAATTACTTCTTTCTCGAAAACTACTTCACTTCAGAGGGAGCCGTTTCTCACAATGTTTTATACTATCAACCTCTCCCCATTCCATGTTACCAAGTGAGGTTTTATGCTAATAATTATTTTTAGTAATTACCAATAGTGTCCACTGCCTTTAAGAAAGTCATTATCTCTGTTTGTCAGGCATACATAAACCAATTCCAAACTTTTTCCTACAAGGGAGCATACAACCTCCATCGCAATACTGATCAGCCCTCACATGGGACCATTTTTTACACCTCGGGTAAGAGAAGCAATTGATGATGGTCAAGTGTCTTGCTAAAGGACACAAATGTCATGACGAGGATTCGAACCCATCTCCAATGGGCCCTTCAAAACTTGAGTCAGATGCACTTGACCACTCAGCCAACAAAAACACAAGCACCTCAAGGTGGGAATTGAACCAACAGCCTTTATTCTATAGCTGGTGCCATCACTGCTAGACTTCCAAGCCTGCCCAATAATACAAGTCTTCAATTGAAATATCATTTATTGATTCCGGTGGGCAACCCAAAATGTCTCCCCAGACTCGTCCAATAAATTTCTGGCTCAATTGGCGACTTAAGATAAGCTTAGTTGAACCATCTAACCAGAAAGGATGCAACATGAGGTGGCAGTATTAAGAATCTGGTTTATGACCTGTCAACTGACCTTTCATGACCTGTCAACTGACCTCTATGGAAGGTGTCTGAACTTCTCGTCACAATTTTAACAACATAGATTCACTCCCTTCGAATTTATTTCACCTCTCCCCTTTTCTATTTCCGAGCGATCAGCTGTTGCCACGCAGATTCCTGGCTTTAAAACCCATGGCGCTTATTGGCTCAATATTAGTCCTTCAAGCGGACTCACAAAGCGCAGCCACCCACACCCACGGTGGCGAAACATTGCAACAAAATGAAAAGTGGCTGATTCATTGATCACACCCTTCAAATTGGGGCTTAGTAGAGATAAAATATGGCTATTTTGTTGACTATGTGTGCTGTCCTTAGGTTTAGAGTATAAGAAAGCCTAAAGTCATTGTCTGACAGGAGGTTTATTGGCTTTACTAGAGAGCAGACCAGGCCCAATTTCATGGCACTGATAACCGCAGAATTTGGGGGCTTTCCCTAAAGAACACAATTCCACAGGTCGTAAGTGCCACAGGTCGTAAGTGCTTTATTCCATAAAGCTGTTATACAGAAATTACTGCTTTTTAGCAAACTTATATGCTAGGTTAAAAATGTATGGGGCACCAGTCAAAATACCCTGTTCTACGACCTTACGAAGACCATGCCGATCACCGCGATCTCAAAAATGTATCGAGTCTGGACACAATCTCTGTAAAAATCAAGCAATAATGCAAATTAAAGACTGCACGCAACATTTTCATTTTAATACATTTATTTTGTACAACTGTACTGCTTCTACGTCAAAACTGTTGCTGACTCGCTGTCGCTACGATTACCTCTAGACCAATGTCGACCTAGTAGTGTTCTACTTCAAAATAGTTGCCGACGGTGCTGCAATCTCACCACGATGCTACCACACGGCTTGTGCGATAATGCCGTTCCCACTACAACTTTCCCCTGCTCGTTGTTGGCTATGACCCGGCTACGCTTATTTTGAACATGTTCAAAATAAGCCTGGGGACAGAAAGCAGCTTCCCGACCTAGAAGATCCCACCCCGACCAAACTACGCTCATGGAGATCCTCCGACGTTTGGTACACAATTGGTTAGCGATTGGCCACACTCTCTGCCACTTTTTCATTGTAGTGGAAGCGGCGTCTATGTGTTAATGGGGTATTACAAGGTTAACTTTGTAACCAGTTTCCCCAAGGAATGTTTTCCTGTGCTTAGCAAGTTTTCGTGCTTAAAGGCTTCATGAAATTGGGCCCAGGTCAGACTTTGGAGGATTATTGAAAAATTGTTTGGGTACATGGAGTATAAAAGACCAGTTTCGGCTAAATTGTGACAGGATCACATTGTTAATGACATGGTTATCGAACCCAAGTCACATTTGTCAGTAACTCAGACTCAACTTACAATTTTCTGTGACTCAGACTCGGCCATCTATACTTTGGTTACAATAATTAATGAGAAATAGACCTCACATTAATTTTTTTCTTTATTTACTTTTAAACTGTTAGTGTACATCTGTCAGGTTTGATGATTTTTTTCAAAATAAGTTAATCTTGTGACTCGAACTTGACCATTGTGACTTGTGACTCAGACTTAAGTTGATTCACTCAGACTGAACATTGAGGCTACTCATCAGACTCGTGCACTGAGGACTCAAATACAAGAGTGGTGAAGAAACTCAAATGACTTGCGACTTGGACTCCAGCCCAACTGACTCCAGAATTGGACATAACCTTTGTGACTCAAGACAAGGACTCAGAATCAACCTGAGTGACTTGGCCATTTCACTCAGACCCAACACTGAAGCAACTGATCAAACTTGAGGATTTAGGACTCGGTTAAAAGAGTAATGAAGCAACTCAAATGACTTGAGACATTGACTCGTACTTGACCTATCAGATTCTGGACTTGGACTCAACCCTTGTGACTCTTGACTAGGACTTGTACTCAAAATTGAGGCCACTCATTAGACTCGAGGATTGAGGGCATAACTGCAATGAGTAATGAAGTAAACTCAAATGACTTGGGACTCGGACTTGACCCAAACACATTCCGAACCTGGACTCGACTAGGACTTGGACTCAACATTGAGCCCACTCATTAAACTCAAGGATTGAGGACGCTAATAAAATAGTATTGAAGAAACCCCAAGAGTGAAGCCTGTGAGGCAAACTGAACATACACAAGACATGATACAAGGAACTTTAAAATCACTTGGAAGCACATGATCGAGAACATTACCATGAGCCTTGGGGATTGCTTCATTCCGGACCTGGACTCGACTAGGACTTGGACTCAACATTGAGGCCACTCATTAAACTCTGATCAAGGATTGAGGACGTTAATAAAATAGTAATGAAGAAACCCCAAGAGTGAAGCCTGTGAGGCAAACTGAACATACACAAGACATGATACAAGGAACTTTAAAATCACTTGGAAGCACATGATCAAGAACATTACCATGAGCCTTGGGGATTGCTTCATTCCGGACCTGGACTCGACTAGGACTTGGTCTCAACATTGAGGCCACTCATTAAACTCTGATCAAGGATTGAGGACGCTAATAAAATAGTAATGAAGAAACCCCAAGAGTGAAGCCTGTGAGGCAAACTGAACATACACAAGACATGATACAAGGAACTTTACAATCACTTGGAAGCACATGATCAAGAACATTACTATGGGCCTTGGGGATTGCTTCGAGCGTCTCAATTACATCAATCAATTTATGCTGTCATTTTGGCTTAGGTTCAGGACCTACGTCATTAAGTTTGACGTGTTGGAAGTCAATACGTGTATCTGTTGTATTGGAAAATATCGTGCGGGGGATTTAAGGGGGGGAAGGGATTACGCATGCTAGTGAGGACTTCCCTGTTACACTGTAACTTCACACGTATGTACGCATTATAGGACATTGGATAGGCTTTTATATACAGTGCATGGTACCGACTGGTAGGGTTGATAAAATTGCTTGCTTACATTTTCATTTTTCGTCTAAAAGTTAGTTTGGATGTTCTGTGTCTTTACAGGTGTTTATGATCTGAAGCTTTAAATTCATGTTGTGCTTCAAAACTCAGGATAAGGAATTCAAGTTTGATTTGTGAAAATTGACTGAAAGGTAAGTTGTTTAAAACTAGTGTTTCTGGTTTCATTTCTCCCATTGTTTTTCTTTATCAAAGGTGTGCAGTAACTATTTAAAGATTTTTATTAGTTGTGTTTTGGACAAATTTACGTTATTTTTTTTTTTGTCAAAAGAGTTTTATTTTGGAAAAGTTATCACAGTATTTTCACAATTATCATCATAAAGACATATTTTGAGCATCTGATAAAAATGAATGAAAGTTTACCAAGTCAGTATAAACACTGCAGTTTATTAATTGACATCCCTAAAATTGTAAAATTTGATGAGATCCCTTGTTATTCAGCAGTCATCTGACTGCCCCCCCCCCCCGATCAAAGATATTTACAAAGTAAGGATACGGTCAGCATTAGGTCTTTATGCTAAGTTGGTAGAGCTGGCTCGTCATTCCAGGGTTCAATTCAGACTAAAATAATTTTCTTGTCAATTTCCTCTTTGTTCACACAAAATTAGCAATAATTTCTTAACAATTCAAGGAGAAATGTAAAGCTAAAGTTGTGAAAACAATTCACAGTTAAAAAATGTGCTATACATGTATGTGTGTTTTAAAGGCACTGGACATCATTAGTAATTACTCAAAATATTTGTTAGCATAACAACTTACTTGGTAACGAGCAACGGAGAGCTGTTGGTAGTATAAAACATTGTAAAAAATGGCTCCCACTGAAGTATTGTAGTTTTTTGAGAAAGAAGTAATTTTCCACTAAAATATTTGAATTTGATTTCGAGGCATCAGAATTAGATTTTGAGGTCTTGATTTTGAGGTCTTGAAAGCATCTGAAAGCACACAACTTAGTGTGCAAGGATACACCATGGAGAAGACTGGTCTTTGACAATTACCAAAGGTGTCCAGTGTCTTTAAGAAAAGTACATCACAAATAGATAATAATATACACAATAACAAAGAGAGGTTCATAAAAAAACAGGACGAGTCAACGAGGTTTTAAAAATTATCTGATAAAACTACTGTTAGAGCTATGGATGGCTCTGGATATCTCTTATTATTAATCTAGGCCAGAATGTCGGGAAGAAATATGCCACAAATTTCTAGACTGAGCTTCAATAAGACGTAGTATTATTATTAGTGTGCACATGAATTCCTACCAGACATGGAATCTATCATGGAATGCTGCAAGACTTCAAGGAATTTATTGATGGGATAAAAGACTGTGCAGTCTCAGCGCAGATGTGTTTTGGGAAAACAGTTTGGTTTGTTTTTCCTTCAAACAAATTGAATCATAATATTTTGTGGGGTGTGTCGCACTTTTTGAAAAGGGGCATTGGTACATGTGCTTTGTATTATAGTAGATTACAACAGATTTGGTCCATTTTGCAGATAAGGCACTTGTGTGCTTCATCTAGATATTTCGATCTGTGCATTTTAAAAGCACTAATGATTCAGAAAAGGATATACAGTCCCATAAACATGTCCACATATAGTTTTAGAAGTTCTCCAAATTGTTGGAAGGGGCATTTGGTACATGTGCTTTGTATTATAGCAGATTATATTAGGCTTGGTCCATTTTGTTGATGTATTGTTTTTATGTTATGATAAATGGTAGGTGTCAGACAGGGTTCTCTTTTAGGGCATCATGATGCTATCACTAGAGGGCTGTGCGTAAACATCGACAGTTTGTTTTTCTCTGAGTGGCAAATTATGTTCCTTATCGTCAATGGATCTATTGCCGCTTCATCTGGAACAGACCCTGAGCATGGGGTAGCCATCTTGTTTTCTTTCATATCCAACCTTCATTTAAACAAAAACAAGACTAGATAGATGTTTTCGCATCAGGAATAAATAATGTAATTTTTTTGTTTACCCTTATGTGTATTAAGCTCTGTATGGACTGTAGGCCTACTTCCCGAGTTCTGTGAAGAAAACTCCATAGGCAATATTGAGTGCTTAATTATACATATTGGTGTAAGGGTAAAAACAAATTATATTCAAACCAAGGCTGGAAGAACTAAAATTGTTTTGCCGCCCATTTGTGTACTCGTAATTGGTAATCGTAATTGCAGGAACATGACAAATTCGTGTGCTAGGGCTCAAATTTTGAGAGAAAATCAAATAGACACAAGACCTTAGGTCACCAGATTCGAAAGGCGAGAAACAAAACTTGCTAAAACAGTTTGACATGTACACATGACTGCTTTTATATGAACGACGAACGGAGAGGAGATTTGTCTCATTTGCCTTAATGGTATTAAGTATAGCCCCACCTGATTACTCAAAGAATTGAAAGGAAATTTATCAGACTCAACAGTTGAACGGAATTTGTTTCTGTTATTCAGTTGAAAAACACAAGACAGTCAGACATGCTCGGTCAGGTCATAAGTTTGCTGGCCTGACACTAAAACCACTGGCCTCGGGCATGTGGTCCGGTGTATTAATTGAGCGCTGATGAGCATGGTCAAGTTCTATTTATGTCGTTGTTAATTTGTGACATGGAAATCAGATGCAGTATTTACACTCAACCCAAAATGTAGAACTTGCCCTCATTTCTGACATAGACATCCATAAACACAAGGGGGTTAAAGAAAGAAATCTTGCAATAACATGAAAAGACGTTTCCAAGGAAGGACCATTACTTCTTCTGCAACCTCCAGCAAACGTTGAAATTAGACCGGGTTTCCTGCCCCAAGTCGCCAGAATCTGACTGGAAATTTCTGAGGCTAATCCGATAAAGGACAGTGACATCCTGGCTTTAATCCGGTTAAGCTCCGAAGAAAAGTTAGAAAATAAACGCAATTAATTGCGGCAAAAAGGAGTGCACGGATGTTTGGAATTTCTCGCAGATACGTTCTTATTGGTGTACTCTGGGGACGAAACAAGTCTGGCAAAAATTAAATTTGCTGCTTCGAGGGAAGGCACCAATCAGTCTGTGTGTTTTCCTTGAAGCGTTTCAATCTTTGAGTAAATAGAGATTCATGTCAGTGAAAGAAACATTGACATCATCTGTAGTGGACTTTCTTCAATATTTTTGTTGAAAAAAAGTGAGCAATCTAAAATTTCTAAAAGTTGCCTTTTGGCACAACATGTAAACACTGTACACATTTTTTGCCTTGAAAGTTAAAATTCTAGAAAGCACATTGATACTCCTGGACATGTGCTACATTTATTAGAGTTTTCATGGACTGCCTTGTGACATCAAATATTAAAATAAGAGCTACAGAGACTGGACTTCCTGCGGGCACAATTTGTACACAGCTCAATGGGAGACTTACATAAAATCTTATGTTTTATGGAGATTGCAGTTGTCTGTTTTATCATCTTTTGATATGAAGAAAGTGGGCACATCTTAAAACTTGTTCAGCTTAGCATATTGGATATTTGTAATCAAGTCATACAGAAACTGGTCCCCTCTCATTCTTTTTATTTATTATCTTGTGATATATCGAACTCTATGCAGTTTAGGGTGACTATGCTTCCCTTGATCAAAGGTATTGATACGCCTCGCTGCCCTAGGTAACGAGCCTTGTGAACTTGGGTCAATTGAACAAACAGAGGAACTCAATTTTGATTTCAGTCAGTAGAACAAAACAATTTTACTTGTGTTTTGTCTTGAATGGTGTTGGTCACACATACTGTATGTAGAGAATAGAATAACGTTGCTAAGCTTTCTTAATGGTGTTTTAGATTTGTACGCCTGACAGCAAGCTTTCTTAATGGTGTTTTAGATTTGTACGCCTGACAGCAAGTTGTCAGCACAGGGATCTGATAGGGCTTAACTTTCTCTCAAACTTGAACGAGAGCCAACAACATTTTCATGTTTCCAATTAACTTTTAAGAGCAACCTCGGTAACCCTTGAAGAATGTTACCCCAGGAAAAGTTTGAAAGTAAAAGGAAAGAAAAAAAGAAGGAGAAAAAGTCAAGCGGACTCCGGTAGGAACCGGTTGGAAATGACCTACTAATTTATCCAGGATGGGCGTGCAAGGAGACGGTATTCCCTACAGGATGTTAGTTCTTGCCGGCTACCATTATCGGAGGAAGACGGTCTCCTCCACAAGCCACCTTGAGGATCTGTGAGACACCATGGAAGCCCAGTGAATAAGTCGTTGTAATTAGTGAATGTTTCCTCCAGTGACTTTATGTAGTGTGTGACACTGACGGGGGTACCTGGCAAACCTCATTCCCAGGGTGACAGAGGAGTGTGTGCCTCGCCACAACTTTCAGTATGAATTTCCTTGTACACGTACATCATGTTCCTCTGAAACTTTTTGTTAAACTATGTGGGTTTTTATTTCCCAAACTCCAGTTGTGGCAGAGGAAATTATGGAACTTGCCAAGATTCTGTCAGATTGTAGTAAGATTAATGAGCTTGGCATTTGAAGATATTGACTGTAGCGATACGCCATAAGAAGACTGACTCTAGTCTAATGTTATATGCCACTCACAGTTTGGGCTTTAACTTCAGTGACTTGTCAGCAGGACCAGTTAGCATGTCATTTCCCTAGTCCACCAGCTTTTTCACATGTCTATATTTCAAATGAAACAAAGGTGCTTTTTAATACTGCACTAGCCAGACGGAGCGTTTGAAGTGAATTTTGACTGATCCACGGGTGTTTTAAAGGCAGTGGACACTTGGTAATTACTCAAAATAATTATTAGCACAAAACCTATACTGTGTGTGTTGAACTTTTGCCAAATAAAATGTTTCCAAGTGATTTTGATATTTAAGGAATAGACAGGAGATATACACCTCCGTAACTGTCTATTTCTTACCTTAACGGTTTTACATGTAAACAATGAAGTGTTGCATAAACACTCTCAACCTCCATGGTCCTTTTAAAGGTCATCGTTTCACACCTGGGTGAGGGGTGAAACCATAGTATGATGCAACTTGCTCTTATATTGGGGCAAAGGTATGATGTAGGAATGGTAATGCAGGAAAACAAGGTACTTAAAATAGCCACATTACTTTAAAGTGAAATGTTTCTCAAAAAGCTTTATACTTTAAAAAGCTGCTGTATGCTTCTTGGTTTTAAGAGTGATATCAAATGTCTTCCCTTTAAAACACAATGGTGTATAAGGATAAAACCAGTATTCTGCAAAATTAACAACAGTGACCATGCTATTCAGTGAAATGTAGACAAGTTTGTTGCAAAATTTGCTTTTGTTTTAACAAATGTAAACTTTAGAATCTGAATGACTTTATCTTTAATAATAACTTGGGCACTTAGTCCTCCATCAGAAGAAGGAAAAAACTAACTGTTTTCATTTGATTTTAATAAAACAAGTTACCATTGGAGATTACTGGTTTATTTCCTTTTGCTAGTGCTCTGTTTTGTAAAAGCATGGAGGTTTGAAAAATCGTCTCCAGCAATGTTGTTATGACAAGGTATAAATGCAACAGCAAGTCATCAATGGTCTATCCATAAAGTGTGTGTATATAAATCGCAAGTCTATATAATTGGACCTCGGACGGAAATTTGTTTTTCTTGTCCTCCTGCTGTTTGTTTCCATTGGCGAAGTAGAGTGACAGACAATTTGGTCTGGACTGTTTGTAGTCATCAATGTCTCATGGTTGGGCATCATAAATAAATTCAGGAGATGATTTCAGACTGGGCCTTGATCATAACATGAAGTTATTATGATGAATAGGCCCCTATTTATTTCTGGTAATGAAGCCCCTTTTTATTTCTGGTAATGAAGCCAATGATGCTTCCTAATCACTGTAGCTTGCAAGTCTGAGGAAATCTGTGAACTAAAGTGCTTGCTGTGCATGTGAACCCGAAACACCAGAGCTCTATACTGGGATAAGTGTTATGGGTTCTTGTACACAGTACCTATGGCTTAATGTCCCATCATTATTGAGAGTACGTTCAAAGCTGCCCACACTTTCCGATCGTTTGAGATCTTATTTAGTACAAGACGTTTACCAAAATAGCCTTGTAATTGTCTTTATCCGTAAAGCTTTCTATATGTGACGATTTATAAATAATTGTATTCATAACGAACGAGTCCGGACTAAGGTCTGTACAATTATTGTGCAACTTCCTCAATAGGGAGGAAACACTTCAGACATATGAGATCGAGATAAGGTTTATTGACTCGTATTACTTTTCGTGATAACTTTTCAAAGACCAGTCTTCTCACTTGGTTTATCCCAACATATGCATAAAATAGCAAATCTGTGAAAATTTGGGCTAAATGTGGTTATCAAATTTAAACAATAATAGTAATAAGACATGTAATGTGCCACAACCACCCTGCTGGGTGTTCAAGGCGCAGAAAACAATTAAAGGTGCAAGAAAACAATTAAAGAAAAAAACCTGTTGTTTCGTAGAACTGTGTGCTTTCACATGCCTGAGTAAGGCTTCATGCCTAAAGCCTTTCTCAGATTCAAATCTGTTAGTGAAAAACTACCTCTTTATAAAATCTACAATTGTTTGATCAAAGGGTACATTTCAGATTCCTATATATTGGTCTCACATGTAACATAAGCTCTGTTGTAAAATAAGGGAAATTTTGAGACGCCTGCCAGGTGTGATGCACTGATACAAGAACTGTTGTTATTTTGTAAATCCTTTAGTCTCTAGGGCTAGAGACCATTCATTTCTATGAAATCATCACCAAATGCCCAGATATGACTAAACTTGTTCATTAGTTGACTCGGCTGTTATCACATAAATATGTGGGTTTGTTATATTGGAAAATGTTAATTTGGTACATGACCTTTTATTTGACCTCTTGCTCTTGTTTGAGCATAAGTGGGTCAAATCTTGAGGCCCCACTATTGGCTGGCATTTGGTTCAAGCCATGCTTGTGGCCTCTATTTTCTTTAAAGGGTTACATTGTTTGAGTGAATAACCAACTCTTCCTCAACTGATGCTGTCTGTAAGTCTATTTAGGATGATACAATTGTCAGTCAAACTCTTTTTAGAAAAACATATAGGAATGTTAATTTATCTGCAAAGTGACAATCATTGAACCAGTGCATGTGTGCAATGGAGTGATTTATATTGAAAATTCAGCTACATCACTGAAGAGGGAACGAGTTGTTCGCATTTCCTGGCTCTGAAAGCAGTGCCACAACAGTCATGTTCAATATCATGTTCCAGTGTATACTTTCTCAATTACAATGATCAATACAAATGTCATGGAAGTGCACATTACCCGTACTCGTTACAACCTGGCTTTTTAATTGAATAAAAGGCGTGAATAAATTGTACATTTCCTACAACTTTAAGCCGAATTATTCCCTGATGTGTCAAAAGAAGAAAAAAGAGGGAACCGTAAGAGTGTACCGGTAGATATTAATTGTGTACCTTGTGTACACTGTTGACAAATATATACAGTTTGATGCATCATTTAATTACGGAAGAGTAAATCATTCCCATCCTGTAGGTTTCTATTATGAACACAATGTGCAATCAAGCCGTTGAAGTTTCTTCAAATTAGCGGGGTCGAATTGTAGTGACAATAATGAAAACAATATGGTTTTGAGTAATTTCATGGTAAGGTATCAATGTTTCAGTTTGTGGTGACTCCTACTTGTGGTGTAGATTTGTTCTAGAGAACTTATCTTGCTGTTTATGCTACTACTGCAGAGTACATCTTGGAATTTGGGAGACTACTTTAAGATTGTTTTGTTTTGTCCAGAGTTTTCACATGTTTATAAACATACACTTGCTTATATTGATCATTGCAACTACATGTAGTTGCGAGCTTTATTTTAATGTCTGGTCATATTTAAATGACTTGCCTAGTCAAAAGATACCACTTAAATTTGAATTCCTCAGACTGTAGAGACTTTTGCTGTGTCAAATGGTTCGGGGGAATATTTTGTGAGCAAACCCTGGTACTATTGTTTCATACACAATCATTCTAATTTGTGTATGGATAGGTGTTTGCTGTCTCTTACATAACTACGTAAAGCTTTAAAAAGTGATATATTTTTCCATCACCGCAGTACTTTGAAGTAAAATATTTCTCAAAATTATTTATACCGTCGAAAGCTGCTGTAGGCCTCTAACCAATAGTTTTTATTGTCATTAATTTTTAAACAGAGTGACTACCAAACCTATCCCTTTAAGAGACCTTTCCCGACAAGCATTCTAGTTTGCTTCCCTTAAACAAAATTCTTGCAAGTCAGTGATGCTTAAATTCAGGACAACGATGGCATTTATTAGCGATCGATCTCAATGACATTTGACTTTAAAAGAGTTTGGGAAACCGGAAAGAGAATCTTGGCAGAGACCTGCAACTTTATATTAAATAGTTACCTTGGGAACTCCCACAGGGCTCCCTAATATCCCACAGAGGAATTACCTAACAGATCCCTGCACGGGATTCCGCTACACCGAGGGTTTCTACGACAGACACGCAGAGACCCAGAAACGGGGAGAAAAATGGTTGGTGAGATTACACATTGGCCACGTGCCGCGGAAATTCTTTAGAATACATGTATGAAATATGATCGTGGCGCAAATTATCTGTACACTGGAGGAGATGTGTGGCTGTGAATATAACTTTATCTGCTTAAGTTTCATCATGCTGGTTTGATATGTAATTTGATGCTACTTAAGTTGTCTGGGTTATTTGTGTCGTTGGTTTGCGAGAGACTCAGATGTTGTGAATAAGATGTTTGTTGTCTGCTAGTAGTTCAAGAAGTCAATGTTTAAAAGTGTTTGCATGTACATGTACGTAGATGCATATTCAATCATCGCGAATGAAGAATGTGCAAAACATATGGTACACTCTTATGACATTTTCTTTTATGGTATTTGAGAAGCACACAGATAATGACCTTTTGTCGATAATTCTGATATATTTAGAGAATCTTTCCTGGATTCTTTTCTCACTTTTCAAACCCAAACCCTATATCCCAATAAGCATGGCTGTTACCAGTCAAAGAATATATATAAAACTATTTGTGAGATCTTGTGAGATCAGAGTGACTCATTACCATCTTTTGATTTGACTGCTGGACTGTGTATAAAGCTTGGTTAGAGCCTTTTTTCTTCATTGCATCTGAGGAAGTAGTTGATGCTTTGAAACCAAGTTATGCAGATATTTCTTACTTATTAAAGTGGTACAATGTTACTTTCAAATGCCTGTTTGTGAGTTTAAGCGAACCTTGAATCTTCAATAGTTTGCCAAACATACTCATACCCCCTCACTGACGCCAAATTTATACACTTGCACTTGAGAACTTCAACCATTTATCACTAGTCATATTTTGTTCTTGATATTCTAAATTTCAGATAAATTTACAAACTTCTGCACAAAATACAAAAAGTAATAAAAACGTGTCCATATACCTACTGCGTCAAAAATTTCTCTAGCATGACTGTTACTAAATTGTTGCGTTTCATCATTATGGGTCAACTACCAAAACAAGTCAAAAGGCATTCCTAAGTTGTCAGAAACTCCCATAAAAGGGAAACATTTTTTTTGAAGAACGTGGCATTTAAAAAACCCTGTCCAGCACATGCCTGAAGAGGCCATTAGGAATACACGTGCAGCTCCAGACAAAAATTAACTGTCACTAAAAATAATTGAGTGATTGTGACCAATTTTTTCCCCTTCTTGCCAGCTGCCATTTGCGATTAATTGGGAGAGTGTGTAGACTCATCAGTCAAGAAGAGGAAATATTTCATTTTGTTAAAGGGAGAGGAATCTGTATTTGTGCAGTGATTTCAATCATTTTGTTTTTATGACTTTTTATAACATAGTTGCTTCGTAAACAATTCGGAAGGTAGTACATTCTGCTCTTACCAACATGGCTCCAAGTGGATGATACCCATGCCTACATCCTAATGGACTGTGAAGGGGATAACCCTGTTACAGCCCCAAGAGTAGGTCTTGAGTCTTGAATAGGGTGATCCCTTTGCAGCACAAATTTGGCTAAACTGGGATGTTGCAGCGTGGCGTCACAGCCGTAAGGTGCAAGTGAAGAAAGAAAATAAACAAGTTTGTGGGGACAAAAAGCACAAGAAGTTGAAAAACTCCAACAAAACTATGGTGCAGGTTAAAAATCTTGACTGTAACAATGTGCCCCAGGTGTACAGTCGATTCTGTCTGGCCTTATCTCATAACCAAAATAAATTTAAAAGAATGCTTAAAACCAGTGAAAGAAAGAATGTTTAAAACCAGTGTCACCCTTCCTTAACAAAAGTTGTGAACAATGATCTGAAGGATATTAAGTTTATATCTACTGCCCTCACTGCTTTAAATGACAAATTGTTTTTAAAAGGTTCAGTCCTTTCATTTCATTAAAAAACATTATTATTCTAACAGTAAGCAAATTTGCGTGCTTACTGTAGCGGAAAAATTGCTTGAGCCTTAGCATATTTCACAGGTTACCTGAAAAATTGGGCAGCCATATTGCATGTTTACCGTGGATTTACATTGTGACATTTATTTTCTTGCGGTAAGCACCGGAAGGTTAGCATGCCTTTTCGTGTGCTTACGGTTAGCAGCGCTATGAAATAGAAATTGCACAGTAAGCACAAAATCGACCGCTAAGCAGCGCTATGAAACTGGGCCCAGGTTGTAAAGCCAAGTCATGAAAAACATCCAAACAAGTCTTCTACTACTACTGGTACCCTTAATTCTGACAGTTTAACACCATGCACGACACTACGCTGTGAACCTAGCCTAGGACTCCTGCTGGAGAAGGCTTGGTCCATACAGTTACAAATTATGACAGAAACCTGACCTTTATCCACATGCTCTTTTATATCACAATTTTTGTTGATATCCCTTCATTTATGACACAATGAATAATTTCCTTGTCAATTTTCTCCAATTGTATTGGCCACACTGGGGAGCCAATTGATATTAAAAGCTCCTAGAATTCCTGTGGTTTGTGGAATGGTAGGGAAGGTAGGTTTAATTCAGCTGGCCCACTAAACCTGACATAATCCGTGGGTCACTGAACTGGTGGTCAGCCAAGACTGAGAAATCTGTGTGAGGTGTGCCTGGAATATCTCTCTTAAAGGGAAGGTTTAAATCTAAATCTATGTGGGTTCTCATCAAAGCCTGTTCAGCATCTAGGTGAGGAACGGTGTGCAGTGCTTTCAGTAGTGAAGAAACCTGACCATACATTTGGTAATCACTCTTAAAAATTTTTGGCAATAAAAATTTACTGCAGCTTTTGATACAAAAGTATCATTTCACTTTGGAGTAATGTGGTTTTAAACAAAAAGATATCAAATTTGAATCTGAGAAGCATTTTCTGTCAGAAGTTTTTCTCAGATTGTGTAGTCCAAGTTTTCTTCCTGCATGGACATATTTGCTTCGGATTCGGCAATATCTCAAAAACCTTTTGGAAATAAAAAATTACAGGTTAGTTTTACTGTATATATCTGCATTTAGGATAGAATTCAACAATGGTTTGGTAAAAAAAAAAAATATATACATTCCCTTGTATGTGAGTGAAATCTGGATAAAAACATTGCTACCAAAACCTTTGTTTCTCAAGCTCCAGGGCTTCATGCAGCCACATTTTTTGAATGTGCGCCCTTGTGAATAAGCCTTTTTGAGGTATCGCGGACATTATGGGAGTGTTCTGTTGGGTTTGGGTGTACATGTATACATACAAATTTACCCAAACCTTATAGTAGCATCGTGTCTGCCATATCTCAAAAAGGCTTATGCCTTAATGTCTGAGTATTAGGTGCTGTAATTATGTGGAGAATGAAACAGGATAAGGAAATGTGATTTTGTTTCGTGTAGACATTAAAACAGTGTGCGTGGGACACCAACTTGTCCCCCAACAGGTTTTCAAGACTTGCCTGCTTTATGAAAAGTTTACCTACACCTTTGATATTAGTGTTAAACACACAAGGGGTACTCAAGAAAGGTTGCGGCTGACGTAACATTAACAGATGTTATACAAATACAGGAAGAGCCATGGTTTGTAGTAAATCGTGAAGGAATTTCCTTCGTGTGGTGAGCTGTCCATCAAATACACAACTATTACTCATCATAAGTCAAATTATATCAAAGACAGCCATATGCGTTCTTCCTGAGATCGTAAGATCCAGCTTGCCCTATTTATAAAACCATGTTATCTGCTTGTGATTGAATAAGAGAAAATATGGTGTTTTTTTATTGAAAGTGATGGCTGTTCCGATGTATATCTGCATTCAGTAGGAAGAGGTTTCTCATTCCCTTGGGCATATGTGAGTCTTGATTGTTTGCAACAGATGTAACTTTAAAAGGGATTTTACTCTTTTACTGGCTTATTTAAAGTATATAAACAATATTGTTATATATTTGTAGTACAAATGCTGAGTGCTTTTCTGAGTCTTGCGCTGGTGAACAAAAATCCATTGTGTCCGATAACTTGTGTTTTGCACGCATTAGTGAGTGATGCATTCAAATGATGATCTGGGAGTCTGTGCTGTAATCAAGAGCTATATTTTTTTTTGAATTTATGGGTCCAAGTTATCACCAACTCAGACCCTCGAGTGACTTTGAACTGATATTGTTTGATAGATGAGCTACATACATCTGGTCATCTGCATGCAACTCATCGAAAAACAAGACCGGCATTCAGCGAATAATCGGGGACTTAATTCAAACAGAAAGGAAGAACCATTACCAGGCAGAAATTGTGAGTGAAGAGCGTTAAGTCTTCGACAGAGGAAGTGCAAATCTCGAATTGATAGCACTCAATTTGTCTGCGGAAGAAGTCTATATTATCTACCGTTAGTTGAAGGGTGAAGCTTTGATCGAGGCAAGGTGAAGACGTGTAAAGTCTTCGGAGGAGGGAAGTATCAAGTGTCGCTTTGCTTGGAGTCAGACTCCATTCTGGCTGGATGGGTTTTATGATTTGAAGAAGATGTCCTCCATAAATGATGAGTTTCCAGAGGTGATGTCTCTATCTGTCACAAATTAAAGTGCAGACTCTTTCATCTATTATAAAGTCTTATATTTCATGCTGCATTTACGCAAGTTTATAGTAATGCAGCAAAGGGCAAGGGCGAATTATTCTGGAGTCTCCACCACGACGTAACCTCGTTCTTGTGTTCTGAAAATACAGTAAAGATAAAGTGACATACTGTGAAGCATAGAATGTCCAAGCTCCGCTACTAACAAAATCTATCCTGTCACCTGTTTCCACAGTCAATTTTTGAAGCTTAGTGATGTGTTCAACTGTTGTACACAAAACATTTTCTAAGAAGAAGTGACTTGCGTGCAATTTTTTCCCCTACGCAAAATTAGATTTATGTTTGTACCTTATACAGGGCTATCAGCTGTGGTAAACATTCAACTAATCTGATGAGACACACTGTTGAAAAGACGTACATTTGTTTTTTTGGCGTGAATTTTTACTTTATGATAGACCATGCATATGATGTTATTTGAGCAGGTTGCCTTCACCTAGAGGTCTGTCAAAAGTAGGCTGTTTATTGGCCTATCCTGAGTGTTACACGTACAAATTTGTCGCGTAAATAAGATGTACATGCTAAAATAATTTTTGTCTCACAAAAAATTGTTTTTGTGAAATTGTTTTACTAATTTCTGAAAAACTACAGCACCTCAGCAAGTTACTTTTTAAGGGAAGCTTTCTACCATTATTGTCTACTGTGTAAGTTTAATGTAAATCTGAGGGATGTTTGTGTTTTGTGTTTACAAAAAGTACCCAAACCCTTCAAAAAAAGAAAGATACGAACTAGCTTATCAGTCTTCTGTCTTGACCTTAGCAGAGTCTTTCTAAAAAGACTCTGTTCTTTTTGTAATTGTCAGTCTGTTCAGCATTTATTCCATAGATATCCTTTTGGCTGGTTTGCAGCAGCTAATAGATCTCTCAAAAGAAATACACCCCTTTCCAACCCTATAGGGAGTTGAATCAGTTTACTCTGAGGATGCTTCTCCTTCCAACCAACTGTCGTACCTTCCTTTTTCCGATTGTCTAGTCTTGGTACTAATGAGATACAAAGTTACAAGACATTGTCGTCATTGATTTTATTCAAGCTCTGCGGAAGACTTCTCAGACTTTGCTCCTCCTAAATGTAATTTTAGATGTAAATTTTTCGGAGACACAATTGCATAATAGGACGGCGGAGGAAACAGAATCCGTCATTACAAATGAGTCAACCGGTTCCCTCTTCACACATTCTATTCTTATTGCCACATTTATTTCCTTGGTATCCTCTCTTCAAACTTCATTTGGATCTTCTCCGTTTCAGAGTTTGGTTTCCTCCCTTCTTTGGGGGAGTAGAGGATAAAGAGTCACCGACAGTGTCTCAAGCATTTCCTTTCTCTGAATCAGACCTTGGTGCTACTGCTTGGCTCGGGGGGACTCTCAACTGCCTGGGTAATCAGACAAACTTGGCTATCGTTGAAGATCAGGGGTGATGAAGAGAATGTCTTGTCTGTGAAATCACTGATGTTTTACTAGGATTTCTGTCTGCAAGGCTTTTGTTCCTGTGTGCAGTGGCATAACCAGATATTTTCATTTGGGGTGGGGGTAGGCAGGGGCAAAGACCAAGGCCCAATTTCATAAAGCTTTTAAAGGCACTGGACACATTTGGTAATTGTCATAGACCAATATGCTCACTTTACTTGGTGTATCTCAACATATGCATAAAATAACAAACCTGTGAATATTTAGGCTCAATTGATCATCAAAGTTTCAAGAGGATAATGAAACAAAAATCACCCTTGATGCTAACAATTGCTTTGAGTAATTACCAATAGTCTTGACAGATTTCTTCGCTAAGCAAATATTGAGTGTGCACCAGCTACAACGATATAAACTTAATGTAATTTTTGATGGTAACCTGTTCATTCTAATCAATACGATTCTGTGCCAAGCAAGTTTTTGTGCTGACAGGCTTTATGAAATGGGGCCCTGTTGTGCACTTGATGTGACGCATCATATGTGTAATTCATGGAATAACTAGCATTTCAATTTTCTGCTCAATTGGACATTGGAATCAAAAGAAAAAAGTTTAAAAAAAAGTGGTGGGCAGGTGAAAATTAATGACAAGCTAACTTGTCCTGTTGGCCAGTGACTGAGACAGTCAGGGATAAACCCGGGATGTGTAGATATTACATTTATATTTTCCATCTTACCAATATTGTGTGAACCCTTCTACCATCCAAACTGTACACCAGATGATTACAATTTACATTTGTATGGTCATGAGAGATATATTATTGCGTCCATGTTGGCACCTAAACGTCAAAGACACTTAGCCAAGAATAACTCTTAACACAATGGATACTTAGTGGTCGGAAGTGTTTTTGTAACACTTGATTTAAGTTTAATCATTAAAGATGACAAGATGTATGCACAGGGAAGTAAATCATTAGAAAGTCACTTGACCCTTTGCTGTTGCTTCCTTGCAGTCCGGTCCACTTCTTGTTCTTAAAGGGAAGGTACACTATTGGTAATTGTCAAAGACCAGTGTTCTCACTTGGTGTATCTCAACACATGCATAAAATAACAAACCTGTGAAAATTTGAGCTCAATTGGCCATCGGAGTTGGGAGAAAATGATTTTTAAAAAAAAACACCCTTGTTGGACGAATTTGTGTGCTTTCAGATAGAAATAAAAGACTTCTAGCTAGAAGTCTTTTATTTTTTTAGTGAGAGTTTACCCCTATTTCAAAATCTATGATACTTCAGAGGGAGCCGTTTCTCACAAAGTTTTATACTATCAACAGCTCTCCAATGCTCGTTACCAAGTCAGTTTTTAAGTTAATATTTGTTTTGACTAATTACCAAACGTGTACCTTACCTTTAAGGGATAGTGTAAAATTGATTTAGAGGAGAATGTGTTTTTTGTTATACATGTAGGTAGGGTCAAAGATTTGGTCATAGATTGGTCTTTCTCAATGTAATGCTGATTAAGAGCAAAAATTATAGAGAAATAAACCTTATAAGTTACATGAAGGCTTCAGCTGAATACAGTGTCTTCTCGCTGAGAAAATAGCAAACAAAGTTCCAGAAGATAATAGTAGGCACTAACCGCATCTCTGGCTCCATTTTCGCACCGACAGACACCATATACCTCAGAAATCTGAGACACGATTCCTTCATGAATCTTTTTTCAGATTCCTTTGTGAATCTTTTTTCAGATTTAAATGAGAATACTTGCATTTCTTTTGGACTTTCACCTTGCCTTTTAGGACTTGAGACTTGCCCCCCTTTGACTTGAGACTTGCCATTAGGAGGTGATCCATGTAAAACAAGGGCTATTTAAATTGGTTGAGACTTCAAACTTGTCCTTTAGGTTTTGAAAGTTGCCCTTTTAGGACTTGAGACTTGCTTGCCCTTTAAAACTTGAGGCTTGCTCCTTAGGACTTGAGACTTGCCATTCAGGACTTAAGACGTGCTCTTTAGAAGTTGAGGCTGGTCCTTTAGGAATCGAAACTTGCTCAAGCATTCAAGCTTGACGACAAAAATGGCTGGGCATTATATTTTCTTTGGCAAGTATTGCCCCCAAAGTCTATGTTACAAAAAGGCAAAGTAGTAAAATTTACATTGAATTTTTATCATTTTCATTTCATTGAGAGCAAAGAGCATGCTGCTAAAGTTTGAATCTTTTGAAATAATCAAATTACACAGCAGAGATGTTAAGGAGTCTCTTGCGCCTTTGGCTTTATAGACAAATGGGTCCGATACCCCCCCCCCCACCCCCACCCAAAGCCCCCAGACCCTTTTATTAAATTTTAATCCTGTCTTACAGAGCACATGTTGAACTTGTAAATTCCCCTGGATCCACAGTCATCCGGAATGAAATGTTACCTGTAATTACTCCTTAATGCATTAAGGTGCTGTGGATGAAAACTTGGTATCCGTCACAAGTGTTTGTGGCTTGTGGATTTTCCTGTTATTTAAAAGTCGAGTTTAATTATGAACAGCCGTGGACTGAGTGATTTGAAGGCATGAGGACGGTTGTCTGTAATTGGTATCACACGTCTTGTCAGAGAGTACACAGACCCTGTCTTGAACTTCCACTAAGATTTTCCATTTTCACAGGTCTTTTTTAATCAGACTTTTTCATTGAAACCCCTTGCACTATCTCGTGCTAAATTCCCTCGTTTTTTGTATCATATATGCGTGCATAATGTAAAGTAATTCAATTTAGCTACAAACATAGATAAAGTAAACTTTATGAAGAT
Organism: Asterias rubens; assembly: GCF_902459465.1. Lineage (NCBI taxonomy): Eukaryota > Metazoa > Echinodermata > Asteroidea > Forcipulatida > Asteriidae > Asterias > Asterias rubens. The sequence goes on from NC_047073.1 coordinate 15,947,680, forward strand.
CCTGATTATGTTAATGAGATGGTAAATCCTTGGTTGGGATTCGAACCCACAACATGAAACAACTGCGCCGGGTACTGACACCCCTATGTAAAGAAACTCCTAATGTGTTTTGCTGTTTCTAACCCTAATTCGAGGCCTAATCCTAACCCCAATCCCAACCCTAACCCTAACCCCAACCCTAGCAGTAGCATGTACTGGTGTATCATGAGGGATTATTGGAACATATGGTTGTCTGAACATAGGGTTGTGGGAACATAGAGTATCTGAACATGTTGAGCAGTAATCCATGGAAACTAGTTTCCAAGATTGTTTAAAGGCACTGTGCACTACGGTTTTGTTCTGCCCCCCCCCCCCCCCCCCCCAGTACCTGAGCACTAAAGTATGCAGTGCTTGTTACACATAGGTGTAATGGTACAGGCCTACCATACTTTATCCCTGATGCATTTATTGCAGCTACTGAAACATTGACATTGTGGTTTGGAAATGTTCATAAACTAGAGGATTGGACTGAAATAAAGGTCGGTATACCTGTTTGTATGGACAAATCAAATTATATACACCTTGTCTTCATTTAAAATAATGTTAAGTGGGAAAAGCTTGTGCATGTTTTTTTGTACAACATGTAAAGATATTGCAAAGTAATGCTTAAGAAAAACAACAGGAAAAGGTGATTTTGATAATTTCCAAGTTCTATCAAAGGAGTTAGAAAATTGATGTAGATTTATTTACTGTTGATGGTTAATGGAGTTTCAGCGATTTCCACCTGCTAAAGGATTGCAGACATGTGGTCTATGTTTTGACCGAGCTAGCTATTTAAGGATGTGAAATATTCAATTATAAATTAAAAATTATGTTTTAAATTTTCAAGTCGGCATTTTTACTTCAAGGGAAGCTGCATTAGTCACAGGGGAGGTAGCGTTTCCTTCATTATATCCAAAACTGTCAGCTATTAATTTTCCATCCCACACATAACCTTGTCAGATGGTTGGACCCAAACACCTGGCTGTTGTCAGTTGGTGTGAAGACAATTTTAGCCTCATTTCAAGGCAGCGAAAAACCACAGTGTTGTTGTTTTGACTAGCTGATTGCTAGTGGTAACCCTAGTTGGTTGGGAAACCAAGGTCCCATGAATTTTTTCTTTAAGGTTTCTTGGTTTTAATGATAAGTGGCAAGGAATTATGAGGTAAGCTCAAACCATAGAGTAAGGTCTCTGTCCTTTACTCTATGCGCAAATAAATGAATGTTATATAAGTTTGTATTCATTTCTATATTTTTTATCTGCTCCACCATGGTGTTCAGTTTTTTTTTTTTTTTAATATGTACACCATTTCCACTAAAGCACATTCGTTGTCGCTAAAGACCAGGGCAAAACTTGATAAAGTTGACTGTTTAACAGGAAACAAATTCTTTGATAAGCAAAAATTGAGTGTGGCACCAGTCACAACAATGTAAGCTTAATGTTATTTTGGCTTGTAACCTGTTTCTGTAAGCAATACTTTTCTGTGCTGAGCACATTTTGGTACTTACAGGCTTTATAAAATTGGGCAATGGGCCCATTTTCATGGCTCTGATTACCGTAAAGCAAAAGAACTGTTTGATTTAGAAGCCTAACAGCAGCTTTCAGTAGTTTAAAGCATTTTGAGAAACAATTCATTTCAGAGAAAAGTGGTTTTTGAAAAATGTATCAGTTTATATCCTCAAACTTTGAATGTGGATGGATTTGAATTGATTAACCACTCCGGATTTTCGGTGATATCTCAAAAAACAAGACCACCTTTTGTAATGAAATTTTCACATTTAAATTTATGTGGAATTAAAACAATCAAATGTCATTTCCAAAAACCAAAAGTGTACTTTACCTATAAAATAATAAATATTTTAAGGGGTATATCTCTTAAAGTACTAATAAAAAGGCTTGCTGTACACACATTCTATAGATGGACCTCACTTGCATTTATGAACTATTGCATTGATGTCTGATGCAACCTTGAAAAATATGAATATCTCTCTGAACCATAATCTGAAGTACGTTGGGCATATGTTTTAATCATCTTTATGAATCCATCCCTGACCACCAAATTAAAGCGCTGCATGGCCAGCAGGTGTTCCCTTATCAAAGGATCTGTTAAGTCAATCTTTCAAAAAAATAGTTAAAAGCCTGACGTTTTGACTCTGGAAGGGTCGAGAAAGACTCTGCTAGGGTCGAAACATCAAGCCATAAACTATTCTTTTCATTTATACCATATAGGTCATTTTGGTTGGCAACAGCTAATTCACTTTTTCAAGTCATTCTTACAGCGGTAATCAAACACTGTAAAGCGACGGTAACGGTCAGACATCCATACAGTGCGGTGTGTCGATAAAAACCTGTGATTGTTCTGGTCTAGACACCCCCCTGCCCCTCCCTTAGGAAATGGGCTTCCATGGGAGTGAACCTTTCACTCAAGCAGGAAAAGACACCTTTCTTTTCCCAGGAGCAAGTCAAATTTATAGAGTGAGCATTTTGTGGAAGATTGAAAGATTATTTATGTATTAAGTTATAAATATATCCATCTGGTAATGAAGCAACTAAATCTTCAAGGTAGCCGTGAGGTAAGCCTGGGTAAATTGTGTGACTACTGAGAGGTGCTGGGTCAAGAATAGTGGAAACCCAGACTTACACAAAATTGTTCAGGAATGTTCACATTTTTGTTGGATCTCATCCCCGAAGATGACCGTTAATTTAAATTAGAGACTTTGGTATGCTTGGTGGCGGTAAATTACATTTGTTATTGTTAACGTGGTTCTGAGCATGCGCACATTACCAAATACAGGGGATTTACCTTGTAAAGCCCGAGTCATACATGTTCTTCCTGCGGATGCGATATAAATTTTGACGTGACAAATTCGCGAGGAATAATTAACAGCATTTGAAATGTGCTTAACTCCTGCGAAACATTCGCTGCGAAAACACCCCCGTGACGTCAACATTGGCTTCACATTTATGTTCGCAGGAAGTAAGAACCATGCTATAGTCTGCTGCCACCTAGCATTCAAAAATCCCTCATTGGAGAAGTTTACAAGAGAAAGGGAAGCAGGATACTATGGTTCCAAAGAAAAGTAGTAAATATGATGGAAAACTTATAATACAGTCAGTCCTGCATATTTCCGTAATTTTGCAAAATTTGCTTCTCAATTGGACACTTCCTTTAATCTTATATCAAGAAGAATCATGACACTTTTCCCGCCGTATGCCTTCAAGGGGAGGAAAGACATATCAAATAATCCCTTTAATGTTTCCAGGGTCTCTCACTCCCTCATGGCATGTGGTATCGTTATCATTTCTGCAGGAATATAACTAGCAGAGCCGGATCGGAACTAAGTATTGCTCTCACGCTGGTTAACATGCTCGGCTGATAATACAACTGCACAGCCACGACGTTCAGACTCAAAGTGAAGGATTACTACACACGCGGAGAAACGTCTGGTGAGTAGATAAAATTTAAACAAATTTAATTTTAAACACTTTTTAGACATTCATTTATGTATGATCATCACAAAACACAGAAATATTGCTAATATTGTTCATTTCTTTAATCATGTTTTGTCAGTAAAAATGTTAACAGAAGTAACATGAAACAGAAAATTTATTTATGTGTCAGAAATTGGGATACTATGCTAACATTTCTACAAGTGAATGGAAGTAGGTCAAAATCTTAGGGCCTTTTGCGGCTGGCCGCTATTTTGGTCCAAACCGCTTGTGGCTGTGGTTTGTAGAGGGTTAAATGTTTTCATGTTTAGATTCAAGAATGGGAACTGGTATTCTTTGTGAGATATTTAGTGTAATAAGAGGTTACAGTGTTTCTAGGTGCCAGTGCTTCAATAGATTGTAGAGCTCAGCTCATATGGACATTTATTTACAAGGGTCTGTACAAACCTTGTAGTTGACTCGACCGCTTAAACCACTGTGATTTCAAAGCAAACTGCTAAGTATGACCGCTTAGCTTAAAAAACCTCCCATGCTACTTACATGGTATTATGATAGAGCATCCACTCTTACAACTGATGCATATTTAGAATGATTATTTTCAGGGTTCTCCCTAGGTTTTTTCAAAAGAAGTCTACACAAGCCAATGCAATACCATATTTAGTTCTCAATATGGTTTTTAAATTTTGTAGTCAAAGAATAAGAAACCCCATTTTAAATCTGTTTGCATCATTTGAACTTCTTGCAATTACAAGACTCTTAAATGAAGAAAGTGTGCTCAGACCACTGCACTTAAAAACTTTAAGTTAATTACACCTACTTAGAAAAACATAAATTAGAAAAACATCAATGAATCCTGCCTGTTCCTCTAAGATTGCGCATTAATTAGCTCTTAGGAAATATCATTAAGTAGAAGGCTAATTGATAAGTATGCTTGAAATTAGTTCGAAATTGCTAAAGTGCACCTATCAGCGGCGACTCTTTGCAACGAAGCGTGAAGCTCCAGATTGGTTTGGAGGAGACTTTTGTTTGCTCTTTTTTCGCTAGCATTCCGACAGATAGAGTTTTCACTCTCCTTAGTTTGGACACGTTGAGCCTGAGTGAGCATCACAAAGCCTGCTTAATAGGGATGAGTAAATACAAAAGTGAAGAGTTGTGTTTACTCTGAAATGACAGGGGAAGAGGATTTGTAAAGCGCAAAAGTGCAACTCACTGTGAAAAAGAAGAAGGAACTCGTTCCACCTACTTTCACACATGATTTGGTGTTGACATTTAAAGTGATAGTGTGCATGTATATCGTCCTGTGTTGTTTTATTTTTATTTTTTTTCTGGCTAAGGGGAATATTTCATTTATTTTTTGCTCATCACCCGATGGGTTATGTAGCTAGCCAAGACATAAAGAAACCAGATTGTTGTTGGTTCATATCTTGTTTACCCTTACACCATTGTGTAATACCAGTGCTTTCCGAAATTATTTAAGAAAGAAAAAAAAACAGTTCAAAGACTTATAACATGGGTGGGATTCGAACCTTTGACCTTAGCCATTCTAGAGCAGATGTCTTACTCAAACACCAAGATTGCCTGAATGCAGTTTGAATCCTTTATATTAGCAGTGGGTACCATATAGCGATAATTAAATGTTAAATTTGCATTGGGATAAAAAACACAAATAATATTCATTATCCCTAATGCAACCTATTACAAATATTGAGATTTCCAGTCTCCGAACAAAAGGTCCGATTGATTACACAATACACTTATTATTTATTTATTTATTTTGTCCATGAGAGAGGCAGTAAAACATGTCTGAAATTTTGTTTTCTTGTTGAGTATAGTGTTTTCATCTCCTCCTCCCATCGATCTTAAGTTTATATCGAGTTTTATGATTGTAGAGTCTTCAAAGGCAAATACTTTCATAGGAATTTAGAGTGCCTTTTTAGTAGCAAACAATGTTGCGCATGACATGTACGTTAGACCGCCGGACCAGCTTGGGGAAATGTATTGTGTCACCTTCATGTCATTCAGCAATGACATTTGATCAAATTCTCATTGAACATCTGGTGGGAATGAGAACGCCAGTTTCAAAGAGGGATACTCTTACACAATTCTACATATGTCATATTTAAAGGCACTGGACACTATTGGTAATTACTCAAAATAATTGTTAGCATAAAACCTTACTTGGTAACAAGCAATGGAGAGCTGTTGATAATATAAAACATTATGAGAAACGGCTTCCTCTGAGTAACGTAGTTTTTTGAGAAAGAGGTAATTTCTCACACAAAATTAATATAGACTTCAGGCCTGAAGCCATTTATTTTGCATCTGAAAGCACACATATTTGTTCAACAAGGGTGTTTTCTTTTATTATTCTCTTGCAACTTCGATGACCAAACGAGGCAAAATTTTCATATGTTTTGAGATACACTAAGTGAGGATACTGTTCTTTGACAATTTTACCAAATGTGTCCAGTGCCTTTAAGCACGTCTGCACATACATGTCCATGCACATATATCCAGAGGTACCAGCCAACCATATAAGGGTTAATGACTTCAGCATACTGGTCCACGGTAATGTAGGTATTTTACATCAACAATAAATTGTTCAAATAAAAGATTTCCAAAACCATGAAAGTTTGTGAAAGGTTATACGTGTTTGATGTGATTAAGTCGGGTTGAAGCCGTCTGTGCAATAGTGTTGAAGCATGTGTACTGAGAACATCTATAGAGCTCTTCGTTTCAAATGTCAATGCCAAGCTCTAACATCTGCTGAATATCTCTGTTGATTAAGCAATTTTTTACCATACATGTAGGTGTTCTATAGGCCTACCACTTTCATTAATCTGCTTCAAATACAAATTTGCTAACCACAGAAACATGTTATCAGCAGAAATACCACAAAATTTGGTTTAGTCTGTAAATTCTGCTGAACGGCTCTATGATGTTTTGGCGACAGATTGTACTTTAAAAAGTTCTCCCCTGGCAATCCTCTAGTTTCAGGAAATAAAGTATCATTTTACCAGACTTGTGAAATTCCATAAAGCATTGGGGCCCACCGTCAAAAGCTATATGCAAAGCCATTGGCCAAAATTGTGGGAAATATTGTGTACCAATCTCAGTTGCTATAAACCAATCTTTTGCATAAAAACTAGAGTAATAATATTTTTTTATTTTTTTATTTTATTTTTACCACCCTATACACCGATGTGTGTTAGCACTGTATACTCAGTACTTTCCCCTTACACCGATGTATGTTATCACTGTATACTCAGTACTTTCCCCTTACACCGATGTGTGGTAGCACTGTACACTCAGTACTTTCCCCTTACACCGATGTGTGGTAGCACTGTATACTCAGTACTTTCCCCTTACACCGATGTGTGTTAGCACTGTATACTCAGTACTTTCCCCTTACACCGATGTGTGGTAGCACTGTACACTCAGTACTTTCCCCTTACACCGATGTGTGGTAGCACTGTACACTCAGTACTTTCCCCTTACACCGATGTGTGGTAGCACTGTACACTCAGTACTTTCCCCTTACACCGATGTGTGTTAGCACTGTATACTCAGTACTTTCCCCTTACACCGATGTGTGGTAGCACTGTATACTCAGTACTTTCCCGAGTCCTGTACCCATACACCGATGTGTGTTAGCACTGTATACTCAGTACTTTCCCCTTACACCGATGTGTGTTAGCACTGTACACTCAGTACTTTCCCCTTACACCGATGTGTGTTAGCACTGTATACTCAGTACTTTCCCCTTACACCGATGTGTGTTAGCACTGTATACTCAGTACTTTCCCCTTACACCGATGTGTGTTAGCACTGTATACTCAGTACTTTCCCGAGTCCTGTACCCATACACCGATGTGTGTTAGCACTGTATACTCAGTACTTTCCCGAGTCCTGTACCCATACACCGATGTGTGTTAGCACTGTATACTCAGTACTTTCCCTAGTCCTGTACCCATACACCGATGTGTGTTAGCACTGTATACTCAGTACTTTCCCGAGTCCTGTACCCATACACCGATGTGTGTTAGCACTGTATACTCAGTACTTTCCCTAGTCCTGTACCCATACACCGATGTGTGTTAGCACTGTATACTCAGTACTTTCCCTAGTCCTGTACCCATACACCGATGTGTGTTAGCACTGTATACTCAGTACTTTCCCTAGTCCTGTACCCATACACCGATGTGTGTTAGCACTGTATACTCAGTACTTTCCCTAGTCCTGTACCCATACACCAATGTGTGTTAGCACTGTATACTCAGTACTTTCCCGAGTCCTGTACCCATACACCGATGTGTGTTAGCACTGTATACTCAGTACTTTCCCCTTACACCGATGTGTGTTAGCACTGTATACTCAGTACTTTCCCCTTACACCGATGTGTGTTAGCACTGTACACTCAGTACTTTCCCCTTACACCGATGTGTGTTAGCACTGTATACTCAGTACTTTCCCCTTACACCGATGTGTGTTAGCACTGTATACTCAGTACTTTCCCTAGTCCTGTACCCATACACCGATGTGTGTTAGCACTGTATACTCAGTACTTTCCCTAGTCCTGTACCCATACACACCGATGTGTGTTAGCACTGTATACCCAGTACTTTCCCCTTACACCGATGTGTGTTAGCACTGTATACTCAGTACTTTCCCGAGTCCTGTACCCATACACTGATGTGTGTTAGCACTGTATACTCAGTACTTTCCCGAGTCCTGTACCCATACACCGATGTGTGTTAGCACTGTATACTCAGTACTTTCCCGAGTCCTGTGAAAAAAATGTCACAGGCATGTTACTCGGGTGGGATTCGAACCCACGACCCTTGCAATTCTAGAGCAGTGTCTTACCAACTAGTAGACTACCGAGGTTGCCCGGTAACTAGAGGCTATGTTTTGGCAGCAGGCACCTCAACGATATAAGAGATGTTAAATTTGAATCGGGGATAAAGAATACTAGTTTTTGGTTTTTACCCATACACCGATATGGATATGGTATTATGCTTTTAAAGGAAATCTGTTTTTACACAGGGATAAAAAATTGAAAAAATGTTTTCAAAACCCAGAACAAAGTACATGTAGAATATATTACATTATTTTTTTATTGAAAAAACAAACAAACAAACAATGAATCTATGTATGATTATCAAAATCCAGATGAACTGTTTGCTTGATCTGTTTGTGCACAGTCGTCAAAGCTAATTGTTTCACTATTTCAATCCATGAGATACTGTACAAGTGTGCATGAAAGTTTATGTCAACTACTTCACTATAAACTGTGATCAATCTTGTTTTTCAGGAAAAAGCAACAGTCTGTTATGGCCATGATTAAAGACACTCGAAGTGTAATTTACCCCAGTCACTGAAACAAAGTAAAACTTAAATGACACCGGCTTCATCATAATCAAGGTATATCCTTTTCAGTAGAAATACATCAGCTATCCCAAAGGAATTGTCAATAATCCGGGGGTCAGTTCTTAATGAATGGAAACAAGGGTCTCTAAGGGTAGGAAGAATCCCGCTAATTTCACCAATGTGTACTTGATAGTGGAAAGTATAACCAAAGTGTTAGGCTAAGTGAATAAAAATAACAGTTGGTTGTCCTGGTTTTTCCAAAAAGAGGAGGATAAGAGCCTTTTTTTCGTTTTTGTTAGGTAGCTGCCAAGCATTTTAATTCAAACTGGTCACCAATTCTTCAGTTTAGAGTAAACACATATTTATGTAGTTACAAGTTAAAAGAGTTAAATGAGAAATACACAGAAAATTTGTTTTTTTTTAAGAAAAAAAAAAGAAAGAAAAAATAAAAGTATGCGGCCTCAAAAAAGGACGATGGAGGGGACGATCAACTGGTATTTTTTATTTGGCTCACCATTGAAGTCTGAGGTCACTGGTCTCAGACTTCTTAGATACATAAAATGAAGGAATCAATTTCTTGTCGAATTTGGAATTTGAACTTTTGAAATGAAACCTTCAGTGACAGTAATTTAGATCCCAGCTTAAAAGTCTGACACAATTTCTAGACTTCTGCATAACATGTCCGGTCTCTAATAACCATGATGTAATGTAATTCTGAGAGGTACAGAAAACAAATGCAAAATTGCTTTTGCATATATCTAAGTTCCTGGTGAATGGGTTTATTGATCAAGAGTGATCTTCAAGTATTTGTTTGGCAAATAGAAACATTCGTTTTCTAAGCAAAACAATTATTTTGCATTACACTTTTTTCAAATTAATATTCATTTTCACGGAATTACCTTTTGGTCTTATATGGATTGCAATTTATGACCTTAAAGGCACTGGACACTATTGGTAATTGTCAAAGACCAGTCTTCTCACTTTTTGTATCCCAACATATGCACAAAATAACTCGCTTGTGTAAATTTGAACTCAATTGGTCGTCTAAGTTACGAGAGAATAATGGAAGAAAAAAACCTCCTGTTGCACAAGCTGTGTGCTTTTAGATGCTTGAATTTGAGACCTCAGCTGAGGTCTAAATTCAGTGGGAAATTTCTTCCTTCTCAACAACTACGCTACTTCAGAGAGAGCTGTTTCTCACAATGGGTTATACTATCAACAGCTCTCCATTGTCATTACCAAGTAAGTTTTTATGCTAACAATTATTTTGAGTTATTACCAATAGTGTCCAGTGCCTTGAAATTACTTAGCTGGTGATTGATTGTGAAACCAGAAATCATATAAAATGTAAACCATACCCATATGGCTTTATGTCAGGTTGGTTTTTCGTGAGAGGCCAAGGCTATTTTCAAATTGCGAAGGGTGTTTCAATTTCAAAATAAAGTCTTTGGGAAACTTTTGAAGTGGCACACTGAAGTCAACAGATGACATGATCTAAATGTGGTTCCAGTTTTGCAAATTACTAGTTTCTGTGACAAGCGCATCAGACTCATGTTTCAGTCAGTAGAGCAAAAATGTTTTAAGTTGTTTTTAAGTTTCAAATGTAAGAATGAAAATGAAACCGAGAATGAAAATGGAAAGTACTTTTAAGCAAAACAGATTGTGAAACTTCCCTCGAACCATACACCAATCTATGTGTTTACAGAGTCATGTGCTTAACTTATTAAAAAAGGAAAGTCTGGCAATCCCCATCTTGCGTAATTGGTTACTATTATTCCCTTGGTGAGAAATGATACTGTATCAGTCGTTGGCACAAACAAGTTTAAAGGCGCCGTGCAGTGAGCAATAGCATAAAAACTGAGAAGAAGATGCGCCATAATAATGCTGCAGAGCTGGCATAAAAACTGAGAAGAAGATGTGCCATAATACTGCAGAAGCTAACACCCTGACAAGGCCACCGCCATTCTCATGTTATTTTCTGCGGACCTCAAATCACTGCCAGAATTGGTCATATCTCAGCGAGAAAAGTTTATTTTGACTTTGCTTTTGCATACATATCTTAAAGAAAGGCTATGATCATCTTCTAAGTCTATGGAAGACAGTAGTGAGTTTTTCTTTATGTTCACTCACTGTTATCAATGTAAGAATGTTGATACAGTAAACTGAGTAAGAAAAGTGTGAACTCAGGAAAAAATGCTTATAAGTTTGACGTCCGTGAATCTGACTTGGATCGGGGACGTTTCTTCCTTGTACCACTCGGTGCAAAGTAACAGACCAATGGAAAAAGGATGGACGTGTGTAGACAAGGACCCCAGATGCATCGATGCCGCTGGATGGTGGGTAACAGTGTCCTGTCCCCATGGCACATGACTTCCTAATCAAATTTTCCCAAGTCCCCATTTCTCATGGTCAAGTTTGAAGGGGGGAAGGGGTATGCTTTACTGACATGATCGTTTCTTAGGACGAGGCTTTACCAGGCATTAAAATCTCTGAGTCGCAGACTTGGCCCGTCGGAGGATTCCGGTCTGTCTACCGGGGTAAACTGTGACTAGGATTTCTGGCTGGCTGGTTGATTATCAGACAGTACGTAGCCTGTCATCTTTGTTTGGTTCTTGGGAGGGGTACGCTTCGGAGACGGCTAAATTGGGAGATTTAAGGACTCATTAAGAGAAATGGGGAGAGTTGTTGATTGAGGGATAGGATGGACTATTATGCAAGGATTGGATGCTTAATTTTGAAAGTTAATCAAAGACCTGTGTTAAAAGCTTTTTGAGAATCATTCCACTTCTTAGAAATGCGTTTATGGAAAAAATAAACTTTTTATTCCTAAAAATTTGAATCTGGGAAGATATACTGTCAGCTACATTTATCAGATTGTGTTTTCCAATTATGGATTATTCTTCCTGTGAGGACATAACTACTCCGGATTTTTGGCAATATCTCAAAAATGCTTTTGAAATGAAGTTCGTAGGTTAATTTGATTGCATATGGTATCTACATTTATGGATTGAAAAAAAGGTATCAGTGTAGGATTCAAATATAGTTCTGTCAACAGCATCTTGCAATGTCATGTAAGATTGACAATTGTTTTGCATTGATATCAATTGGTCCTTTTGGTTGGTAAAGCAGTTGAATTTGCAACAGCTAATTTTATTTTATTGTATCTAGAATAATTTTATGTAGAAAACCCTTTAGATAGTTGTTATATTTGTAAAATGAGAACATTTTCTGAGTCTATACTGATGTAGCGCATTCATGATCATCAAAACGGTGTACTTGCGATTGGTTTCCTAGGATTTGTAAAGCAATGTACACATTTGTATCATATCTGCAACAGAAGTCATTACTTATCGCCGCCGTGTAAGGAGGTTCATGTATATTCATGAAGCAGTGCTTTGTGAAGGATTACAGAACCATGATTGGTTAGTCAGTGACAGTGTGGGAGGAGCCAAAGTGACTTATGAATGGGATCTGTGGCCTCTCATGGTTCATTATAGCTGAGTGCCTGGGCATGTGTAACATCCCATAGTGGGAGTGCTCTAGCTTGCCTGATTATCAGTGGCCACTGGCTGTAGGTAGTCTTCATTGTGTGTTCAGATACCAATGTGTGTGTGCTGGGTACTGAAGAGTCTTCATTCTATAGGATTTATAAGCGTTGATTGTTCTCAGTTGGGGAAATACGACAGCGTGTGTTCAGATGTCATAAGGATATTTACTCAGATAAAGGATATAGCCGACTGTTTGTATACAGAGATCATCCATAGAAACTGGTAAGTTTTGTAGATTTTTTTAAAAGTGTTTAGGGCTTCACATGGTGATCAGAATAATTTACGACTGCAAAACAGATTTAGTTTCAGTTGCTTGTAGCTTTTATTGATTATGCTGGCATCTCCGGTATTTATGGCGCCTTGGATTCTGGAAAGGATCCTGATGATAGCGATGCTCACGATGGTGTAGCACAATGGTGTGGTTTGCTTGGGAAAAAATATAAATCACAAATATAAAATGGATACTCTCCACCAATACTATACAAAAGAATTGAATATTTTCAATGGTTTAGAGAAATATCTAGGAATGTAACATTATTCACAAGTGTCCTCCTTATCCACCTATTTTAGGAAAGTAATATGAGTTTACCACTGGACCTTTTGCTTCTCTAGACCATGGAGCTATATGACTGAACATGCCCCAAGTACATTTTTTTAAAGCGTAGAGCAAGGGTTAGATGCAAGTTTTCTGCGTTCCTTTTTGAGGCAGGCGGTTTTGGTCTTAGGGCATTTTTATAATGTTAGACATTCATCTGTGGTATTCCAATCAACTTGGTTTTTCCTTTCCTCTGCTCATAGATGTAGGGTACACAATTTATTGCCTAAATTCCTTTCAAATTATAGAATTCAATTTGTACTCTGTGTTTGACAGCATATCATATGCTGAATTGACAGCTCATGGTCGACTGGGTATGGTTCTCCGTTGGTCCGGGTATTGCTGTAAAGATTGCACAGGCTCTGCCCATGATGTCTTTGTGTCTTGTACCCTTTGTATAATTTGCACACTTTCATCACATTAATATTACACTCTGTGTTGGTTTATGAATGGTTTATGCATAGGCTTAGAACGGTTGAGTACTGGGCCATTGTGATTATTAAAATTAAAGGCATGATAGGCGTTTGGTATTGTAGGACGTGTAACTCTGCTTTGTGGTGGAGCATTTTAACTTGTGGTAAAGCGTTCTAGTGGTAGTACAGTGTATTTAAGTTTCTTCCATTTACAGCAGAGTGTAGGTTCAAAGAAGAACCCAGAACACTTATTGCAGAAAGAGTGTTTCTCGTTCATTGTTAGCACCCTTGTCTACAGGTTCAGCATTTAGGCTTCTAGGTTCAGGCTTCTAGGTTACACTATGTCAGTGAATGAAATTAAAAATTGCATCCTTAGTTATCCAGCCTATTAAAATAATAATAATAAAATTAACAATAGTGGTGGAGAAACAATCTCAAAAAGAGGAAGTTTTTTTTAAAGCACTTCTGGATTTGCGCCACAAAAAGCATTTTATTATTCTGCAACATCGAGTGGGAATGAATGTGTCAAAAGAAAATAATGGTACAATAATTGAGCAAGGGATACAGGTTAGCTCAGTGGTTTCTTTCCCTGCTTTTATTACTCTGTAGACCCTGGTTTGAATCATATACTGGAACCTTGCATGTGTGACGGTTTTCAGTCCCTATACGATTGCTCGAGTTTTCTTTATTTGAGGGTTTTCCTCTCACATCTAAAACTGGCTCTGTGGTTTCTTTCCCTGCCTTTATCTGTGGACCAATTGAATCACAGACCGGAACCTTGCATGTGAATTGGGTTTTCATTACCAACCTGATTGCGTGAGTTTTCATCCATTTGGGGTTTCGCTCCCACATCTTAAACTGAGCATTATTTTCTTCTCATTTCCTATATATCCTGTTATTGGCGCTAATTGTGCTGTTGGATGTTTTTAAATCAAATAAATGAATTCATTACTTCCTTTTATAGAATTGTTTGGCAGTTGTGGTTTGAGCGCCCTCATTGACTTGTTGATCTCATTCCAGCTACTGACACTGTGTTGTGTGGTTTTTGTGGTCAGGAACTGGAGGGTGTACTATTGACCTCCGTGGTTTAAATTGGAGCAATCACACACTTCCTACTTTAGCTAGAGATCACAGATTTAGATTGTGGCAAAATTCAATGTTGGTGGTCACAACAAGATCAAAGGAACTCAGTCAAGAGTGACACTGACTTCCCATGCCTCAATAGTCGCAATTTCAAAAGTATTATATCAGTAATTGGGTTCTGTGGTTCTGTGGTATAACCTTATAGGAAAGCAATTATAACAGTACAAGCAGAGGCAAGTTACCCCCCCCCCCCAAAAAAAAAAAAAAAGAAAAAAGAAAAAGAAAAAAAAACAACCGAAATCACCAAGCGCAAAAACAACAACTCTGGCATGTTGTGTTGTAGCTTGTAGATTTCCATGTTTTGTGAAGTTCCAAATTTCTGGATATTTGTAAACATATATGGCATTCCATCAAGTGTTATTATTATTATTTACGCACTGGCTGAAAATCTTGAATGACAGGCCTGTAAATTAAGCCTGAAAACACCCCAATAAATGTAGAATTAATTTGAGTTGAGTGCACCTGAATTAAATTGCATTCATTTGCTAAATCACACCAAATAAACAAACATGTTTGAGATTCACACAACTACAGCCCTCCACGATACTTTTCCAAATTAAATTCACAGAAACAGCGGGAATCCACTGATAGAAACCTCAACTCTTCACACATCTACAAAATGTTTCGTCTTGGCCACCAATCTAAGATGGCCTCATTATCTGCACAGTCACTCACTGAATTAAGATTGAAAGAATAAATAAGATGGAGCCGGTTCCGTTTCCTTCCGCCATGGTTCCATCATCATGAGTGTGCTTCATGCCGCCTCCGGTGTGATGCCGTATGGATCGTCGTTTACATAGTCTGCATTGCGTGTGTGTGATCATTATTATTCTTATAGATGATATCGGATGCCATGAACATTTTTGTGTTCGGTCGCATAGCATGGGCCCTGTGAACATTCGCCATGATACAGTTACACTTTATAGTTTCCTGTTCATGTCGGTTGTGTTGTCATTTAGCCTTCGAGAAAGACTCTGCTAGGGTTGAAACGCCAGGACATTAACTATTTTTTTGCATGCATACCAGTCCTTTTGGTTGGTAAGTTGTTTGAAGCAGCTAATTTTATTTTCTCATGATACACTGTAGGCAGAGGGATCTTGGGTTTATGTTGTCAGTATCTGTGCGACCTTATACTTCACGGAAATTGCTTCTATGCCTCTCTCTGGTCATTTCCTTGGTGCCCTTGAATTTGCCTTGGTGCCCTTGCAATTCTCTGGACAGTAGAAATTTACAACTTCCTCATAGAGTGCCCTTTACCAAGGAGAAAATGCCTTGGTGCCTTTGCCCTTATGAAGCATACAGGGTTTGCCTTTGTTCGGGGTGCCTTTGAGAAATCATACAACTGCCCACACTGCTCAGGTTTCCAATGGTTGCAACTTTTCTTAAAGTATCAGAAGCCACAAAAAATGTGTTAAAATTGAATCTGTTTTGTGTATAATAACAACTGAAGTCCATTGCTTTCATTTCCCAGCTCTTGATCTAAGCTATGTTGCCTTTTTAAAAACTTCTCCAGCAGGCTTTTTAAAGTGCCTGGTTTCCTCTTTGGATATGACCTAGGTCACTGAACTATTTAGGAATCCCTAATCTGAAGAACCCCTCTATTGTTACCTAATTGCAGGAGAGGAAATGGAAGCCCTTTTGTGTTGATTGGTTCTATTGTAACACATTAAATGGATGAGATCAATTCCATGGTGAATAATGCACATTACTGTTAGGGTTGGACTAGTGTGCTGTCAGAGGGTCTGATGTGGCTCGCTTTGAAGTTCAATAGATAAATAATAAAATAATAATGACGTAATCTATAGCGCCGGTATCTACAAAAAAGTGCTCATGGCGCAATAAAAATATTCCCCTTGGTTGTTCTCCAGCTATGCAAAAAACAAGAACAATTACAAATTCCAATGTCTAGTGAATGGATTACTTGCAGGTAGTGAGTAACTTATTTACAGACCACATTACTTGCTGTATTGGGGAGATAAGCCCATTCATATTATTACTAAAGTACTAAAAATTGTCCAGTTGGGCTTAGGAAACAATCCCCACGTAAACATTTACACGGTAGCACATTTTCCTTTCCAAATACAACTTTATTATAAATAAAAAGTCTGCTTTATGGAGCCCCACCTTCCTGGATCAAATGCTGGTTCAGCGTTCTTCATCATTAACAGTTGTCTGTCGGCCAAATGCCTGTTAAAACACCTTTGGATCAATCAGAATTCTTTCCAGTCTTGCTGGCTGGTCCAGTGTTTAAAAGCATCCCTATTTCATTTGAAAGGCTCAACTAGTGAAATGACAAGCTAACTGTTCCTGCTTGCCTTTTAAAAGTTAAGAGCAAACTATGTGGTTTTATTGAATCCAAGTGGTCCGGCTGGCTAGTTCAGTGTTGAAAAACATCCATGTTTGAAAGACTGGCAAGTGAAAATGCCAACGAACAGATAAGTGAAATTACAAGCTTACTGATCCTTCTTGCCAGAATACAAAAATTAAGGGCAATGGTTTTATTGAACCCATACAGCAACATTTCCAAATGCTCCGGCTGTTTGTTGCACCATGGATGTTTGCAGGTGCACATCAAATGAGGCTTCCCTTTAAAATGTTCTTCCATTTGATCTATAGGTTTGTTCTTAATTGGGTGTTCACACCTAAACTTCTGTCTTTCTGTGGCAATTTCCTGTTTAAATACAGTCGGGACTCCAATTGTCTAGAGTGTATGGGGCGGGAAGGGATTCAATCTAATATCAGGTATAATTCAACTTCCTCTTTTGGATAAATCCTTTCCTGTTAGGTGTCAACACCTTAGATGTCACAGGGACACTAGGCTTTTTAGTTTTCATAGTTTTAGCAGGGTACTGTGTATGTAGCTTTTTTTTATTCATCATGAGACATACATGTAACACCTTACATTTAAAACACGCTTAACACTATGTTTTTTAAAAAGCACTACAATATTTGTCTTGCAAGAATAGATATGTTGAGTTACACTTTTGATCTATGAGACAATTCTCTAAGAGAGCACTATGTAGTTTGGTTTGCAAGGTGCTGTGGCAATATTTGCCAATCAAACCAGGAGCACCGTGCGACCCCCTTCTCTTGACTGTAAGTGCACTCTGGGTTCTTGTACATGCATTACACAACACGAAAAAAAAAAATACAAAATAGGGAGACCGCCAACATAGGGCTAGATAGTTCAGTTGGTGGAGCGCTGGCACGTTATACATGTACCAGAGGTCATTGATTCACATCCCGCTCTAGTACTGTAAATGTTTCTTTTTCAACCCCAAATTATAATAACATTTTGTGTTACTTCAAAACCAGCAAGATGAAGAAGAACAAAAGTAGGACTCTGTACACTTGTTTCATTTTGTAAAACTTTATTTGCTTTTTCAATTAATGCAAAGTAGCACCAGTTTAGATGACAAGGTAGAGGGGATTTACACAACAGGCTTTTAGTGAATTTACTCTCCATCAGTTAAGAGATGACGCTAATTATAATTTTGTAATTGGATTATGCACATAAGCTAAATAAGTAAATGTATTAGCATGTTTCCACCATGTAAGGGTTGCTAGCCACTGATTAACAGTGTTTGAGAAACTCATCCATTTTGCTAATGAGTTTTGCGTGCATCAATTAAACCGTATCATCTAGACGCAAGAAGAGTACAGGATTTTTTGTAGGATTGTTGGGAAAAATAATAAACAAGGTTTTCCTCTTAACCGACAACCATCGGCCCTTGTCAGGGAGTGTCAAATATTTTTTGACATTTGAACACGACGTCTTAAAAATAGATGCTGGAACTCACCTGCTGGAGATGTGAGGGTCCACATGCTGTGATTAATGTGGTAATACGCAGTAATTATGCGTTGCCTGTGTGAGCCCTTGATAGAAACGGAGGCTAATTTATTGCCTCCTGTATCCTTCCTTAGCTCCAGGGAACCTAATATGGGCAACTGGGATGTGCATAGTTTACCCATGGATTCCGTGCCGTGAAGGTTGTACCATGGGCGAAAACCCCCTTGGGTAACCCCTCCTCCTAACACATTCATGCTCTTAATGTTATGGTTGTCCCTTAGGGTAATGTTATCAAAGGCAAATTGCCTGGAACTGGTTGCTTGTAAATTGAATTTACAAGCAACCAGTTCCAGGCAATCTCCAAGAAGAACAGATTCCATTCTTCTGGATCTTAAGACATTGATTGAAAAAGTCCTCCTGTGCTACCAAAGTGGTCCTGTAGCATGCACTGCTGTTGGTTGTCTCCAAGTTGCCTGTACTAAATGATGCCTTGTGTGACCCATGACCACAAGGCCCTCCGATAATCTTTCGCAGAAGGCATTTTTATTGGATTTTTTTCTCAAGTCTTCATGGTCTATGGTAAACCTTTGAAGGGGCACCAAGTCCAAGACAAGAGCAACATAGGCCATTGCCTCTGTGTGCTGTGTGATTCCAGAACTGCAGTGTCATTTAACACAAGTAACTTACTGTTTCAGTTAAGATAGTCTTTCGGACCACAAGCAGCTATTGGCTAAGTACTAAATGCATCCATATACTCATGTCACTTTCTATTAACTGTGATGTGTGATCTGGCCTGAAAACCTGAATCAATGGCCGAGGTATTTGTGAGGAAGGAAATTGTTGTGGCGCCAGCCTGTCCCAAAACCTGACACTTTTCTAGCTGCACGTGAAGCAACGCTCTTGCAATAACCATTTACATGTATTTGTACTCTCCTTCAAACTGTGCTGTGTATTATATCTTAAATCTCATGATTCTGAAACTTGGGGAACGAGGTAAGGTCAACACAGTGATCTCCGTTATCAAAGCAGAAAGTTAGTGTCACAAATACTTTCAAATGATTTTGGGGGTTGAACAAAGAATTGACTAGAGGGGGATTAAAACCAACGACCTCCGGATTAAAGTGCTGGAGGTCATATCCGGAGGTGGTTGGTTCGAATACCACTCTAGTCAATTCTTAGTTCAACCCCCAAAATCATTTCAAAATTTACCCAGTCAATTCCCCTTGTGGTTTATATTGAAAAATACTTTCAAATTCATAATATTTTCTTTTCTATCTTACTTTCTTTTCTGCAGATGTCGCATTTTTAGGATGTAACTGAGAGAGCATCGTTGGGAAGTTTCCAATCACGATGGCTGAGAGTTCCTTGGGGAGAGGTGTCGCCGATGGCAGCCCTGGATATGAGAGAGATCTCCCCCGAAAAGAAGGTGTGTACTCGCCCTCGAAGCTCGGCCAGGCTGTCTGGAAGTTTGTTCAGGCATGGAATGTCACAGAGACAATGGAGGCCATTGCCTCCGTTGCCTCTGGTACTGGCCTTGGTGCCTCTAGAGGTTTCCCATAGACTTTAAGATTTTTCAGTGGAAGTGTCCTTTGCAAAATGAAAATGGCATTTTTCAAAGATGAAATGCCAGGCCTGAGTTTGCAGTGTTATTAAACGTTTTATTTATTTCTGGGGAGGGGATGGGCCCAAAAAAGGAAAATGGCTTTGGCCTATTGAAGATCAAAATCCAGGCCTGTGTTTGCAGTCTTCTTAAACATCTGATATACTATGAGGAATGGGAGGGGGGTTATTTTAACGCTATGGTTGTGTTTCTGGATGTGGTTTTAGGGCCTTACGATGAAGCTACGGAAACCCACATTATGTCATGGGCTCAAGCTGCTATGACATCCAGGAAGGCTGGCATAAAATCGAACTCCTCTACAGCATATGGAATTGTTCTAAACATAGCATTTCTATTTTGGATTTTATGGTTAACCAGATTGCCACGGGTTTAAGAATCCTTTTCCCATTACCTGTGTGATCATGGCCACATGAACTCTGTGAATCAATTGCCTGTGTACACCCACTCCGCCACAGCACCTAAACACACCTGGCTTGTTGGCCGCCAAACACATATTGGAACTTGAATGCCAGTTTTGGGAAAGACTGATGCTGTGACTTGCTTGAGTTCAATTGTGTCCTCCAAAGGCTAATTACCATCTGATGTTGGGACCGTAGTTAATCAGCTGATGATGATATTTTCAGACCTGGATGTTCATCTTTGAGAGAGCAAGGCCATTTTTATTTTTGCAAAGGTTACTTCCACTGGAAAATCTAAAAGTCTATAGAAAACTTTTTTAAGGGCAACAAAGGCCAATGACTCTGTGGCCTTCGCGTCATTCTAAGTCTATATCTTGACATAATGACTAAATGTATCACATTGGGCACATTATAAATAGTGTTTTCAAATTGTATATTGATATTTGAGAAGTCTACCTCAATGTTTCTCCCCTCTACATAGTTTGGGAAACACAAGGGGAATAGCCTTGTTATAAATTGCTGCAATTTGTCAGTAGAGGGCAGCATTCAGTGTGTCACAGTGTGTAATTTTGTGGAGGATAACATGCTACCAATTGCCCTGTTCATAAAAAAGATTAATCTCCTAAAAGGATTACCTGAAAGTGATTTCTGTTTCACTTTGGTTTTCAGATATTTTGTATTTATGTTGTCGCTGTTTATTTTTTATACAGGGACGTTTTGAATCATAAGTACAGTAAAACATATATTGTCTGTGTAAGGTTGTCTGTTTCCATTGTTGGATATAATTTATCTGTTTGCTGGGGTGTGTTGTTTTGCTGTTGGGCATTCAACTGGTTATTTTTTTATTGGAGTTGGACATTCCTGGAATTCAAGGTTGGCTTGGATGGATGAGTTTTGGTCACAGTTTGTGAGTTTTCTGCAATTATTACGATTTTCATTTTTATGGTTTGCATCAACATCAACCCACTCTCCGCCATTTTCAAAATGACTTGGGTCTTTGTGAACTTAATTGGTAGGTCAGTGAACAATTTCTCATTTGAACTACCACTAGCTACCAGCCAATCTCGGTGGTCTACACAATGTAGTTCTTTTAAAGACACTGCTCTAGAATTGCAAAAGTTGTGGGTTCGAATCCCACCTGAGTAATATGCCTGTGAATTTGTTCACAGAACTCAGGAAAGTGAGTAAACACACATAATAGGTGTAAGGGTATTACCTCCGTGGTAAAACTCCCATTAATATTCTAGCAAGGTTTGCCTTTAACCTTTTTAGTGACTTTATGCTTTTCGACACTGAGTAAAATAGTGAAGTGGTGTTTTCTACTGTTACATTGTGCTATGTAAATAAATAGATCTTATGCAAACAATAAATGAACAAAATGTCACACATACATGAACTGCTGAGCAATGATGTGCACCGAAGAAAAAACAGTGTGCTAAGCTTCCAAATTAGAGTGCTTTTCTTGGGTGTTACACTGAATTTCTTTTCACTGTATTTTTATTTTGACCTCTGTCTGATGAGCCTGATCAGTTATATCAGAACCAATAAAAAAGATCTACATATTTGTGGTTTTGTGTTTGGTTGCAATCAACTGAGCATGAAGAATTTCACAAATTGTCCACACTGTATTTTTCCTATCATTTCCTTTCTAGCTACTGGTAGGAAGGCATGCATTGTGCATCCATGCACGTTGTATTTTGTTCTACACTTCAACAAATAAGATATCAAGTCATTCATCCAGAATAAGTTGATCATACTGCCATGCCCCCACACTTCCAGTATCGGCTGTTTATAGCTTGTGTTTATTCAGTAGACAGGTATTTAGAGCATCATCCATTATTGAAACCCAGTTAGGTGGAAAACTTTGGCTCTTGATTTTCCAGCAACAGCAGCAACCTTGGTTCTGGTAGCTTCTTGGGATGAACATGCTTCCCAGAAATTGAGGAAGTTAGAGTTGCTTTACAACATGTTCATCAATCTTACTCCGGGGATAATAATGTTCTATAAAATGCCTTGACCTAGCTTCTATGGAGGCTATATTTTTTAGAACCAAGTATTATAATCAAATATTATATATTTTGCTTCAGGTAAAGCTTGCTGTCCAGTTTATGCAAAAGTATTTACCCAATCAGTGTCTATTGAATTGGCCCAATTTTTGGAAGGTCTATTAGCATGGCGGATTAAATCAGCTTTAAATACATAAACACACCAATTGACCTTCAGATAGTTACTTCTGTGAAAGCTCAAGTTTGCTCTTCCAATTTCCATGTCAAAATACAAACAAACCATGTCAATTTTATAAGATAGTGCCCATCCCATCATATTTTTATAGGGTTGGCTAGGTGATATTATTCTCTGACTTTCCTCAGTTGGCGTAACCAGACCAGAGAGAGGGTTTGGGTGCTGTGTAGGGGTTGGGTCCACCCCAAAACATATGCATCTCCCCCCCCCCCCAAGTCAGTTTGTAGAGATCCAGCACTACATATTTGTACACACAAAAGCGCTGGAATTCACCTCCAGTCAGAAACAATGTAACTTATATGCCCTCGGGTATTTATCAACCCTAACAACATGACCCTGGTATTGTATTACTGTTTACTGCACAGAGGTGTGGACTACCATTGCTATGTTTATATAGTGTTTTAAGGACACAAACACCTCCACTGGGCGACCCCAGCTCAAGAATGGAACCAAATAAACGTTGTCTTTCTTCCATCAACATCGTAATACTGCAGAGTCCAAAAACCTCCCTGGAAAATAAACAGCGAGAGTCTTTTCAACATATCAAGTGACTTTTACACATGGAGTGCAAACGCCTTTTGTGTATGGCAGGGTAGGCGTACCTTTTAGGAGCATCCATGCATGTGCATAACAATAGAGTAAGCTCTGTTGAAGGAGTGGGGCATACTGAAAAAAAAAAACACCACCACAAAACCACCAATGATGTGGTCCATGGGACGTCCACGCATTCCTGGTTGGATTGAAAGTTTGTTAAGCCCGCATTGAAGTTTTGTCAGTAAGGCCCAGGGTTCGGAAAGGATTAAACCTGTAATATTAGGATTTGGGTCACTTCACGTTTGGATTTCAGATTTTGTGGTTTGTGGCAGCAGCACATGGCCATACTGTAGGTTGTGGTAAGTAGAAATGTTCTTGGAGAATTTTGTTAATATCAGATGTCAGTGAGTGGTGCATCAATATTTGCCATTCATGTACTGTCAAGTAATTTTAAGTGTCGCACATTTAAGTTGTGCTCTGTGATTGACTTTTTTTGTGAATACATCTTGTGAGCTTGTTTCCAACTGCTTTTTACTTGGTGGTGCGGCTTTGCATGGTATGAAAAAAAAAAAAAAAATGACTGAAAACAATGACTTGTTGGTGTTGGGTACAACAGGCCAGTATTCTTCGTTTTTGAAAGGGCAAGGGCACCAAGGCATTTTCTCTATGGTAGGGCACCCTGTATATGAGGAAATTGTACATTTCTACTGGAGCATTTTTAAGGGCATCAAGGCATTGCCGGGGACATGGAGGCAATTGCATTCCTTGCCTCTGTGAAGTATAAGGCCCGGTACAACCATTGAGGTAGAAATATTTCTACCTCCATGGTACCATGGGTAAAAACTCTTTTAAATTAACAGAGGAGTGTTGGCTCTGAGAAGATCCGATGTGACATTGAGGTTCCGAACAGTACACTCTGCTCGTCTTCTGCTTTGAGTTGGCTGTTATTATTTTTTATTCTGTAACATACCAGAAAGTCTGCTTAACAAAGATTAGCAGGATGTTGTATGTGACATGATATTTTTTTTTCTTACATGAATTCTTGTAAGAAAATTTTGGTTTGTTTTAAGCTTTCGTTTGTGCTTAAAAGCAGTGAAACTTTGGCCAATTGAGAACTTGCCGTTCGTGTATGTTTTTGAATTGCAAATTGCAGTTTATCGGGGCACCAAGGCATCTTTCAATAAGCCTTTTTGAGGTATGGCGGACGTGATACATGCGCGTCACACGCCGCGACTGATGCCACGCTCACCATGTTGGTGGTCATTAGGTTTATGTGTAAATGCGGCGTCGCCTAAAATGCGCACTTCACTGAATAACATACGTTCTATTTCAATGGTCAATACGCACAAATTTACCACAAATTGACAGTGTTGTACAGTGTGTCCGCCATATCTCAAAAAGGCTTACAGTATACTAGCTAGAGCAACAGAGGAAATGTTCTCTGTGTGGTGTTGGTGGTTCTGGGCCTACTGAATATTAAAATACAGAAGATTGTATCCTGCATTCTTGCTGAAGATTGCTGCGTTCTTGACGTAGTGGCGCTATACAAATGCCCTATATGTATGTATGTATGTATTATGGTTACAACCATCAACTTACCTTGCCTAGAGTATAGCCTAATGTTTATAGCGCTTTATGTAAAAATGCGGGTTTCATTGAACATGTTGAAACGAAAACTTCTTTAAATGTTAAATTTGGAATGAACTCTCCAGCCTGTAGGATTCATTTTGTTGGCATTCCTAACTCGGTGTATAGATAAAGTCCCTACATAACTTGTCTGCTATTCTGTAGATACACTGCCCTTTTAGTCGTTCCTCTGTGGAAGACAACACCATTGTAATGCTCAAACTGCATTCTTATCCAGCTAGACACAATCCCTAGGCTACTGGCGTGAGTCAACACTCAATGGGGACACAAAAACAGATCTCTTCAATAATTGGGACTTTGGTGCTTCACAATCGCCCACAATCTGGTTGTTAAAGTCTTTCTATGTTGTACAAGACTGGAAGATGCTTTAAAGGCAGTGGACACGATTGGTAATTACTCAAAATAATTATTAGCATAAAACCTTACTTGGTGACGAGTAATGGGGAGAGGTTGATAGTAAAAAAAATTGTGAGAAACGTCTCCCTCTGGAGTGACATAGTTTTCGAGAAATTTGTTTTTCTCCACGAATTTGATTTCGAGACCTCAGGTTTAGAATTTGAGGTCTCGAAATCAACCATAAAACGCACACAACTTCGTGTGACAAGAATTTTTTTCTTTTCATTACTATCTTCCAACTTCGACGACCAATTTAGCTCAAATGTTCACAGGTTTGTTATTTTATGCATACATTATGTTGAGATACACCAAGTGAGATGACTGGTCTTTGACAATTACCATAGTGTCCAGTGTCTCTAAAAGCTTTCACATTCTGTACATACACTGGGCTTGCAGACATGCAACTTCTTCAGATTCTAAAATTGGGAGAGGAGGGGACAGACATAATTCAACAGGGGTACTAGGGGTGTGTTGTAGATCTGGTTTAGGGGCAGTCTAAGCATGGTCTAAGCAAATACATGACAAAGTGGTGTCTACAGTATTACATAACAGTAAGAATGCATAATGTGTACATTATGTGTAATCTTACCAATACTTGGAAGTTGTATAAGTTTGTCAGACCCTTCATGGTGTTCACAAAAGTTCTACAATCCTGGCCAAAATGCTTGGGGCACTCATTCCTAACGGTTCAATAACCATTCCTTGACCACTTCCCCCTGACGATAAAACCTTCTCTCCCGTCCCCGCTCAATGTTGACTGGAACGCAGAAGAAGACCATGCATCGAAAGGGAGCAGGGGGACCCAAAGAGATATGGCCGGGATTATAGGTCCATTACATTGGGCCCAATTTTCTGAATTTCTATTTAGGGTGGATTTCTACTATTGCAATTTCTATTGGTACACTGTACTAACACACGACTTGACTTCAAATTACTTTTGTGAAAGTTCAAAGTTGTGAACAAACTAAAATGTGGGAAGTCGGCATTGGACGTGCAGACCACTGTTAAGGGAGAATGCTGTAGTGTAAACCATGTTTGATTGATTGACTTTAAACACTTGTAATGTCGGTGAACATCAAGTATGCTGTATTTCAAAGCCACTTAATGCAAACCAAGCTTCAGGCACCTGTAGAGGGGGGGGGGGGGTTGTGAAAACCAGCCCTACCCTTTACTCTTGAAGTTGTAACAAAACCCTTTGCAGAGCCTTGTGATATAAACAAAATGTGGTTTCAATAACATAAAGGCAGCCTCCTGACCTTAAGATTTCCTGAAGGTTTCTACCTTCACAGCCTGAGATTAAGTGCTATTTTCTCAGTGTTGTATCTGATCGCAAAGAATACATTGCTTTATGCTGATGTATTATATTACCTCAACCCCCCCCCCTCTCCTACCAGAAGGTCCCTCCGAGCTGCGAAAAATATGAAAGCGTACACTGTGTCTATGAAATTTAATTGCGATATTTTTGTTATTGTATTGATGGATACATCCTCGCCCGGAGACGTGGATTGACTTTTCTGGACTTGTATCCTGTCTCTATAAGCCTAAAGAATCCTGATTTGGTCTTGATGGCCTTTGTAGTGAATTACACCCGGCGTAATGCCCTTTGGCTAGTTTCCCTTAGCTAGCTGCCAGTTTATTTATGCTCTTTGTGCAGGTCACACGCAATGGCATTGGTTGATGGAAGTAGTTTGTCAGAAATGTTTGCTTGGATTTGTGGATTAGGGTGTTGATCTGACTGTACTTTTTAGCAGTAAGTTTTGATTTTTTTTTTTGCTCAACAAGTAAAACTTTGTTGCTTTCTTGACTTGTTACGTACAAACGTAGGTTTGTACAATGTACAATGGCGGATACATACTACACTATCAAAGTGTACAATATGTAGTTTCACATTGTATATTAAAAAATACAGTTACGTGTACTTGTTTGACAGCATTCAGTACATGATGTTTGCAATTAGTGGTATAAACCATACATGTACATCATGTACGCAGGTAAATCATAAAGGAATTTGTGGGGTTAAAATCCATAAGACCATGCTGCTTGTTGCTGAATGTTTACTGGACCAGAATTGTTTTTTCACACCAGAATCAAAATGAGAAAAATGTACACATATATTGTACATGTACATGAATGCATTTAAAGGGAAGGTACACGTTTGGTAATTACTAAAATATTAACTTAAAAACTGACTTGGTAACGAGCATTGGAGAGCTGGCATAAAACATTGTGGGAAACAACTCCCTCTGAAGTATTGTAGTTTTTTGAGAAAGAGGTTATTTCTCACTAAAAATATTAAAAGACTTCTAGCTAGAAGTCTTTTATTCCTATCTGAAAGCACACAAATTCGTCCAACAAGGGCGTTTTTTCTGTAATCGTTTTCTCACAACTTCGACGACCAATTGAGCTCAAATTTTCACAGGCTTGTTATTCTATCCTATTGATGGGATACACCAAGTACGAAGACTGGTCTTTGACAATTACCAATAGTGTCCAGTGCCTTAAACTGTTTATTTGAACATTTGAATAAGCACTGAGACATGTAAGATTTGTTTTTATGAGTATCTCTTCAGTATCGGACTGAAAGTCCACATTAGAGCACCATATTACACAGTGAGGTATCGTTATTCAATTGAAAAACCCAAGGTCCTGAATTTTGTCCAGCAGGCTTGTCCAGTCCTCAGTTAACTAGCCAGACATTAAAACTACTTGCCTCAGGCCTGGGGTCTGGTGTAAAATTCAAGCCCTGTTGAACCAGTTAACCATCCATGGCTGAACTGTCCATGGTTGAGCCAAGATGACAGACATTTCCTTCCAGTGAATGGATATGGGTCAGCCTTGTGGCTCTCTGTCTGCAAGAAATTGGTGTTAATCTTTTTCAGCAGTGAAATTGGAAAACATGCAAAATATTGTGGAAGTTTTTCTCACTCACTGTGCAGCATTACTTGTAAGTAGGAATTGAAACTTAGCATGTTGGGTGTATATTTAGATGAGGTTTGCGGTAACACCATGTGTACATTTCTGTTGAGTTGTGTTGGCACATCCATTGAGTTTATTGTTTTGGATTGGCACCTTGAGTTCTTGCTGCACCAGCTGATAGGTCATTGGCCACCGACCTCCTAGTTTAGCCTTCAAGGCTGTAAGAAGGAGCAACCTACTGAAGACTGAAGTTGGTTCTAAAAAGAACAATTCTACCATTCAAAAAAACTGTCAACCATCGGTTCTTTTCAGAAACAAAGCTACTCAATAGAGAGATACACATGGTGTTAACAGCAAACCTCACCTGAGTGTTTTTGTAAATGAATAATATTTGCTTATTTGTTCACAGGTTTACCAACAGGATTTTTATTTGTTTAAATGCACATACCAAAATACTAAATCTTTTGTCTTGTACTTTTTTATTAACAGGTAAAACCAAAAGATCTGAAAACCACAATGCAAGCAACAACAACCTGGTTGAAGACTCTTCAACAAGACGCTGCAGCTGCTGTCCATATGGCTACCACATTGATCTGGACTTCCTAGACTTTTGCCAGGACATATCCTCTGGAGCTAACCTTAAAAAGTTCAAGAAAGTCAAGCGGTCAAGACCTCGGCACGAGGCCGTGAAGAGCATTAAACCCCCACCTCCACTTGTCCCACCGAGGTCTGTCTCCGTTACCAAACATCAGAAGTGGAAGCGGCAGAGAGACAGTCTGGAGGCTGACAAGATCCTGGAAAAGGAGAATGCCGCATTTGCCGCCACATACAGCCAGTTTGCTAATTTGATTCGTCGGCGTTATATGAGTGAGGACGGGAACTGCTCGGACAGTCCTGACCGCAACAGCTACGACCGCAACAGCTATATACCTATGGACACACAGAGCCTACCGCCTCTACCACTCGATGTAAGTCTCAGTGATGTCGAAACAGAGAGTGTGTCGTCCTGTTATAACATCCCACCAGCAATGGACAGGAGACGGAGCCTTCCCGGTGAAAACCCACTCGATGATGAGGACCCAGGTAACTACCTTGGCATTCCTCATCACCTTCAGGCCACGAACCTTCTTAGAATGTCAATGCAGAGTGGATCAAACAGCTCCATCTCATCCACCTCGTCCTTGAACTTTTCACATGCTTCTCTCAGCAACCAAAACAGCAATGGGTACGGGCCATCACCATCCCCACTGCTGGGGCAGGCTTTCTTCAACAGTCTTGAAGGCTCTTTGGCGTCAGGACGGTCAACTCCATCCTCGATTAGCACCACTGCTCTGTCCGGAGTGCGACAGCAGATGGCAGCTGCCCTCAGTCGACTGAAACAACTTGAGGATCAAGTCAAGGCAATCCCAGTCCTCCAAGTTAAAATATCGGTGCTTAAGGAAGAGAAGCGACTTCTCATGCTGCAGCTGAAGTCAAAGAACAAGAGACCAGATTCTCGATCAATTGCGATCGGTGACGGGTACACAGATGGCAATTATGCCAACTCAGAGGGTGAGATGGAACTTACAGATGGCTATCAGAATGATGATTACAATACCAATCAACCTCAAATCTCTGCTGTTAGTGCCTTACAGAGAATCGGCAAAGCCAAACCGGACCTCGCTGCCAAGAAAGCAATCGTTACCCCCGTCCAAAGAGCACCAGTTGCAACCAGATCTGTTGGTGTGGACGTTAACTTCGTGGAGAAATCAGAGACCAAGTCGATCGGTATTAATGTCAGCGCCGATGATCAGCTCAAGACTAGAGTGAATGGCTGGAACGGTCAGCATTTGAACGATGATCTTCTCGCAGAGGAAAACATTATACAAATGAGCAGTGTTTCTCGGCAACACTCGTTGCCACCAAATTACAGAGCCAATGAAACTGATAACAATATGCAAGGAAAAGTAGCAGCTCAGGAACATTACAAACGTGCAATGAAAGCAGAGCGGGTGAACAGCCTCCCAGATCTTTCTTTCTCACCTCCACCTGTCGCCCCCAAGCCAAGAATCAGACACGTTGGGATAAACACTTCATTGACAGAATCTTGTGATAAATCAGTTATGGTGCTCCCTAAAGTGAGTTCTCAAGAAACAAGTACCCTTTACATAACCACTGTTGAGCAGGGAGTAGATACTGAGATAGATGTGGTAAGTCAAGGAACTGGTACCGATCGAACAGTCCATAAAGAGTGCACCACTAATACAGACAATCCCACACTTAAAGACCGGTCTACCTCCATGGAACCTGTGGTGTCATCATTCAGAGATCGCGGTTTGAACACTGACGTCATCCAAACACGGATTTCCGCCACTAATACTGGCCCTATGGTGCTGAAGAAGCCTGGGCAGAGTGTTGCCTGCAATACGGACACTGTTGAGTTTGCACCGCAGACGGTTACGAAAGAATCCGGTACCAACCCAGACATTGTTATTGCTTGTGCTCAGGCAACAAACACAGAATGCGTTGAATGTGTGGATTTTGGAACAGAGGTTCACATTATGGTTCAAGATTCTAGCACATCAACGCTGTCGACACAGTTAAAGGAGCAGTGTGTGGGTGTGGACCTACAGATTACAGTACCAACTACAGATAGTTTCACTTCAACCGAGAGTGTCGCTTTAAATGATTGCACAACGAATACTGAGAAAGTGCCGGTGACGAGTCAGGGAGTTGATTGTATCATCGAGACGCTGGATCATTTCACATCAACAGATTCTACTGAAGTCAACCATGAATCCACTAATACTGAGTGTGCGTCTCAATCACATGTAGGAGTTGACTGTATTCCTGATGTGGTAGAGAGTTCAACATTAACAATTACAAGCGAGATAAGTGATGGATCAACAAACACAGATGCTCCAGAGGTTTCTAGCCGAGGAGTGGACTGCATTGTGGAAACATCAGATCAATCTGTGGATACAGTGGATCAACTAGTGGTTGAATGTGTCGACGAGGATATCATTGTTCAGTCTGTGAATGAAAATCTCATGGCAGCTATGCCAGCTTTTAAGCCTGAAACAGCCGATAAGGCGCTATCCACTTTGATTATTGCTGAAACTGTTGAATGTGGCACAGAGATGGATGCCCAAGAAGGTGTGGAAACTGCCAACAAATCTTCATCGGCTCTGATCAGTGCAGAAACTGTTGAATTTGGTACCGAAATGGAAGTCCTTCAAGTCACGGATGGCAGTACAATGTGTGAATTAACCACCACTGAGTTTGGAACAGTCACTGAACAGCTTGGACTAGAGATGGGTATAAACACTGACCAACAAGAACTGACCAGTGTTGGTTGTAACACTAAGACTCTTCCAACGGTTGCCGATGCTGGCGTCGAAGTCAATCTGATTGAGAAAGTCACAAAACCAGTGGTGTCCTCGGTGGCTACCAGTTACGATGTTGATAATTCAAGAACACTCGGTGTTGGCAGTTGCTCTGTCTATGATACAATCTGTGATCGCTGCACGAACTTGACCACATGCAGTGTAGCAGTAGGATCGTCAGAAAATCCGACATCAACTACGAGAACAATTGGAACAAGTTCCAGCATCGCAACAAAAACTATCGGAGTTGGTCTCAGTGAAACTTCTCTCATTAGCATGGGTGTTGGTGATCGCAACATCGACGAGCCCTTATGCAATATCTGTGATCGGCCGCTCATGAAAACAGTCAGTACGGAGATCACAGGTCCTCAGACATGTGATCATGCTGTTGGGGACTCAAGGATTGCCGGCCAAATCACGGAGGGCGTTGGTGACTGTACATTAACAGACCGAATCTGTGAGCACTGTGACACCATGACTGTGTCTTCAGTCGGAGTTGGGAATACAGACATCAATGAGTATACGAAGACGCAAAGTGTCCAGGTCGGGTTTGTGCCGATCGAGGCTCCTATATCACAATCCTCGGTTCAAGGGACTTTGGCTCGGCCACGCCTGTCCCAACTCGAAGACATTCTAGCATCTTACTCACCAGACTCTACCGACTCGCCTTTCCACGAAAACCCTCTCACCACCGACCCAAACGAGTCCCCAGTTTTCCTCCCACAGTACCACTCTCCTTACCAAGAACTGTCCACCCCGGAACAAGATCCAGAATCTCCCATTCAGAGGGAACTTGTGTCCACTGAGAAATCTGTGGTTCTTGCACATAGAAATATCCCAGGAAATAACAACATTGCTAAGGCAGGGTACCAGGAAATACCAGATGGGACTGACCAGTGGAACAGGCAAGAAGGTAAACTATTGAATACAGTTTCAAAGATAATTCTGCAATAGTTAGCACTGGACTACACATGCGAAGTAATTAATAGAAATTATTTGATTTTTTTTTAATATCGCAAGCAAGGGAGTCTTGAAAACCAAACACTAATTTATTCAGCTTGGAAACCATGTGGGGTCTGTGGTATGTCAAGGCCAAGTGGGCTGTACCGAACAGCTAGCTTTGGTGTTTCTGATCAGGGTTCGAGTCAAGGTCTTGATACGTGTGTCCCGAAGCAAAACACTTCAAGTAACCACAACACCAGATGAACTAGACCTAGACTGCTCTTCCACGCCAGTATTCAAATTTTTTGTTTAAGTTATTGAAAGCCAAGATCGATTCCTTACATTCTTTTGGGGGTTGATTCCTAAATTGTCTTTAACAGATCGAGTCATCTCCATGGCAACATCTAGCCACTCGTCCAGTGAGCTGCAGACGATTCATCAATCCAGCGTCACCATGACAACAAGGACCACTAAGACCACATCCCAGTCTCTCCAGACAAAGACAGAGAAGACAGGGCGAGGAGACAGGGAGCTAGACTATGAGGAGGATGACTTCATGACGGATGGCTTTGCTAATTTACATGCAATACTTGCAGGTAAGGGGACGTGTGGAGATTTTGTCTCTTTTTACTTTTGTTTTTACTTTTAGTGGGCTTCCCAGACCTTTAACAACAACAAAATATTTTAGTGTTGAACTCAGACAATCTGACTAGAGCGGGATTTGAACCAGTTAAGTGCATATTATTCTGAACCACCCAGACCAGAGTTGCCCTCAGTGTTGATGGTTTAACATGTCCTAACCTGAAATCTCATCATAACCCCAATTCCTTCAAATGAACAGTCACTTTCACTTCTGTTTTATATCTGCCTAACTATTTTTGCCTGACAATGTTTATTTTTGAACATGTCGTCCTGCCCTGCTATCTTATCCTACATCCTCCATTCCTATAAATGAAAGTCTTTTGTATTTCTGTTAATCCATTGATTCCCCTAAAGCACATGCTTTATCTACCCCGGTGAGCCTCCGAAGCTTAAAATCATCACAGAGAACTCAAATTCAACCATTTATGAGTTTCATCCAGATTAAAATAAACCCTAAAGCTCCCTGAATTCCCCAGATTGATTAAGTGAACTTCCTTAATTCTTATCTTAGTTGTAGCTTTAAAGTAGCAATTAAAACACTTCCTTTTTTGTGTACTCTGTTAATATTTGGCTATTTTTTTTTTAGTCGGCATCACATGCACATGTACTCACA
This sequence comes from Asterias rubens, assembly GCF_902459465.1. Taxonomy (NCBI): domain Eukaryota; kingdom Metazoa; phylum Echinodermata; class Asteroidea; order Forcipulatida; family Asteriidae; genus Asterias; species Asterias rubens. Next base: position 15,981,323 of record NC_047073.1, read on the forward strand.
TGCACACACATAGCCACATGGTGCTCTTTAAAAAGTTGTTATGGTCATTAGTTTGTTGAGTAATTACCGAAGGTATAGCCTTTCTTTAAAAAGTTTAAAGCTCTTTACAAGCATGATATTTTTCCTACTTTAGTCTGTTTTTCCCTCTTTCTTGCCCTTGATTTTTATTTTTTATTAAATAGCATGAAAATGCTTGTAAAGCCTACACCATGGGTACGTTTACATGTAGGTCAGTCCTCATACTTGATAAAATCTTCCATTTTTTTCCTAAGATCCAAATATGCTTGAGTACACACTGTTGGAAGGATGGGTGTTAACTGTGTTTGTCAATCAGTGGGTATTTCAAAGATAAAAAGAGGCTCCAATATTGCATTGCTTCAGGGTCTCAAGATAGACACAAGTTTCTACCCTGTTCATGATACTATCTGAGTATGAGATCGGCAACTCGGACATGAATGAATCATCGTATTACATGCCATGTCATGTCGAGTCATATGAGATCAAAGATTCACTTATGTCTTACAAAATGGATTTTACTGATATTTTTCCCTCGTCATTTTAAGATTTTTTTAGGGAAGGTATACTTTTGGTAATTACTCAAAAATTTGATGACCGTAAAATCTTTATTGGTATAAAGGACTGCAGCTGTTGAGCTCATAACATTTTAAAGGTTGGCCTACAGGTATGTGGTTTGAGAAAAAGGGATTTAAAAAATGTTAAAATAGAGAACTGTTCGTGTGAAAATTGCTGATTATTCTTTCTGCAACGACATAACTCCTCCAGATTTTTGACAACAATTCAAACACCCTACCACCTTCTGAACAACTGCCAATTTCTAGCATAATATTGTAAATCTTTGAATGTACTACTGTATAATGCAGCCAATGTGGCACATAGCAATTGGCCGCTTTTTTCTTATCCATATGCAAACATACATAATTTGTAAAAGGTTTTGCCTGAAGCACTTTCTGGCTTGAGTTGGGTTGGGTAAACCATCAGAAATTTTTATTCATGATAAAAAAACTGTCACAAATGCAAACCTAGAGTAGTCTTTGCTGTTATTGCATACAGCAAGGTTAAAGGAACACGTTGCCTTGGATCGGTCGAGTTGGTCTTTGAAAAGCGTTTTTACCGTTTGTTATAAAATGCATATATGATTAGAGAGATATTTCAAAAGTAGAATATAATGTTCCACACAAGTTTCACTCGAAATTGCGTGGTTTTCCTTTTACGTACCTCGGCGACTAACACGGTCGCCATTTATATTGTATGGGAGTCAATTTTCCACAAATGGCCGACCATGTTAGTTCGCAAAGTAATAGGAAAACCACGCAATTTCGAGGCAAATTTGTGTGGATCATTGTATTCTACTTTTAAAATATCTTTCTAACCACATGCATTTTAAAACAAACGGTTTCAAACACTTTTCAAAGACCAACTCGACCGATCCAAGGCAACGTGTTCCTTGAACTCTGTTGACAGTTTTTCATTTTGTGAATGTCAGGTACAGTAAGTGCATAGCATACAATTGTCACACATGCACCGACCGGTCACTAGCAACTGGTTCAAAAACAGTGGTTAAAAAAAATAATAAATACGTACATTCACTCAGTTTTCAGGAAAAGGAAAAGGATCATTGAGAGTGCTATTGTGACCTAATTTGTTGGGAGTCACCATTCGTGAAAAATGAGTAAACTGTTAATAAGTCCATGATCAATTTATCACTAAAAATTAGTGCAGGAAACAGTTAATTGACTTGTTCATGCTGATCTGTCAGTAGCAGGGATATTTCAATGAATTTCCCTAAAACCATGTTTTGTTTTATCCTAAATAGAAATGACTCATTTGCTATCCTACCCTAAAGCCTAATCCCCTCTCCACTTTGAAATCTTATTCCATCAAAAGGCAATCCCAAAAGGCTACCAATTCACACATGACAAAAGGCTTAATTAAATTAAAACCTTTAAAGGCACTTGTCGTTGTTGTGAACATTTCTAAAAGAAAGTTAATGGCAGGGTTCTCCCCATGCATATGCTAGCGTATCAAAGAAAAAATTCCTGAGTCCTGGCAACATGCGTTTAATCACACTAAGACATCTGTAAGAGAAGATTTGTCTCATCTGTTTTTACGCAATAGAACTGAAAAGTATTTTTTTCTTACTCAAAGTCAACAGTTGGGTATGATTTGTTTTTGTTCAAGATATTACAAAGTAAGGCCGTGTCCGAAACGGCGACTTTGGCTACAGCTACGGCTAGATCGCGCGCGTCTGCCTATTCTTCAACACTGACAGACGCGCTGATCTAGACGTAGCTGTAGCCTAAGTCGTCGTTTCGGACACTGCCTTAGGTACTGTTAGGCACAAGACCACCGTGCTGAAGCAATGTTTGAAGCTTGGTATGGTGTGAGTAAATAAGAATGATTTATAAATAATAGTAAACGTGCGGATTCAACCACTGTGCTTGTCCAGTCAAAAGTTTGCTGGCCGGACACTAAAACAACTGGACGCGGGCAGGCAATCCAGTGTCAAATTTTACCTCTGGAAACTTTTAAGAAGTTAACCTTTGTCATTATGCGACCATTTAAAAAAAAAACATAAACCAAAGAAGGAAGGGGTAGTCTAGCCCGAGTTTCGATTGTACACACATAGCATTTTGACAAGATGAAACGGGTTCTAATCAGGCTCCTTTAGCGTACATCCCGTTAACGTGACGTAAATTAATTGTCATGGATATATCCGTATCACCTAACCAGATGATGTCAGTGACCAGTGCTCTGAATATTTTCTTCCTGTGTTTGTGAATCCAAACTTAACTTCCTGTGCGACTCAACGACTGACTCACTCACCCCCAAGAAAGCTTTACAATGAGTACCTACACGCATTTACGCTGCTTGTACAACATGGCCGACTTGGATAAATCTACACTGAATATTTTCTTCTTGCGTTTGTGAATCCAAACTTAACTTCCTGTGCGACTCAAGGACAAACTCACTTACCCAGAAAGCGTTACAATGACTACATACACATACACGCATTTACGCAGCTTATACAACATGGCCGACTTGAATAAGTCTACAGGTAACCTGACTGTAGCCGTAGATGCAGAACTGATACCACTGGGTCCTATTACGCTTTTCGTTTCAGGGTCTAGTCCACAGACCAGAGAGGGGTCCACGCTGATGGAACAGTCCATTCAGGAGAGGGAGACTGAGCTGAGGAAGGAGGTGACAAACACTGCGCCAGGACACGTGTAAGTTTAGCTATGACTTAGAATCAAAGAGGTTAACTTAATTTTTTCTTCTGTTTTACGATCTTGCTTTGAATTGTTTGTTGATATGACAAGTTCCGTTGTCATATACATTGAGAAAGACTTAGCTAGGGTGGAAACATCGAGCCACTAGCTAATTTTTGCAAGTTACTTATGAAGCAAGAAAAATACTGAGCAAAAGTGTGAATCTGTTAAATTCTGTTAAAGTCTGGTGTCAAAGTTCATAACCTTTAAAGGAATGGTTTCTATCAAATTCTATACTGGTATCTGTAGCTACCAGTTGATTTAGTAAAGTTATTTTTACTCAATTTATGATCACTTAATCTTTGGCTTTGAGTCATATGGCATACATTGTACACTGATTGGATTTGTGTTGCTTGAAGCACCTGTTGCTTAAGAGCTGCTCAAGTTATGTCCCTATGGTTTTCATGAGTTACCTTCAGCAGGGACGAGAAACTTCAGATTTTATCTAAATTTAGACCTTTTTACATCAGCTTAGTGAGGAAAGTAGCCATTTTCATTTTCAAAGAAATCATCTTTGACCCAAAACTTTCTAGTGTTGAGGATACTGCACCCGGCCAGAGGCACTTTGCAACTTGTAACTCCAGGGGTTGATTTCACAAAGAGTTAAGACTAGTCTTATCTCTGGTTAGGACGAGTTACTCGGCCTAACTTAGGACTAGCCGTACGTTTTTTCATATCTCCTATGACTAGTCCTAAGTTGGGACCAGTCCTAACTCTTTGTTAAATCGACCCCAGGGGTTACTAGAGGGTAGAATTTTGATCATTTCAACATGCCTCCTGAAACATGAATCCTTGTATCAGACTAGTAAACAGTTTGTTCAAACCCATCTGTAAACAGGTACCGCATACTGCCATAAATTATACATGTACACCTTCCAGTCTAGCATTAGATTATAATAATAATAATAGTAATTGTGGCTTCTTATATAGCGCACATGTCCGTCACTCAGTGACGCTCCTGGCGCTGTAACATACAGTATTTCCTGCAAGATGTGGGACTACGTTTTGAATTATGAGACCTAATTCTGATAGCACCATGTAATGTTTTACAAGGTGCTGATATGGACTTCTTCTGTTGGTTGTTGTTATGAGGAAAACTCATGGCTTGTGTACTGTGGAACTTCACAGTCTCTTGTGGTGACTTGTGGAAAGAGCCTGCGTTGGAGGAGAGTACACCGATACTAACAGGTTTTTCATTTTTCTTGAATGATAGTTTTAATGATCTTTGCAAAACTAGAAAATGTGCTTGATCTCAGTTTGTTGTTGTTAATTTTCAGTGTGATGAGTTCAAGTGAAGACTCGTCAGACTCGGAGTCAGAAACCACCACGGAGAGCTCTGAGTCGTCTGAGACGATGTCTACCTCCATCGAAGGAGGGTCCTACGATGGGAAAGTCATCAAGCTCATTAAGAAAGGGCAACGCAAGAAGAAGAACGGGAATGCAGAGAGGATGAGACCGGTGGACAGGGAGAGGTATTGATGATGAGTTTTTGGTTATAAGGTCTGGGGTGGACTTCACAACGAGTTAAGACTAGCCTTATCTCGAGTTTAGATGGGTTACTCGTCCTCTTAGGACTAGCCTTAAGTTTTTTAAAATCTCCTAGGACTAGTCCTAAGTTAGGACTAGTCCTAGGACTGTCTTTGTGAAACTGACCAAATTCAGGCATTTTAATAATCAGTACACTTCTAAGGATAATTCTTCAACCTTTATATTTCATCTACAGGTATACGCTTCCTGTTGAGGTGACCAAAGCGTGTAGCGCCCTCGGGAAACTCATGGAGATGTCAGGTGACAGTAATGCTAAAGATATGGTAAGCACTAACAAAATAATTGTATTCTTTGCATAATGGGAATTAGAATTTTACACATGTTTGTGGAAAATAATGACAAACAACCCTAAAGTGGTTAAATTAATGAAAGAATTCTTAAAAACAAGGTCTTGTTTCTCTGCTCTTTACAGCAGACAGTCCTTGTTTGGTGAGGCCATTTTGGTTGTCCTGAACTGCCTGTGCAGTGCTGATTTGCGGATGTAATTTTTAAAATTATTATTATTTTTATTTATTCAATCTCAACAAACAGTAGGTAAAATGGCAAAATTAAAAAGTTGAGCTTTTTGGAAACAGATTTTAATTCTGACTTTTTTCTGAATTCAAACTTTTTATGTCTGCCTGTTGAAAAAAAATCAGTCGTTATTTTGTCCACATGGAAAGAAATCCTGTTCTTTGATCTACTTCTCTCATGCTGAGGACACTGTTCCTAAAAGCTCTGTAAAATCAAAACCCTGGTGCTACCAAAAGGTTGAAATGCCATCATTTCAACAAACCTCCTAAGTTGGAATCCTTGTTTAAGACATTTTTATCAGCAATGACTCTCACCCCAGTTATTATAATTACGTGAGTCGCTCCAGTTATTATAATTATGTGTGTCTGTGATATTTCACGAAATACTGCCACCTTCTTCCCATCACACAGACAACCTGCCTCTCCACTATCACAAAGGAGTGGTTCCGTGTGACCAGCCAGAAGACATCAGATCCTTACCAGGTAGAAGACATCCTGAGTGCCCTCGCAGAAATGGGAAAGTCCATCCTGGAGAAGATTGTCAACATCTCGGATGCCAATGTGAGTCTAGTCCACTCGTAGAAAAGGGGGTTTATGTGTCGTAGAGGTTTGGCAAATTACTTTTTAAAGTTCACTCTTTCATGAATTAAAGTTGACCAATCAAGTACAGAACAGTTGCAGCTGGTGATGTTCCTTTCAAAGGCATACGTGAAATGAGATTGGGTGTTCGGGTTGGCGTTTTGGTTTCTTTACCACCTTCCATCTTGGTTCGAATCACGCCGGGAGCACTATGTGGACTGCGTTTTCAATCCCTACCTGACTGCTTGGGTACTTACTCCCTAGATTAATTCTCTGGGGTTTTCCCTCAAAAATCTAAAACTGGACACTCCTTTCCGTGTGCTCTTTCCATTGGGTTCAATTTGGTTTTGTTGTGTAAAAAACTTTTTAAAAAAGCCATGTTACTTTAAAAAAAAAAACCATGATGTACATGTGCATGTACTATCTCTTTAAAGAACTACATGGCATGTTGGTGATTTACAACATGCATGTGTGTGGAACCTTCTTTGCCCAAGCTGTTAGTGACTCATGTGAAAATATACACATGGCGTTGTGGCTTTATCAGCCTATCAGCAACATGCATCCATCAATGTAGTTTTCCAGACTGCTTTATCTAAAGTTACCAATGATAAACAGATAGACAAAGATCTGCAGAGTGACAGTGGGCACTCTGTCAAAAATAAAGCCTCAGTCATGTCAGTTGGTAGTATCGTTGCAAGACGTTGTTATTCACTATCACTCAACTATAGCGTTGAGTAAATGGGGCCTATATTACCATAGAGGTTTACCAACTCAACAAGAACATCTTGCACCAAGACTAGTCAGTTCCATCGTGACCCATCACCACCGATCCCAGAAAAAAATGGAAAACGTAACTTTTGAGAATTTGAGATTTTGAAAACCTCAAGGGCCATGTTACATGGAGCTGCTTAAGAATGAAATAATTAGGATTACCAGAACAAGGTTACCAACCCAAAACATGTCACATGTACTGTTTATGGCTGGTATCATGCTCCTTTTTGCTTTGCAGAAAATGTGTAAGCATTAGTTCCTGCTTCATGCCTCTCTATTGTGACAGGTTTCATGACAATCTTTGCTTTATTTTTGTTCACTACTTTATTTTATTACACTGGTTTTAGATGTGTGAGGCAACCCCAATAAGGAAAACCCATGCAATCAGGTAAGGACTGAAAACCCAGTCCGCATGCAAGGCGCCGGTCTGAACCAGGGTCCACCGAAACAAAAGCCAGGAAAAGAAGCCATTAAGCCAACCTAATTCCCTGCAAGGAAACCTATGGATTTGTTAACCAATATGGTAGTTTTGTAACTTTATTGTTGTTATTCCAAACAGGGGAACACAGCGCTGCATTACTCTGTCTCCCATGGTAACTTCACCATAGCAGACCTCCTCTTAGAAGCCCAAGTATGTGATGTAGATCAACCAAACCGAGCCGGCTACACAGCAATCATGCTAGCCTCCTTAGCGACCCTCCAGAGCGAGAAACAACGCCAGACACTGGCTAAGCTGTTTCACCTCGGCAATGTGAATGTACGAGCTACACAGGTATGAAAAAAAAATTTCCGCTATTGTTTTGGATTTGAAACTCGGCATGGTGGAAGTAAGACAGGTTTGCGGTAACGCCATGATCATCTAATCAAACAAACAAAACAAGCAAACGAACTTTAACTCAAATAAGGGGGTCAAAGAAAAGGTATTGACCAAACTGGCTTTTTCAGTGCAATGTCCTAGAATCTAAAAGTCTAAAGCAAAAGTGTTTCTGTTTCTTTATAATTTGCTTAGCATGATTACAGCAGAACGAACCATCAGGATTAGCAGTGTCTGGGCTAATATGGTGATGATTATACAGAACTGAATGTACCCCATTAAGGGTTAATGTCGAGTTTTCATTTCTCTCTTTGCCGCACATTGATCCCTTCATGTGCAACCATCCCTAATCCTGATAGTACATGCTCTGTCAAGTTAAATGAAACCAGTCAAACACATGCATGCTGTCATCAATCTAGCAGAAAGTGCACACCTGTGATAGAACCATGTACTTTATCATGGTTAAGGTGTTCAGTATGTAAAGAAAGCCAAACTGTGCTACATTCATTAAAGTGCTCGCTTCTTTCCACCCTTGCACTGGTTTGATTCCTGGCTAGGGCCATATGTGAGGTCATAGAAAGTTGTCAGTTGGTTCTCTCATGTGCCACAAGAGTTTTCTCTGTGACCTAAGGTTTTCCTCCCTCCGGAAAAATCAAACACTTTTCAATCTCAGGCTGGGCTTAGCGGTCATTTGGGTCGATGTGGCTAACCCCAGAGACCCTTGTATGCCTGCTCCTTGTTAACACTTTGGCACCGTCCTTTGCAAATTATTTTCTCAGGCACGTCAGTCAGCCTCCTGTATTATTATTATTATTGTTCCTGCCGTCGATGGAATGTAAACAATGAAATTTGAATGCCCATTTTGAATATTATTTGTTGCATCTAGACCATGCAAGTCAAGCGCAAGGCTCAATCTGGGTCAGGCCTTCCAATCTTATCCAAGTCCAAACAGGTTGATGTCAAGTGACACAGGAGAGGAAATTTGAGGATTGAGGTCACATATGGCCGAATGGGAGTTAGGGTTATAAAGCCATTTGAATATTTTGTTCTGATCACAGTGTTTCTAATTGTTGTATACAGGCTGGGCAGACAGCATTAATGTTAGCCGTGAGTCATGGTAGACTGGACATGGTGAAGCTACTACTAGATGCGGGAACCGATGTTAACATACAAGATGAGGTAAAGAATCATTCTAGAGTACATGTTCAGACAGTGTACTTGAGTTAGACACAAACCGTTTTAACTTTACGAGCAGCGGGGTCACACGAGGGAGGTCACACAGCACTATGAACCAACACATTAACATCTGCTAAAAGCGTGTACAAAAGATGTTCGCTTTCACAATTTATGGAGGGTTAGGCCACATGTCCTGGGTAACTGGTCACCTGTGAGGACTTAAAACCGGATGTGGACTTTTCTATTCTGTTCACACACCATGCTTAAAGATAAACCCAAAGTGGTTTAACCACCCTCGCTGACCGATTCAGACACGCAAAGTTAAAACTGCTTGAAACCAACTTGAGTACTGTGTCTGAACGACCTCTATGAGACATACATGTAGGGGGGCATACATGTAAAGAGGGAGATTAGCAGAGATAGAGATGGCGCCAATGTACAGTGCCAGGTAGAGCCATGTGGGTATATCAGACAGGTGAGAGGTGGGGGATTAAGAATGGGGACTGACGACAATAGTTTGTAAATCCTCCCAAGTTGAATGCCCCATGAGGGTCATTTCTATGCTACTCCCCATTTTGCCAAGATTTTGTTACAGTTTTCCATAATCATACCAGAAAAAGGTAGACTTCTATGGTTTGTGCCTTTATTCCAAACCCATTGGAACATGATTTCTCACACTTTGAGTTCACACCTCTGCAGGTGTACAGACAAATCACAAGTTAGTCACCGGGTACAACGCGTTGGCTCTATATGTAATCGATCCGGGGTAAGGTCTGACATTTTAGGAAGCTTAGAGCCAAGGACTTTAGGATTTGATAAGGATCCATGGGTGGGGGTTAGTCTTGATGATTCAGAGATGTTCTTATCAGGAACCAGGATGCCTGATTATGGAGTTAATAGTTCTAATGAAGTCATGAAAACCCGAGAGTTTCTTAAGTAGCTCCTTGTATTAAAAAGTGGGTTAAAGCTTAGTAGTCATGCCTGGACTTTCATCTTTGAGAGGGCAAGGCCATTTTCATTTTGCAAAGGGCACTACCATTAGAAAAGCTTAAAGTCTATGGGGAAGTTTAAACCAAACTCAAGAAAGTATAAAATGTTGTACTGAGCATCTTGAGCCGATGTGAGAACTTGAAAACCGTTGCCTTAATGTGACATGTTTGGTTTATGTTGACAGGATGGTTCTACAGCTCTGATGTGCGCCAGTGAACATGGGCACCAGGAGATTGTGAAAGTGCTTCTGGCTCATCCGCAGTGCGACCCAGCGCTCCTGGATAATGTAAGTTAGGATTCTGCCTGATTTCAAGATTGTATACTGATCTCCCAAAAGAGACAAATTTGCTATCACTAGAGATGAAAAGATTCGACCGTTGTTTTGACCAAACCTTTAGATATCCATTTGAAATGATGTAGAGAGTCAGTAAACCTCATTCCCTGAGGTGGCGTGTCAGGGTTAAGAGGTTCAATCAAATCCCGGTCATGACACTTGTGCCCTTAAACAAGGCATTTGACCATAAAAGGTTGGGCGGTAGTGCATTCTGCTCTACCTGGCAGGCAGGCTCCTAGTGGATGATACCCATGCCTACATCTTTAAGGACTGTCAAGGGGATAATCCTGTTTCAGCCCCATCCCAGGAGTAGGTGGCAATGTGTCCCTGGTGGCAGTTGAATTGGATTGATAGCCCAAATCATTTAAGATTTGCCCTCACATTGGAATGGCCGCTCGGCCTTGTGAGGTTTAGGGCCTTGTCACACGAGGCAACTTTTACAAGCAATCTGGCGGCAACCAACTGCAGAACATGCTACAGGAACACTTTGGTAGCACTTGAGTCATTTTTCAAACAATGTTTTAAGATCCCCAAGAAAAAACTGTGAACGTTCAAACGTGAATGTCTTTTCTTCATGGAAATTGCCTGGAACTGGTCGACTGTACATTGCCTGGTGTGACATGGCCCATGAAGATCTTTCATAAACAGAAATAAAAATGTAAGACGGATTCTATAACTGTAAGGAATTGTCTATCGTGTCAGTGAATCCTTTTTTTTTATCTCTTGTACCATTAGGATGGAAGCAGTGCATTCTCTATTGCTATGGAAGCAGGCCATAAAAACATCGGAGTTCTTCTCTATGCACAACTCAACTTTGCCAAGCAAGCTGGAAGCCCGGTAAGTTATTTATCCACTTTCTTAACAGTCTGAATGTAAATGGTTTTTTTGTGAATTAGAAAACCAGACTGGGTGTAAATCCCACTCAAGTCAAATATCTTCAATCAACCTAAATTAATTAAATTTCACCCAGTCAGTTTTACTTGTTGTTTTCCAATATTATCAGAAACAAAAAGTCACAGATTCCTTATTTTCTGCTTTTAATACATCAATAGTAATATGGAACCGCACAAAAGCTTTTTTTCCCCTTGTTTTTCTACTTTTTTATTTCCTATAATTTATGGTGAAATAGAGGTGTTATCTTCTTCAAAATGAATTTACAGTATTCTTGTTTCCTCTTTCCACTAAACAGAAAAGAAGAGCACAGAGTGCATCACCAAGGTAAGCCCTTGCTGGCAATTGTTGATGTTGTTTTTGTTGTCGTTTGTTTGTTTGTTTGTTTTTGATTTTTAATGGAATCTGTTGAAGTTTGTTTGCAACATTTGTCATCAGACATGCATGATTGTCTACCTACTTTAAGGGGCCGGCCATTGTGATCTTAGCAGGCCTGTACTAGCGCATGGAATGTTAAACTCTATAACCCAGTTACTGCATGCGTGCACACACTGGCCGTCATGTACGTGTATAGACCATTCCAAGCACGCAAGTGCTACACGCTGCCTTTTTTTTTTTCTTGAGCCAAATATCATGTCTGATTTGACCATAGTCCAATTTCACAGTCCTGTATCCTGGAATGGAATTTGTTCTTAACATTTCTCTGCTAAGCAAAAATAAACCAGTTGCATTGTGCAATGTAACATCGTGTTTCAGCTGGTAACATTATTCTGGTAATCATAATTGTTGTTGCGCTGAGCTACTTTTTGTGCTTAAGCAGCTCTATGAAATTGTGCTCAGGGCTTTGCTTACCGCTAAATTCTACCCTTACAGCCCATACAACATTGTGTTTTATATGGTGCCGTAAGCAAATAATTCGCTACCACAGCCGTGAAATTGGTCCCAGCTACTGGACTACATCTAGGGAAAATGCTCAACTCTGTAAAAAAAAAAGAAATTAAATCGTGAAAATTTATCTGACTTGGCATTTTTCTATAAAAAAAAATAACCTTGAGAGATTTCGAGCTCTTAGATGCTTCAGAAAACATTGGTTGCTCACAATTTCATTGTAACAATAAGTATATAGTTATATATGTTCTATTTACTGAATCACTTTATTTAAGTTGAATTTTCCACAAGTTTTACGTTTGAAGTATACTCGTATTCAAAAACAATCTAAACATCTACTGTTCATATTGCTGTGTTTATCTTGATGATGTTTCACTTTGTGTGAACTGGACTTTGGTGAAGTTTGTTGAGTCTTCCCCGAGTATTTTGCATATCGAGGGAGACATTTCAGGACACTAGGTGGCAGCAGACATACTGGGTCAAGCCATTGGTCTCGGAAATGTGTGCATGCCCAGAGCCAACCATATAGACAATGGACATTTACCCGTATTTGTCCATCTCCTTTCATTTCAGTAACAGAAAGCATGATCAATCGACAGAAATTATTTATCCAAACCAGTCACACATTTTGCAATTTAATACATTTTTACAATGGCCTGTTTAAATTTGATATTCATTTTGACCGCATGAGGGCATGTGCGAAGCAAATTACGTGATACGATAAGTAAAACAAATTGTTTTTTCCATTGTTGTTGTGTTTTTTGGCCATTGATACAAGAAAACAATGTACATGCAGTCAAATAAGCTAACACTTACATTGTGATGCATGGAGCTTCACTCTTGAAAGCCCCCTCATGGCGTCAAAAATACAGTCAATTAACTTTCTCCATTTGATACATGTAATTTTGATTGACCATTATTGACAATGAATCTATTGATGGCATGTTATTGTTTAACAGATTTCCAGCTTATACTTATAGCTTTATAAAGTGAGTTTTGTTGTTTGAGTTTATGATTTCATTTGGGTTGATTCCATGGTAACTAACTGCAATATCATTCATTTTCTTCCAATCATATTTAGAAAAATAATTGTCAATATCCCCAATGGATTAAAGCCATGCCCTGTTCATTTCACATTATCCTTCTTTAGATAACATTTTTAGGATCACCTCATTAAAAAAAGTCATCCATACTAACCGTTATGCATGTGACGTAATTTGGATATTAATCTTGTTAAGCAGAAATAGGTTACAAGACAACATTCCATAAAGTTTATGGTGCTGCCTTCACTCATTTTCAGCTCAGCAAAGAAAGTTACTAAGCAGCATTTTCTGCAGTCTCAACTAGAGAAGTTGTCGCCCATTTTTCAATGTTAAGATCAAAATATACTTTGAAATTACATGGACACTAAATTTTACACATGTACAGTAAACAGCAACTACATTTGTATTGTGTAATAATGTCACGTCGTCTGCAGTAGGAAATAATACTCATTAGTATTCATGACCATTATGAATATTTATGGTAATAGATTATCCTGGTTTATTTACCATAGCAGTTCATTAATATTCATACATGTAATTCATCCAATAACCACTATTGTCTAAAGCATGATCAATCCTCTGTGTTTGTGTTGAGACTTACTGCTCATTAATATCCGTGCACCTTTTATGCAAATTACTGCTCATTAATATCCATGAACCTTTTATGCAAATTAACCCATTCTTATTATCCATATTTTCATGCTCTACCATAAATAAGTAGTGACAGCTCCTAAGGATGTAACAATGCAGGTTTGTTAGAAAAACAAACTAACAAAGGTTTTTTTTCAAACTGTTTTCTTCTCATTGTGTTTTGTCTGCACATTTCACGAAGCACCTCAAGAAAACTTTTCTTTCCAGTTCCAAATTGGTTTTCTTTCTTTTGTTCTGCATGGAAAAGGCAGCAACATTTCTTTTTAATAAGCATCGATGAAGAACCTTTTTGATAGAATTCAATTTGATGACTGAAAGTTACTTCTATTTCTTTGCTAATGATTTGGTTATTTTTCACCATCTCAGTTGGACTGACCAATAGTTGAGAAATTGTGAAAGGGTACTTGACTATCATCCTTGTCCCTGGCACCTATCCCAATCCGTTTCCAATCCTCCTCAAAAGAGCTGTCTTTCTTTGTTAGTCTTTTGGGTATTTACAATATTTCTTTATTTGTAATTGTGAGAAGCTTGTTTTTGTTTTTGTTTGTTGATTTGGCTTATATCCCTACAGAATACTCAAACACTGTAAGTGCCTGCCCGCTGGGAAACCTGTACTTGCATAACTGTTTTCCTTGATTCTGCTGGAGGTTCCCTGAATTAAAACCAATCTTTCCATGTTCTTGCAAGATACAAATGTTGCCAGCTCTTATATAAACAATAAGTGAATGTATTTTTTTGTATACTCTCATTTCTAGTGGTAGGAGATTGAAAACATGGACAAATTTTATCACCAGCTGGGCCAACAGAGAATTATGAGCTATTTCCAACACTTACCAATATGTTTATTTGCAAGGCAGTAAATGAGACATTTTACTGTTAAGCAGTTAAGGGGCTTAAGCAGAAACAGTGTTTGTGTATTGTGACCAGAGATTTTTTTAGCCACTAACACTATTTTGACATGTTGACGATTTATTCAGTTTATGTTACTCCTAAGTTTCTAAACTGACCTTTTTGATCTTAAACCACTTTTATCTTGTCAGTGTGTGCTTTTAAGTTGTGTTTTATTTGTTCTTTTGCACTTACCTGAGGGAAATACACAATTTTTACTGAAACATTTCATGGGGCACTATAAGGCTATGGAGACGGTGGCATGGTGAAAATTGCCTCCATCACCCTCAAGAAGTGTCACAAGGCTGGAAGACCTTCTCAGTCAGGCCTCAGTGGAAATAATAAAATGTCCTCTTTTTATGTGTTTCACTCTTCTGAGCCATATTTCATAGAGCTGCTTAAGCAGAGAATGATTGCTTCAACAATATTCTGCCAAGCAGAAACAAGCAGGATACCAGTCACACATTGGTCGTTTGACTTGGTATTTAGCTGGTAACCTTATTCTGGTTAAGCATTATTATTTTGTGCTTAGCTACTTAAATTGCTTTAGCATCTCTATGAAATTGGGCCCTGGTTTTTATCCTGCACTGACCTTACGTTGGTTAATATTCTTTCTAATCATGCTTTATAAATAACAGATTTGGTGAATTTATTCTTTTTACCTGTTTGTGACTAAAGCCAAAGCTGTGACTCGGGCTGCACTCTTGGCGTAAATTTCACAGGGCCTTCATTTTAATATTTTATTAATCATAATTTATGTTTTTTTGCCACACAGCTTGTCCAGGAGTGCTGTATCCCCAGGGCCAGCCTCACCCAGTCCGTCACCCAGTCCGTCACTCTCAAGCCTCTCCCCATCCCCTTCTCCATCGCTATCATCAGCTAGCTCCCTCAGTGACCTCAGGTCAATGACCTCTCATGGGTCAAGTCGCAGCCGGTCGGTCAGCCCCAACTCCCGTGCCCCGACCTTCCGTCATTTCTACCCTGCCCGCCCTGTCCAACAAAGCTCTTCGACCACATCGCTGCGGACATCTGGTCTGAAAAGCCCCTCACCAAGAGGTGCTGCCTCCTTACGCCAGGCGAGCCGCGGGAGCAAGGTGGGGGTTAAGAGCCCTAGTACGGTGAAGAGAAGCGTTGGTACCGTTCCGGGGTCACAGAGGCCATGTAGCGTTGGTACTAAACAAGCCACTAGTCCAACAAGACCAACAGCTACTTCCAGGATCTCCAAATCCAATGATAAGTTCTCAACCATGTAACGACAGAGTGGGTTTTTGAAATTAAACCCATTACTAGAAAATGAAAACAAACTGATTTTTTCCTAGAAAAACATTTCTATGAAAACATGTGTATCCATAAACAGGCGTAACAAATCTGGAAATCTTCCATTCTTTTTTTACATTTTTTATCTGAAAGTGATTTTAAAAAGCAATCAAATTTTGACATACATTTTTAGAAGAACTTTTTTTTAATTCTAGTGTTTGAACATTGGTCTTCCTTTCATACATGTATCACTGCATGTTTTGGCAAAGGCCTTTTGACAAATTACTTCGGCCAATAACAGCTGTGGGTAGATTTTTAAGAAACATAACATTAGATGTTTATGTTTTTTACTCATTTTAGTGTCTTTACAAATTCACGAATATGTGATAATTTACACAAAACATTCATCGTTTTAAAACTTTGCAGAGCACGTTTAACTCAAAACATAATTTATTGTTTTTTCGTATTTTTAATGTTTTAAGAACGTTTGATACATCACTGTAAATACCATTACTATTAATTATTCAATGTTGTTGAGACTTACAAACATGATAAATGGAAGCCAATTTGTTTCTGGATGTTCAATTGATTGTCTGTGAATTCTGCGATATAAAAAGATAAAATGCACAAGAATTCAAGTTATTAGTGCCTAGTGAAACTTTATCCTTAAAATTGAGCCGAGCATTAACCTTTCTCTGAGAGGCCACGGAGCCCTGGTCTTGGCCTTAGGCAGAGTCTTAGGCCGTGTCCGAATTGGCGACTTCGGCTATAGCTACGGCTAGGGCGCGCGCGTCTGCTATTCTTCAACACTGACAGACGTGCTGATCTAGATGTAGCTGTAGCCAAAGTCGCCAATTCGGACACGGCCGTATATTGGGAGAGTTTCGAAAACTTGCTTTAAGAAGCCATTTTGTGCCCATAAAAAAACGCATGACGAAGACAGGGTGCCAGACTAGTTTGACTACTGGGTTGTGCTGTATTTGGAGACAACTTGGTGGCCAGCAACCACGTGACCAAAGAAAACTGGTCCTTCTCTCAGCAAGTTCGAGTTGACCCGTGATTGACCACTGACTAGCAATGTAGATGCACAGTGACACACTCACCCGAATGACTCATCTGGAAGTCTAGTCAACCACGATATTCAACACTGCCAATGCCTTCAGTCTTTTCTCTTCAGGCTTTACACCTATTAGCATGGAACAGGCTATTGTGACTGCCGAAGAAACCATTGTCCCGAGGCTGGTTCCCAATGGTCGACCAAAGTAGTCAACCAATGATTGACTAGCCTTGGTTCCAGTCAAAATAGTCAACCTTTAGTTAACCGTGGTGCGCACTCGAACTTGCTCGATGTCGCAACTCTCTCAATACACAGCTCTGGCCTTACGTAAAGAACAGCGCCCTCTACTGTCGGAACTAATTTTTTTTAGTCTTTTGCAGTATGCCACATGTTCACATCTCTAGTCAGAATGTTACTGCAGGGTAGAAAACTAATCTTTGTTCTTGCCTTGCTGACTCAAAAGTTGGTTCAAATTTGAAAAAATAATAAAACCGCATTTTAATGTGTATTATATTAGTTGGTAGTATTAACCTTTTTCTGTACAGTTATTTAAGATAATTGCTATCATAAAGTTGTTGTTTGTACACTTATATTTCAAAACATTTTAGTGGTCGATCACAGTGATTATTTACATAGCTCTTGCTTAAGAATAGTGTAATCGTTTCAATATATTTAGTAAGTTGTTTTTAACCTTTGAGTTATCGCTAACAATAACTGTATTGTACTTTACCTAATAATGGTGTCGCAGTTGTTTACAACTAGAATTTAACAGAACAAGTTTCTATGGCAACAATGGCAGTCTGGTTGTGTTAATCACCTTTAGTTTTGTATGTAATTTGACAGGACAATCCAGACTACTATTTTTATTGGGGAAAAAATAAAATAAAACGTAGAAACCACAAAAAACAGAACCTTAAGTGCCCTGAAAACCTAGATTTGTGATGAACTTTGAACTTCAGTTGATAATTGGTACCTTGATATCAATAGTTCTTCCAGAAAAAAAAAAATCCACCTTCTCCTCTCACCTTTGCCCTGATGACTTTTCTTCAAGCCTTTTGCTCCCATAGTTTTGTAACCGAATAGTTAATGTACTTATAAATCAAATTGCAACACGATATATTTTTGTATCCAATTTTTAAATGTATTCTTTGAGATTTTGAGAATATTGAGAATATTCACAGGCCGTCAACTTCTTATACTAAGGGTTTAATTACTCAAAAGAAAAAGGTTACCTTTTTTACTACAACTTCTCCAGTTTTGAAAAAGTAAATTTTTATAATCAGAAACTTACCTTACAAGAAACCAAACAAATGAATTTCACTAATGTTAGTATGTTTTTATATATTTACCTCATTATAACAAATTACATTAGCAGCTTATGAGCGTCGCCATAGAAAAACAGTATGCATAAAGACTTAACTCATAATTTTATGAATTATATTGAAGTATAAAATTAAGGAAGAGCCAATTGCTCAATGATGTTAATAAGTAAGAAGATTGATTATGATATGCAACACACATAAGTAACAAGTAATGACTGGGAACCAGTATAGCAATGTATGTTACTATTATGAAATTGTGATTGGTAACTTTTTTTGCCTTGATCAATTGAAGCCGTTTTGGCAAAAGCCTTCGTCTGCTTCGACAACATTGAAAAATACATGTACACCTTTTTAAAATGTTCACAGATTGTACATGAACATGTGTCATGGTCCCAACTACATAAAGCATGCGAGCACAAAAGCTTGCTTAGCACTGAAAACCTATTGGTTAACCAACCAATAACACAGTTCGTGACACTGACGTTTATGCGGTAAATCTTAAGTCTGCTGCCCGACCTTCACGCCATGTCTATGTGGTGTCTCTTAGACCGTAGTACCTATGCTCTAACTTGAATGTAAATAAATTTCTTCTTGCAAATTTGGTATTGAGTTTTGTGCTAGATGATCTAACAGTTAATGTATTTATGTTAAATGTACAGCATTGGTGTTAATTTTAATATTTCTGGGTGTGCAATAAATGTTGAATTATTATTTTTGTTCCTGTTTTTTTTAATGAATAAGCAGCACTTTTCTATATTCATTTGGTGCTAGGTGAAGAAACATTTTCGTACCAGATGAACATCAATTGGTGGTCAGTATTTAAGGTATACTCTCCCTTTAATCTTGGGTAATTTGGCATGAGAATGACTATGTTGCCATGTAAATGTTAACATAGTCATACGGCTACATGTACAGTAACTGCCGATACTCTTTTCTAATCCAGATTGTTAGTAAGTTTGATATTTTAAAGGCACGATAATTCTGAATGGGCAATAACTGAGTGTAATTTGTAGCAACTAGAGAAAAGTCCATTGAACTCTCAAGATACCAAAGTGGCAGAGTTCACAAATTTTTAACAAATTTATAATAAATCTAACCCCAAAATTGCGCAATGAAATTGTTTGCTTCGATGACGTTGCATTGACCGCCATCCTTGGTCTCAAACAATAACAGGGCTTTCCCGTTATGATAGGCCATTTGCTGTTTCTGTTAATCTCAGGAACTTACACGATTGATCATCATACGTTATGTTACTGACAGATTTTTATTTTGTTGTGTGGAGATTTATTTTATTGAAAACAAAATGTTATAAAGGGGTAATTTTAACAATTTTAAGGGGAAGAGTTATACAAAATAAAGACAATGTTGAACGCAGCCTATTAAACGTTACTTTTGTTGACGAGTATGAATTATTTTCTGTTTTGAGATGTTCAGCTGGTTTAAAGATAACTTAATATGTAGCACTTTTATAATTTCTTGTATTTATTTTTGAACACAAATGTTGTTTATACCTTAATCCGTGTTAATGTATAATGGATATTTGTTTTCTTTTATATTAAGTTGTTTATGCATACATGTATTATGGTGTTTATTTTATGTATTATGAAACAATAAATGAATAATTCAGTTAAGAACAATCTCTTGCATTTTGGTAAAAATATGTGCTGAAAGTCGGTAAAATCACAAAGGGTCGGTTATGGATTTTGGTCAAAACGGGCTGAAATTTGAAAACATCACATCGGGTACCCTTGCATTTTGGTCAAAAATGGGCTGATTTTGATCAAATCACTACAGGTAAGACTTGCGTTTTGGTCAAAAATTGCTGGAATTAAAATTAAAAAAACACTAGGGGTAAGCCTTGCATTTCGGTCAAAAATGTGCTGAAGTTTGAGAAAATCACACGAGGTCAAAAACTGCTGAATTTTGATAAAATTACTAGGCCTTTCATTTTGTCAACAAAACCCCAAATTTATTATAGCTAGTCTTGCATTAGTCTTGCATTTTGTCAACAAAACCCCAAATTTATTATAGCTAGTCTTGCATAAGTCTTGCATTTTTATCAAATTTTGCTCTAAAATACACGAAAAATCATAAGGCTAAAGTCTTGCATTTGTATAATTTTTTGCTCAAAAATGAACGAAAACATCACAAAGCTATATATAGTCTGGCACTTTTATCAATTTTTGCTCAAAAATGAACGAACAAAATCATAAGGCTATTGTCTTTTAATTTTATCAATTTTTGCTCTAAAATGAACGAAAACTTCACAAGGCTATATGATCTTGCATTTTTATCAATTTTCGCTCTTAAATGAACGAAAAAAATCGTAATGCTATAGTCTTTCAATTTTATCAATTTTTGCTCTAAAATGAACGAAAACAATCGTAAGGCTATAGGGGGATAGTCTTGCATTTTATCAATTTTTGCTCTAAAATGAACGAAAAATCATAAGGCTAAAGTCTTGCATTTGTATAATTTTTTGCTCAAAAATGAACGAAAACATCACAAGGCTATATATAGTCTGGCACTTTTATCAATTTTTGTTCTAAAATGAACGAAAAAAATCGTAATGCTATAGTCTTTCAATTTTATCAATTTTTGCTCTAAAACAAAAGAAAACATCACAAGGCTATAGTCTTGCATTTTTATCAATTTTTGCTCTAAAATGAACGAAAAATCATAAGGCTATAGTCTTGCATTTGTATCATTTTTTGCTCAAAAATGAACGAAAACATCACAAGGCTATAGTCTTGCACTTTTATCAATTTTTGCTCTAAAATGAACGAAAAAATCATAAGGCATTTGTATCATTTTTTGCTCAAAAATGAACGAAAACATCACAAGTCTATAGTCTTGCATTTTTATAAATTTTTGTTCTAAAATGAACAAAAAAAATCATAAAGCTATAGTCTTGTATTTTTATAAATTTTTGCTCTAAAATGAACGAAAAAAATCATAAGGCTATAGTCTTGCATTTTTATAAATTTTTGTTCTAAAATTAACAAAAAAAATCATAAAGCTATAGTCTTTCAATTTTACAAATTTTTGCTCTAAAATGAAAGAAAACATCACAAGGCTATAGTCTTGCATTTTTATCAATTTTTGTTCTAAAATGAACAAAAAAAATAATAAAGCTATAGTCTTTCAATTTTATAAATTGTTGCTCTAAAATGAAAGAAAACATCACAAGGCTATAGTCTTGCATTTTTATCAATTTTTGCTCTAAAATGAACGAAAAAAATCTAAGGCTATAGTCTTGCATTTTTATCAATTTTTGCTCTAAAATTAACGAAAAATCATAAGGCTATAGTCTTGCATTTGTATCATTTTTTGCTCAAAAATGAACGAAAACATCACAAGGCTATAGTCTTGCACTTTTATCAATTTTTGCTCTAAAATGAACGAAAAATCATAAGGCTATAGTCTTGCATTTTTATCAATTTTTGCTCTAAAACGAAAGAAAACATCACAAGGCTATAGTCTTGCATTTTTAGCTCTAAAATGAACGAACAAAATCAAAAGGCTATAGTCTTTCAATTTTATCAATTTTTGCTACAAAAATGGACGAAAAAATCAAA